>NC_053396.1:147505153-147841636 GCF_905171765.1 Bufo bufo | reverse complement strand
TGCTTATCTCATTGCCTTTAAGAATAAAATCAGCCTGAACCAAAGTTCTATTATGTGGCTGAGGAAGCCAAGATGAGTTAATGGCAAGTTCAGTTTATATAAAAATAATTGTGAACATAAACGGACATTGTATTTAAAAGTTATTGCTAAGGATATGGGTTTATCTATGGGGAGTATACCAACTTCCTAAGACATGTCTGTCTGGAGGGAACAAGGTTGTTTCATGGATAAGCCATGACGTGATAAGGATTCATATCCTTGAGGCACACCTGCTGTATGAGGTTCAATTTATATATTCATAATTATATTATATATATATATATATATATATATATATATTTGTATGGTATATTTAGTTTACAACATATGTTTGAGCGTAAGAAGCCAATGTCACAAAGTCACCCCCTTGCCCGGCGTCTGACAGCTGGCTTGACGGAACTCTTAGCCCGCCAGCTTTTACCATACCAGCTGGTGGAGTCTGAGGCCTTCAAAAAATTTGTCGCTATTGGGACACCACAGTGGAAGGTACCCGGACTAATTATTTTTTTCCAAAAAGGCAATCCCTGATATGGGACGTAACAGGGATTAAACTGATGAGAATAGTACTACAGAAAATACCACTCATATTGGGTGTGACAGTAAATTGCACGGCGCAGACGCAGTGACCGTGGACTAAAACAAAGGGGAGGGAGCCAGCGTTTTTTTAACTATCTCCCCGTACGAAAAATCAATTCAATAAATGGACCCCAGATTGGGGACGTAACAGGGATTAAACTGATGAGAAGAGAACTACAGAAAATACCACTCATATCGGGTGTGACAGTAAATTGCACGGCGCAGACGCAGTGACCGTGGATTAAAACAAAGGGAAGGGAGCCAGCGTTTTTTTAACCATCTCCCCGTTCGAAAAACCAATTCAATAAATGGACCCCAGATTGGGGACGTAACAGGGATTAAACTGATGAGAATAGTACTACAGAAAATACCACTCCTGTCGGGTGTGAGAGTAAATTGCACGGCTCAGACGCAGTGACCGTGGATTCAAACAAAGGGGAGGGAGCCAGCGTTTTTTTAACCATCTCCCCGTTCGAAAAATCAATTCAATTCACCTTTCGGGGACCCTTGGTGTTGTACGTGGCTGGGTGGAGGAAGAAACCTTCAATGACATCAACGGGACATGGCTAGCTTGGTATCCAACCTTGCGCAAATGGTGAGTTTGCGGTTGTGCAAATGGACTGTTTGCGGTGCATAAAAAGGGGAGTTTGGTCTGTCAATGTCTGTGAAGCAGGCGTAACCCTTACACTACCTGATCGATACAACATCATATCTGATCGTATACACACACTGGATGTTTTAAACCACGTTGTTCAAAAAAATTTAGGATTGTTAGGTGATTTATGCCCTTTATGGATTAAAACCCAACTCTGCGTCAACTATGTAATTTTCCATGGGAGTTTTGCCATGGATCCCCCTCCGGCATGCCACAGTCCATGTGTTAGTCCCCTTGAAACAACTTTTCCATCACTACTGTGGCTAGAAAGAGTCCCTGTGGGTTTTAAAATTCGCCTGCCTATTGAAGTCAATGGCGGTTCGCCCAATCGCGAACATTTGCAAAAATTTGCGTTCGCCGTTCGCGAACGAAAAATTTTATGTTCGCGACATCTTTAATCATCAATCAAGATGGCGGCGGTGGGCTCTTCATGCTGAGGTGGGTATGATTTTTTATTTACCCCATTTTAGGGAAAATCAAAGCTTTGCGACGAATCGAACACTATATAATGTGCCCAATGTGTGAGAGAGAATCTAAATCGCACATCCTCATTACTATGCTTTTGATACAACAACTGTTTTAAATTTAAGCAAGATAAACAATGGCTATACAGCACTATTATCATAAATTTGCTATGCACTATTAGGAGGCATTAGTATACAGTTTGATCAAAGAGCATAGGCCCACTTACCACGATAAGGTCGCCTCCTTTCAAGTGGGGACCTACTCTAACTATGGAGCGGCGCAGTGCAGCGACCATCACGCCCCCACACCGCTCCAGCAGGCAATGGGACCCAGTAGCCACACAGCACCCGCTGTGCAGAAAAGCCACCAAGGCCCTGGGTTCCATTACTCCACCAGCACGGCACAAAAGCAGCGACGGACACTATATAATGTGCGTATACAGTCAGGTCCATAAATATTGGGACATCGACACAATTCTAACATTTTTGGCTCTACACACCACCACAATGGATTTGAAATGAAATGAACAAGATGTGCTTTAACTGCAGACTGTCAGCTTTAATTTGAGGGTATTTACATCCAAATCAGGTGAACGGTGTAGGAATTACAACAGTTTGCATATGTGCCTCCCACTTGTTAAGGGACCAAAAGTAATGGGACAATTGCCTTCTCAGCTGTTCCATGGCCAGGTGTGTGTTATTCCCTCATTGTCCCAAATACAATGAGTAGATAAAAGGTCCAGAGTTCATTTCAAGTGTGCTATTTGCATTTGGAATCTGTTGCGGTCAACTCTCATGACACTGCTAAAATTGGGCAAAAATTTTTTTTGCATAAAAAATACCAAATTTACCAAAAATTGGGAAAAATTAGCAAATTTCAAAGTTTCAGTTTCTCTACTTCTGTAATACATAGTAATACCCCAAAAAATTGTGATGACTTTACATTCCCCATATGTCTACTTCATGTTTGTATCATTTTGGGAATGATATTTTATTTTTTCGGGATGTTACATAGCTTAGAAGTTTAGAAGCAAATTTTTAAATTTTTCAGAAATTTTCCAAATCCCACTTTTTATGTCACCGGATGAGCCTTTAGTGGTAGTGGTGTTATAGTGTGGGCAGGTGTTTAGTCAATATAGAACTGCCCAACACTTTGTGAATGGTACAGTGATAAGCCCAATTACCTGATTTCCGCCCTTCAAGAACAGTGGGATGTCATGCCTCAGCAGACAATATGTCGACTTGTGAACAACATGAGACATCATTGTCAAGCTGTGATTGATGCTCAAGGCCATATGACAAGTTATTGCGATGTTGGCATTTTTTGTGGGGATATACCCACCACTGTTCTTGGCTTTTGTTTGAGATTGTAAATTGTTTGAGATGAGGAATTCATCATTGCATGCTCCTACTTAAATGCCATATGTTCATGATATCACTGTAATGTGAACTTTTTACGTTTTCCATAAATTTCTCCCGAAAACCAAATACCCATAACTTTTTGTGAGTAGTGTGCATATATACACTGCCTGTCCAAAAAAAAAGGTTGCCCCCCCCAAAAAAAGGTCACACAAGCTAATATTTTGTTGGACCGCCTTTAGCTTTGATTAAGGCACGCATTCACTGTGACATTGTTTCGATAACCTTCTGCAGTGTCACAAGATTTATTTCCATCCAGTGTTGCATAAATTTTTACCAAGATCTTGCATTGATGATGGTAAAGTCTGACTGCTGCGCAAAGCCTTCTCCAGCAGATCCCAAAGATTCTCAATGGGGTTAAGGTCTGGACTCTGTGGTGGCCAATCAATGTGTGAAAATGATGTCTTGTGATCCCTGAACTACTCTTTCACAATTTGAGCCCGATGAATCTTGGAATATGCCCGTAGCATCAGGGAAGAACAAATCCATTGATGGAATAACCTGGTCATTCAGTATGTTCAGGTAGTCAGCTGATCTCATTCTTGGAGCACACACTGTTGCTGAACCTAGACCTGACCAGCTGCAGCAACCCCAGCTCATAGCACTGCCCCCACAGGCTTCTACAGTAGGCACTAGGCATGATGGGTGCACCACTTCATCTGCCTCTCTTCTTACCCTGATGCACCCATCACTCTGGAACAGGGTAATTCTTGACTCATCAGACCACATGACCTTCTCCCATTGCTCCAGAGTCCAATCTTTTTGCTCCTTAGCAAATTAAATCTATTTAATAAATGGACCCCAGATTGGGGACGAAACAGGGATTAAACTGATGAGAATAGTACTACAGAAAATACCACTCATATCGGGTGTGACAGTAAATTGCACGGCGCAGACGCAGTGACCGTGGATTAAAACAAAGGGAAGGGAGCCAGCGTTTTTTTAACCATCTCCCCGTTCGAAAAACCAATTCAATAAATGGACCCCAGATTGGGGACGTAACAGGGATTAAACTGATGAGAATAGTACTACAGAAAATACCACTCCTGTCGGGTGTGAGAGTAAATTGCACGGCTCAGACGCAGTGACCGTGGATTCAAACAAAGGGGAGGGAGCCAGCGTTTTTTTAACCATCCCCGTTCGAAAAATCAATTCAATTCACCTTTTGGGGACCCTTGGTGTTGTACGTGGCTGGGTGGAGGAAGAAACCTTCAATGACATCAACGGGACATGGCTAGCTTGGTATCCAACCTTGCGCAAATGGGGAGTTCCATAAATTTCTCCCGAAAACCAAATACCCATAACTTTTTGTGAGTAGTGTGCATATATACACTGCCTGTCCAAAAAAAAAGGTTGCCCCCCCCAAAAAAAAGGTCACACAAGCTAATATTTTGTTGGACCGCCTTTAGCTTTGATTAAGGCACGCATTCACTGTGACATTGTTTCGATAACCTTCTGCAGTGTCACAAGATTTATTTCCATCCAGTGTTGCATAAATTTTTTACCAAGATCTTGCATTGATGATGGTAAAGTCTGACTGCTGCGCAAAGCCTTCTCCAGCAGATCCCAAAGATTCTCAATGGGGTTAAGGTCTGGACTCTGTGGTGGCCATTCAATGTGTGAAAATGATGTCTTGTGATCCTGAACTACTCTTTCACAATTTGAGCCCGATGAATCCTGGCATTGCCATCTTGAATATGCCCGTAGCATCAGGGAAAGAACAAATCCATTGATGGAATACCTGGTATTCAGTATGTTCAGGTAGTCAGCTGATCTCATTCTTGGAGCACACACTGTTGCTGAACCTAGACCTGACCAGCTGCCAGCAACCCCAGCTCATAGCACTGCCCCCACAGGCTTCTACAGTAGGCACTAGGCATGATGGGTGCACCACTTCATCTGCCTCTCTTCTTACCCTGATGCACCCATCACTCTGGAACAGGGTAAATCTTGACTCATCAGACCACATGACCTTCTCCCATTGCTCCAGAGTCCAATCTTTTTGCTCCTTAGCAAATTAAATCTATTTAATAAATGGACCCCAGATTGGGACCGAAACAGGGATTAAACCTGATGAGAATAGTACTACAGAAAATACCACTCATATCGGGTGTGACAGTAAATTGCACGGCGCAGACGCAGTGACCGTGGATTTAAAACAAAGGGAAGGGAGCCAGCGTTTTTTTAAACCATCCTCCCGTTCGAAAAACCAATTCAATAAATGGACCCCAGATAGGGACGTAACAGGGATTAAACTGATGAGAATAGTACTACAGAAAATACCACTCCTGTCGGGTGTGAGAGTAATTGCACGGCTCAGACGCAAGTGACCGTGGATTCAAACAAAGGGGAGGGAGCCAGCGTTTTTTTAACCATCTCCCCGTTCGAAAAATCAAATCAATTCACCTTTCGGGGACCCTTGGTGTTGTTACGTGGCCTGGGTGGAGGAAGAACCTTCAATGACATCCAACGGGACATGGCTAGCTTGGTATCAACCTTGCGCAAATGGGGAGTTCCATAAATTTCACCCTGAAAACCAAATACCCCATAACTTTTTGTGGAGTAGTGTGCATTATACACTGCCTGTCCAAAAAAAAAAGGTTGCCCCCCCCAAAAAAAGGTCACACAAGCTAATATTTTGTTGGACCGCCTTTAGCTTTGATTAAGGCACGCATTCACTGTGACATTGTTTCGATAACCTTCTGCAGTGTCACAAGATTTATTTCCATCCAGTGGTTGCCATAAATTTTTAACCAAGATCTTGCATTAATGATGGTAAAGTCTGACTGCTGCGCAAAGCCTTCTCCAGCAGATCCCAAAGATTCTCAATGGGGTTAAGGTCTGGACTCTGTGGTGGCCAATCAATGTGTGAAAATGATGTCTTGTGATCCCTGAACTACTCTTTCACAATTTGAGCCCGATGAATCCTGGCATTGCCATCTTGGAATATGCCCGTTAGCATCAGGAAGAAACAAATCCATTGATGGAATAACCTGGTCATTCAGTATGTTCAGGTAGTCAGCTGATCTCATTCTTGGAGCACACACTGTTGCTGAACCTAGACCTGACCAAGCTGCAGCAACCCCAGCTCATAGCACTGCCCCCCACAGGCTTCTCTACAGTAGGCACTAGGCATGATGGGTGCACTACTTTCATCGGCCTCATCTTCTTACCCTGATGCACCCATCACTCTGGAACTGGGTAAATCTTGACTCATCAGACCACATGACCTTCTCCCATAGCTCCAGAGTCCATCTTTTTGCTCCTTAGCAAATTAAATCTATTTAATAAATGGACCCCAGATTGGGGACGAAAACAGGGATTAACTGATGAGAATAGTACTACAGAAAATACCACTCATATCGGGTGTGACAGTAAATTGCATGGCGCAGACGCAGTGACCGTGGATTAAAACAAAGGGAAGGGAGCCAGCGTTTTTTAACCATCTCCCCGTTCGAAAAATCAATTCAATAAATGGACCCCAGATTGGGGACGTAACAGGGATTAACTGATTGAGAATAGTTACTACAGAAAATACCACTCCTGTCGGGTGTGAGAGTAAATTGCACGGCTCAGACGCAGTGACCGTGGATTCAAACAAAGGGGAGGGAAGCCAGCGTTTTTTTTAACCATCTCCCCGTTCGAAAAATCAATTCAATTCACCTTTCGGGGACCCTTTGTGGTTGTACGTGGCTGGAGTGGGAGGAAGAAACCTTCAATGACATCAACGGACATGGCTAGCTTGGTATCCAACCTTGCGCAAATAGGAGTTCCATAAATTTCTCCCGAAAAACCAAATACCCATAACTTTTTGTGAGTAGTGTGCATATATACACTGCCTGTCCAAAAAAAAAGGTTGCCCCCCCAAAAAAAGGTCACACAAGCTAATATTTTGTTGGACCGCCTTTACCGTTGATTAAGGCACGCATTCACTGTGACATTGTTTCGATAACCTTCCTGCAGTGTCACAAGATTTATTTCCATCAGTGTTGCATAATTTTTTTACCAAGATCTTGCATTGATGATGGTAAAGTCTGGACTGCTGCGCAAAGCCTTCTCCAGCAGATCCCAAAATTTCTCAATGGGGTTAAGGGTCTGGACTCTGTGGTGGCCAATCAATGTGTGAAAATGATGTCTTGTGATCCCTGAACTACTCTTTCACAATTTGAGCCCGATGAATCCTGGCATTGCCATCTTGGAATATGCCCGTAGCATCAGGGAAGAACAAATACCATTGATGGAATAACCTGGTCATTCAGTATGTTCAGGTAGTCAGCTGATCTCATTCTTGGAGCACACACTGTTGCTGAACCTAGACCTGACCAGCTGCAGCAACCCCAGCTCATAGCACTGCCCCCACAGGCTTCTACAGTAGGCACTAGGCCATGATGGGTGCACCACTTCATCTGCCTCTCTTCTTACCCTGATGCACCCATCACTCTGGAAACAGGGTAAATCTTGACTCATCAGACCACATGACCTTCTCCCATTGCTCCCAGAGTCCAATCTTTTTGCTCCTTAGCAAATAAATCTATTTAATAAATGGACCCCAGATTGGGGACGAAACAGGGATTAAACTGATGAGAATAGTACTACAGGAAAATACCACTCATATCGGGTGTGACAGTAATTGCCACGGCGCAGACGCAGTGACCGTGGATTAAAACAAAGGGAAGGGAGCCAGCGTTTTTTTAAACCATCTCCCCGTTCGAAAAACCAATTCAATAAATGGACCCCCAGATTGGGGGGACTTAACAGGGATTAAACTGATGAGAATAGTACTACAGAAAAATACCACTCCTGTCGGGTGTGTGAGAGTAAATTGCACGGCTCAGACGCAGTGACCGTGGATTCAAACAAAGGGGAGGGAGCCAGCGTTTTTTTAACCATCTCCCCGTTCGAAAAATCAATTCAATTCACCTTTCGGGGACCCTTGGTGTTGTACGTGGCTGGGTGGAGGAAGAAACCTTCAATGACATCAACGGGACATGGCTAGATTTGGTATCCCAACCATGCGCAAATGGGGAGTTCCATAAATTTCTCCCGAAAAACCAAATACCCATAACTTTTTGTGAGTAGTGTGCATATATAACTGCCTGTCCAAAAAAAAAGGTTGCCCCCCCCCAAAAAAAGGTCACACAAGCTAATATTTTGTTGGACCGCCTTTTAGCTTTGATTAAGGCACGCATTCACTGTGACATTGTTTCGATAACCTTCTGCAGTGTCACAAGGATTTATTTCCATCCAGTGTTGCATAAATTTTTTACCAAGATTCTTGCATTGATGATGGTAAAGTCTGACTGCTGCGCAAAGCCTTCTCCAGCAGATCCCAAAGATTCTCAATGGGGTTAAGGTCTGGACTCTGTGGTGGCCCAATCAATGTGTGAAAATGATGTCTTGTGATCCCTGAACTACTCTTTCACAATTTGAGGCCCGATGAATCCTGGCATTGCCATCTTGGAATATTGCCCGTAGCATCAGGGAAGAACAAATCCATTGATGGAATAACCTGGTCATTCAGTATGTTCAGGTAGTCAGCTGATCTCATTCTTGGAGCACACACTGTTGCTGAACCTAGACCCTGACCAGCTGCAGCAACCCCAGCTCATAGCACTGCCCCCACAGGCTTCTACAGTAGGCACTAGGCATGATGGGTGCACTACTTCATCGGCCCTCTCTTCTTACCCTGATGCACCCATCACTCTGGAACAGGGTAAATCTTGACTCATCAGACCACATGACCTTCTCCCATTGCTCCAGAGTTCCAATCTTTTTGCTCCTTAGCAAATTAAATCTATTTAATAAATGGACCCCAGATTGGGGACGAAACAGGGATTAAACTGATGAGAATAGTACTACAGAAAATTACCACTCATATCGGGTTGTGACAGTAAATTGCATGCGCAGACGCAGTGACCGTGGATTAAAACAAAGGAAGGGAGCCAGCGTTTTTTTAACCATCTCCCCGTTCGAAAAATCAATCTCAATAAATGGACCCCAGATTGGGGACGTAACAGGGATTAAACTGATGAGAATAGTACTACAGAAAATACCACTCCTGTCGGGTGTGAGAGTAAATTGCACGGCTCAGACGCAGTGACCGTGGATTCAAACAAAGGGGAGGGAGCCAGCGTTTTTTTAACCATCTCCCCGTTCGAAAAATCAATTCAATTCACCTTTCGGGGACCCTTGGTGTTGTACGTGGCTGGGTGGAGGAAGAAACCTTCAATGACATCAACGGGACATGGCTAGCTTGGTATCCAACCTTGCGCAAATAGGGAGTTCCATAAATTTCTCCCGAAAAACCAAATACCCATAACTTTTTGTGAGTAGTGTGCATATATACACTGCCTGTCAAAAAAAAAGGTTGCCACCCCCAAAAAAAGGTCACACAAGCTAATATTTTGTTGGACCGCCTTTAGCTTTGATTAAGGCACGCATTCACTGTGACATTGTTTCGATAACCTTCTGCAGTGTCACAAGATTTATTTCCATCCAGTGTTGCATAAATTTTTTACCAGATCTTGCATTGATGATGGTAAAGTCTGACTGCTGCGCCAAAGCCTTCTCCAGCAGATCCCAAAGATTCTCAATGGGGTAAGGTCTGGACTCTGTGGTGGCCAATCAATGTGTGAAAATGATGTCTTGTGATCCCTGAACTACTCTTTCACAATTTGAGTCCCGATGAATCCTGGCCATTGCCATCTTGGAATATGCCCGTAGCATCAGGGAAGAACAAAATCCATTGATGGAATAACCTGGTCCATTCAGTAGTTTCCAGATAGTCAGCTGATCCTATTCTTGGAGCACACACTGTTGCTGAACCTAGACCTGACCAGCTGCAGCAACCCCAGCTCATAGCACTGCCCCCACAGGCTTCTACAGTAGGCACTAGGCATGATGGGTGCACCACTTCATCTGCCTCTCTTCTTACCCTGATGCACCCATCACTCTGGAACAGGGGGTAATCTTGACTCATCAGACCACATGACCTTCTCCCATTGCTCCAGAGTCCAATCTTTTTGCTCCTTAGCAAATTAAATCTATTTAATAAATGGACCCCAGATTGGGGACGAAACAGGGAATTAAACTGATGAGAAATAGTCCTACAGAAAAATACCACTCATATCGGGTGTGACAGTAAATTGCACCGGCGCAGATGCAGTGACCGTGGATTAAAACAAAGGGAAGGGAGCCAGCGTTTTTTTAACCATCTCCCCCCGTTCGAAAAACCAATTCATTAAATGGACCCCAGATTGGGGACGTACAGGGATTAAACTGATGAGAATAGTACTACAGAAAATACCACTCCTGTCGGGTGTGAGAGTAAATTGCACGGCTCAGACGCAGTGACCGTGGATTCAAACAAAGGGGAGGGAGCCAGCGTTTTTTTAACCATCTCCCCGTTTGAAAAATCAATTCAATTCACCTTTTCGAGGACCCTTGGTGTTGTACGTGGCTGGGGTGGAGGAAGAAAACATTCAATGACATCAACGGGACATGGCTAGCTTGGTATCCAACCTTGCGCAAATGGGGAGTTCCATAAATTTCTCCCGAAAACCAAATACCCATAACTTTTTGTGAGTAGTGTGCATATATACACTGCCTGTCCAAAAAAAAAGGTTGCCCCCCCCCAAAAAAAGGTCACACAAGCTAATATTTTGTTGGACCGCCTTTAGCTTTGATTAAGGCACGCATTCACTGTGACATTGTTTCGATAACCTTCTGCAGTGTCACAAGATTTATTTCCATCCAGTGTTGCATAATTTTTTTACCAAGATCTTGCATTGATGATGGTAAAGTCTGACTGCTGCGCAAAGCCTTCTCCAGCAGATCCCAAAGATTCTCAATGGGGTTAAGGTCTGGACTCTGTGGTGGCCAATCAATGTGTGAAAATGATGTCTTGTGATCCCTGAACTACTCTTTCACAATTTGAGCCCGATGAATCCTGGCATTGCCATCTTGGAATATGCCCGTAGCATCAGGGAAGAACAAATCCATTGATGGAATAACCTGGTCATTCAGTATGTTCAGGTAGTCAGCTGATCTCATTCTTGGAGCACACACTGTTGCTGAACCTAGACCTGACCAGCTGCAGCAACCCCAGCTCTTAGCACTGCCCCCACAGGCTTCTACAGTAGGCACTAGGCATGATGGGTGCACTACTTCATCGGCCTCTCTTCTTACCCTGATGCACCCATCACTCTGGAACAGGGTAAATCTTGACTCATCAGACCACATGACCTTCTCCCATTGCTCCAGAGTCCAATCTTTTTGCTCCTTAGCAAATTAAATCTATTTAATAAATGGACCCCAGATTGGGGACGAAACAGGGATTAAACTGATGAGAATAGTACTACAGAAAATACCACTCATATCGGGTGTGACAGTAAATTGCACGGCGCAGACGCAGTGACCGTGGATTAAAACAAAGGGAAGGGAGCCAGCGTTTTTTTAACCATCTCCCCGTTCGAAAAACCAATTCAATAAATGGACCCCAGATTGGGGACGTAACAGGGATTAAACTGATGAGAATAGTACTACAGAAAATACCACTCCTGTCGGGTGTGAGAGTAAATTGCACGGCTCAGACGCAGTGACCGTGGATTCAAACAAAGGGGAGGGAGCCAGCGTTTTTTTAACCATCTCCCCGTTCGAAAAATCAATTCAATTCACCTTTCGGGGACCCTTGGTGTTGTACGTGGCTGGGTGGAGGAAGAAACCTTCAATAACATCAACGGGACATGGCTAGCTTGGTATCCAACCTTGCGCAATAGGGAGTTCCATAAATTTCTCCCGAAAACCAAATACCCATAACTTTTTGTGAGTAGTGTGCATATATACACTGCCTGTCCAAAAAAAAAGGTTGCCCCCCCAAAAAAAGGTCACACAAGCTAATATTTTGTTGGACCGCCTTTAGCTTTGATTAAGGCACGCATTCACTGTGACATTGTTTCGATAACCTTCTGCAGTGTCACAAGATTTATTTCCATCCAGTGTTGCATAAATTTTTTACCAAGATCTTGCATTGATGATTGTAAAGTCTGACTGCTGCGCAAAGCCTTCTCCAGCAGATCCCAAAGATTCTCAATGGGGTTAAGGTCTGGACTCTGTGGTGGCCAATCAATGTGTGAAAATGATGTCTTGTGATCCCTGAACTACTCTTTCACAATTTGAGCCCGATGAATCCTGGCATTGCCATCTTGGAATATGCCCGTAGCATCAGGGAAGAACAAATCCATTGATGGAATAACCTGGTCATTCAGTATGTTCAGGTAGTCAGCTGATCTCATTCTTGGAGCACACACTGTTGCTGAACCTAGACCTGACCAGCTGCAGCAACCCCAGCTCATAGCACTGCCCCCACAGGCTTGTACAATAGGCACTAGGCATGATGGGTGCACCACTTCATCTGCCTCTCTTCTTACCCTGATGCACCCATCACTCTGGAACAGGGTAAATCTTGACTCATAAGACCACATGACCTTCTCCCATTGCTCCAGAGTCCAATCTTTTTGCTCCTTAGCAAATTGAAGCTTTTTTTTTCTGGTTTGCCTCACTGATTAGTGGTTTTCTTATGGCTACACAGCTGTTAAGTCCCAATCCCTTGAGTTCCCTTCGCATTGTGCATGTGGAAATGCTCTTACTTTCACTATTAAACATAGCCCTGAGTTCTACCGTTGTTTTTCTTCAATTTGATTTCACTAAACGTTTAAGTGATCGCCGATCACGATCATTCAGGATTTTATCCCCGCCACATTTCTTCCTCGAATACGATGAGTCCCCACTATCCTTCAAGTTTTAATAATGCGTTGGACAGTTCTTAACCCAATTTTTGTGGTTTCTGCAATCTCCTTAGATGTTTTCTTTGCTTGATGCATGCTAATGATTTGACCCTTCTGAAACAGGCTAACATCTTTTCCGCAACCACAAAATGTGTCTTTCGACATGGTTGTTTAAGAAATAAGAAGCAACTCATTGCACCAGTTGGGGTTAAATAACTTGTTGCCAGCTGAAAGATAATCGCCCATGCAGTAATTATCAAATAGGAGGCTCATACCTATTTGCTTAGTTAAATCCAGATGGCGACTTTTCTTTTGGACAGGCAGTGTATATATATATATATATATACAGTCAGGTCCATAAATATTTGGACATCGACACAATTCTAACATTTTTGGCTCTATACACCACCACAATGGATTTGAAATGAAACGAACAAGATGTGCTTTAACTGCAGACTGTCAGCTTTAATTTGAGGGTATTTACATCCAAATCAGGTGAACGGTGTAGGAATTACAACAGTTTGCATATGTGCCTCCCATTTGTTAAGGGACCAAAAGTAATGGGACAGAATAATAATTTTAAATCAAACTTTCACTTTTTAATACTTGGTTGCAAATCCTTTGCAGTCAATTACAGCCTGAAGTCTGGAACGCATAGACATCACCAGACACTGGGTTTCATCCCTGGTGATGCTCTGCCAGGCCTTTACTGCAACTGTCTTCAGTTCCTGCTTGTTCTTGGGGCATTTTCCCTTCAGTTTTGTCTTCAGCAAGTGAAATACATGTTCAATCGGATTTAGGTCAGGTGATTGACTTGGCCATTGCATAACATTCCACTTCTTTCCCTTAAAAAACTCTTTGGTTGCTTTTGCAGTATGCTTTGGGTCATTGTCCATCTGCACTGGGAAGCGCCGTCCAATGAGTTCTGAAGCATTTAGCTGAATATGAGCAGATAATATTGCCCGAAACACTTCAGAATTCATCCTGCTGCTTTTGTCAGCAGTCACATTATCAATAAATACAAGAGAACCAGTTCCATTGGCAGCCATACATGCCCACGCCATGACACTACCACCACCATGCTTCACTGATGAGGTGGTATGCTTAGGATCATGAGTAGTTCCTTTCCTTCTCCATACTCTTCTCTTCCCATCACTCTGGTACAAGTTGATCTTGGTCTCATCTGTCCATAGGATGTTGTTCCAGAACTGTGAAGGCTTTTTTAGATGTCGTTTGGCAAACTCTAATCTGGCCTTCCTGTTTTTGAGGCTCACCAATGGTTTACATCTTGTGGTGAACCCTCTGTATTCACTCTGGTGAAGTCTTCTCATGATTGTTGACTTTGAAATACATACACCTACCTCCTGGAGAGTGTTCTTGATCTGGCCAACTGTAGTGAAGGGTGTTTTCTTCACCAGGGAAAGAATTCTTCGGTCAGCCACCACAGTTGTTTTCAGTGGTCTTCCGGGTCATTTGATGTTGCTGAGCTCACTGTTGCATTCTTTCTTTTTAAGAATGTTCCAAGCAGTTGTTTTGGCCCCGCCTAATGTTTTTGCTATCTCTCTGATGGGTTTGTTTAGTTTTTTCAGCCTAATGATGGGTTGCTTCACTGATAGTAACAGCTCTTTGGATCTCACCTTGAGAGTTGATAGCAACAGATTTCAAATGCAAATAGCACATTTGAAATGAACTCTGGACCTTTTATCTGTTAATTGTAATTGGGATAATGAAGGAATAACACACACCTGAACATGGAACAGCTGAGAAGCCAATTGTCCCATTAATTTTGGTCCCTTAACAAATGGGAGGCACATATGCAAATTGTTGTAATTCCTACATTGTTCACCTGATTTGGATGTAAATACCATCAATTTAAAGCTGACAGTCTGCAGTTAAAGCACATCTTGTTCGTTTCATTTCAAATTCAATGTGGTGGTGTATAGAGCCAAAAGTATTAGAATTGTGTCAATGTCCCAATATTTATGGACCTAACTGTATATATTATCATATAAACAATAACACAGTTTAATAGACACAAACTAATAATTTAAAGTGTACATTGTATGCATAGCTTTCTTGACCTTGCCTTTTTTGCCATAGCTTCTATAAATATATTCAGTCTATTCCATGAAGATATATGACCCTTGTGCAGGATTCTTTAGGTGCATTAAATGGCATTATAAATCACAAATAAATATATGCAGACATTAATAGCTTAGCCATGGAAAATAATCATGAGCCGGAAACAAAACAGGTTTTGTGCATTCATATTATATGTAACGTGCATTGTTTGTTTATTAACAAACTATAATAGCAAGATTATAGCTACACTCTAACTAGATCAGAATTGCTACTTTATATATTTTTTATTGCATGTAGAACAGTACTACTTCTACTCTAGAACAGTACTACTTCTACTCTAGAACAGTACTCTAGAACAGTACTACTTCTAAATTTCCGTTCAAAGATGTTGATGACATTAATATGGAGCAAAAAAAATGGGACCTAAACCCACATTTTAAGAGCTACATGTTAAACTTGATGCACCAAATGATACAGGCAGTATTGTGTATGAACAATGTGAAGGAATAAACTGGAAAGTACCAAATGTGAAAAGTTACATTTTGGGGTTTGTAAATGATATTAACTTTAGTTATCTGAAGATCATCATTCTGAAGAAGCTTTTTTTTTTTTACAAATTGTAAGTGTCATGCATAGCCCCATTGAAATGCAGGGAGATGTTATTTGTGTTAATGTGCATAGCAAAAGTTAAGGAACCACAGTTAAAGGAGCATTCTGGTTAGTTTCAAGCTATCCCCTATACACAGGATAGAAGATAACTATTACTGCTGGGACTCCCCCGCAATTTTCTCAAAAATTTGATTCGGCCAGTTTGCCGAATTTCCCCCAAATATTTGCTTCCATCCGAATATATTTGCGGCAATCGAGATAAAAAATGGCTATGATACCCGCTGCACATGCGAGCTGGCGCCATGTTTACACATCACTTCAGCGCCATACATGTACGGCGCTGGTATCGAATGGGTTAATGAACACGAATGGTGCTAATTGAACTTAATTGTCAAATAATATCCATTTTGGGGTTTTATGTTTAAATGTCTTGCTGATATAACATCTATAATTGAGAAATATAGTTTGTTTTGTTCTCTTGATTCTCTTAGAAAGTTAGATAGACACCACAAATAGGGAACTTCTTGCATCTGACATTATGAAATATATACTGGGACTTTTGCAGATATGAGTCATGTCTGTGTGTGTCTACATGTATTTTTCCATGCCAGAATGCTTTTGATTGGTTGTTTTAATAAATACTTGTGATTAGACATATTAAAATTGATGGCTAAAGGGGGGTGGTTATATCCACAATGGTCAACTAATAAAATTGACCCTACGGGCATTGCCTGGCAGAGATTCCTTTAACCAGCAAAGTGTCTGGGTCTTTGATTTTTAGGTCGACCGCATCCTCTTGCACATGGGGAGAACTTATTAATCAATTTGAATCCCACAGACAAGCGAGGTGTAGTCCCCTAGTTTAAGACTTGTCCTGAATTGCAGCGACATAACTACAGTATCTATAAATATATCAGGGGTCAGTACAGAGATCTCTCCCATCATCTATTTATCCCCAGGACTGTGACTGTGACAACGGGACATCCTTTGCAATTTGAGAAAAGAAGGTTTCTACACAAAAATAGAAGAGGATTCTTTACGGTAAGAGCAGTGAGACTATGGAACTCCTTGCCTGAGGAGGCAGTGATGGTGAAGGGTTATTGATCCAGAAAGTTATTCTGACAGCCTGATTGAAGTCATGAAGGAATTTTTTTCCCTAGAATGAGGAAAGTTGGTTTTGACCTCATGATAATTTGTTGTCTTCCTCTGGATCAACTTTGCAGGATAACATACTGAACTAGAGGCACAGATGTCATTTTTTTAGCCTTATAAACTATGTTACTGTTTTACATCTAAATACAATTAATAAATACATTTTAAGTGAATAAAATTATCTTGCTTGTTCATTGAATGGCTTATCTCATAAGTGAGTGGAGGGGGTAATATAAGGAACATAACAGCAGGTTGTGAAATACTAAAAGAAGAAAAGGTTCTTGTACGTTGTGGGTCCACAAATACAATAAAAAAATAATAATAATATGAACTGTAAAAGAGCAAGCATTTGATGCTAAGTTGAATGATCATGAATAGGCTGGGATGATTGAAAATCGTGCATTTCATATGGGAATCGGGAATTGGATATGCTTCGACCTGTGCCATGTCATGTGCCTTTAAGCCATTACAAGACACCAGCAACAAAAGGCAAAGTGTAAGTGCACTACTATGGGTAAAACAAGCTGTATACTATAGCCATAGTAAAAAAAATCTATATTGCTGTGTACTGATGTCACAGTTAGCCTTTGATGACATTCAATCACTACTGAGAGTCCTGTAGCCAGACCAGGAGGTTGATGGGTGCTGCACTTGTATATGTATTAAACCACACTGCGTATCACAAGAAACACACCGTGATTGGTTATGGAGCACATTGTACATTGACAGCAAAAAAGGCAATGGCCACTTCGTCTTTGCAACTTTTAAAACACCACTTGTGTCAAATTTTGTAGTAAGTGGTGTTTCTCTGCTGCCTTTGCTAATTTTCTGAAAAGTGGGGAATGGGGAGGTTGGGGGGTGAGGTGTTAGCATCGTCTCCTGAATATCTTTTTTCTTTTATGCCAGTTTGCTGGCTTAAAAGAAGACTGAAATGTATGCCAGCTAGGGTTAGATTTTAGTTTTGGCACATGGACTGTCGACACTGCGCCTAATTTATAGGAGCACTTTCCAGCAGCAAATGGGTATATCACAGACCTGTGTAAAATGTTGGTCTATGATTAATTCCTCTGACTAACATTGTGCCCTCATTGATAGACTATAACTGCATGCTTGTTGACATACATGAGCCTGTAAAGCAGTTGCCTCTTGAATAAGTTGTAATTACTAAGCATAATGCCTCAAGAACGGTGTAGTCTGTTGTTCTTATAACTACCTTCCCCCCCCCCCCCTCGTCCCTGTTTCTTATTGCTCTCTATAATATTAAAGCTATTTTACTGGTTACCATGATGAGAAAAAAAGAAAAAAAAAACACTGCATTAATTTTAATGCTGCAACCTTCATTCCTCAAAGGGGTTATTTGAGATGTTAATACTAATGACTTATCCTCTAGATAGGTCATTAGTATCTGATTGGTGGGGGTCCAACACAACTGTGTGCTTGGTAAGCACAGAGAAGACCATGACTCACTGAAGCTCCGGTGCCTTCTCAAACAGCTGATCGGTGGGGTTCCGGGGGTGTCAGATCAGATACTGATGACCTATCCTGAGGGTAGGTCATCAGTTGTAAAATCTCAGAAAACCCTTTTAATTTATTTTCCTTCCCTCTGATATTTAGTTTGCAGTCTGCTCCTAAATTTTGACTTTTATTAGGTGTGTGTCCCTCGTAGTAATCTATACTGGGTCTGTGTGTCCAGGATGCTGCTATGATATTCCTGAAAACCTTCTTGTGTGTGCTTTCTACAGCCTCTGTGAACTGCCTTCCTTGGATCCCCCTCCACTCATCTGCCATGTACAAACTTCTGCTGTTATCTCTGACATGGAGAGGATAGGTAGAATAGAGGGAGTCATCAGAAACAGAAACAGAGCTCAGATGGATTTATGTCATATTTAGAAGCTGTAGCAGGTAGATGAGGGATTTACTAACACTCTACAGAGTAAAAATGTTAGAACATTT
Organism: Bufo bufo; assembly: GCF_905171765.1. Classification (NCBI taxonomy): domain Eukaryota; kingdom Metazoa; phylum Chordata; class Amphibia; order Anura; family Bufonidae; genus Bufo; species Bufo bufo. The sequence goes on along the minus strand of NC_053396.1, from coordinate 147,822,902 downwards.
TAACAAAGAGTATTTAGAAAGTAGCCATAGTGAGACATGCCTTAGACAATTTTCACAGTGTTTGGTCAGTGTTTATCAGTGACTTCAACCAGTGATTGTGATTCCCACACAAAAGTATAGGATACAACCACATGGCTTAGTAGTGATCTGTTTGGGTTGCATCCAGCTGTGGTCAAGAACTACGTGGACAATTTGGCCACAGCTGCCTAATATTTAACTAACAAAGGCTGCACTGTATAGGTGGTCTGCATTGTTAATGGGCGCTTGGTATTGAATGTGCCACGCAGCCATTAAGAATTCAACCGCCTATACAGTGTGGTCTTCATTAGTTAAATATCAGTAAGCTGCGGCCTAATTTCTCATGTGGTTCTTGACCGCAGCTAGCTGTCATTCGAATGGATTATGAGCGCACTGTTTGGTTGTATCCCAATGGAAAGATCTGTACCTGTTCTATGTTTTTGATCTGTACTTGGTTTTGGCTCAAATCACTGTAGGATATCACTGACCAAACATTTTGTGAAAGCAGCCTTAGGACACAATTTCCTCCATGGTTGGTATTTGTAATTTTTTTCACTGCATATGCAATATACTGAAAGTAGTTTTTTTTGTGTTCTTAACCTATCATAAAATGTGTTCACATACAGTGTCCTAGATAAATTGTGATAGGTATCTGTGACGTTACATTGCCAAGTATCTTGCTTCACTAAATGATAGTGTTGACCAAAATAGCTGTTTCTGCCAGGAGTACAGATATTCTAAATTCCCTACTGGGATTATCTCTACAGCAAGTAGTTGAGGAGCCAACCCGGGAGGAGGCCATTTTAGATTTAGTATTCACAAACGGGAATTTGGTATATGATATTACCGTAGGGGAAAGCTTGGGATCTAGTGATCACCAGTCAGTGTGGTTTACTATAAGTACAGTGACTGAGTCACACCACACAAAAAAAAGGTTAAGATTTTAGAAAAACGAACTTTTCTAAAATTAGATTAGTGGTATACGAGTCCCTATCAGATTGGAACAGTTTCATTGGAGTCCAGGAGAAATGGGACAACTTAAAAGTGGCACTATTGAAGGCAACAGAAAATTGCATTAGGCTTGTCAGTAAAAGCAAAAAAAGAAAGAGACCACTGTGGTACTCAGCAGAAGTGGCCAAAATCATTAAAAACAAAAAGATAGCATTTAGGAATCATAAAAAAAAAAAAAAAACGAGGATGACAGGCAAATTTATAAGATTAGGCAGAGAGAGGTCAAACAAGTTAAAAGAGCTTCTAAAGCACAGGCAGAAGAGAAATTAGCTCAGTCAGGAAAAAAAGGCGATAAGGCATTCTGCAGATACATAAATGAAAAAAGGAAACTAAAACATGGAATTACCAAATTAAAAACAAAAGAAGGAAGGTATATGGAAGAAGATAAAGAACTAGCTGACTGCCTCAATGAATACTTGTGTTCAGTTTTTTCAAAGGAAAATTAAGGAAAAGGACCTCAGTTAGGAAAGAAGACTAATGAATCTTTTGATGCATGTGTCTTTACAGAGGAAGAGGTTCTAAGTCAGCTGTCTAATATTAATACAAATAAGTCACAGGGGCCTGATGGGATACACCCAAAGCTATTAAAAGAGCTCAGCGGTGAACTAGCAAAACCATTAACAGATTTATTTAACCAATCACTGACAACAGGAGTCGTCCCAGAAGATTGGAAATTAGCAAATGTTGTGCCCATTCACAAGAAAGGTAGTAGGGAGGAATCGGGCAACTATAGGCCAGAAAGCCTGACATCAATAGTGGGGAAATTAATGGAAACCATACTTAAGGAGAGGATTGTGGAACATCTAAATCCCATGGATTGAAAGATGAAAAACAGCATGGGTTTACTTCAGGGAGATCATGTCAAACTAATCTTATTGATTTTTTTGATTGGGTGACTAAAATAATAGATGGAGGAGGTGCAGTAGACATCGCTTATCTAGACTTTAGTAAGGCTTTTGATACTGTCCCACATAGAAGGCTCATCAATAAATTGCAGTCTTTGGGCTTGGACTCCCATATTGTTGAATGTATTAGGCAGTGGCTGAGGGACAGGCAACAGAGGGTTGTAGTCAATGGAGTATATTCAGACCAAGGTCTTGTTACCAGTGGGGTACCTCAGGGATCTGTTCTGGGACCCATATTGTTTAATATCATTATCAGTAAAATTGCAGAAGGCCTCGATGGTAAGGTGTGTCTTTTTGCTGATGACACAAAGATTTGTAACAGGGTTGATGTTCCTGGAGGGATACACCAAATGGAAAAGGATTTAGGAAAACTAGAAGAATGGTCAAAAATCTGGCAACTAAAATTTAATGTTGATAAGTGCAAGATAATGCACCTGGGGCGTAAAAACCCAAGAGCAGAATATAAAATCAGTGATACAGTCCTAACCTCAGTATCTGAGGAAAGAGATTTAGGGGTGATTATTTCAGAAGACTTAAAGGTAGGCAGACAATGTCATAGAGCAGCAGGAAATGCTAGCAGAATGCGTGGGTGTATAGGGAGAGGCATTACCAGAAGAAAGAGGGAGGTGCTCACGCCGCTCTACAGAGCACTAGTAAGACCTCATTTGGAGTATTGTGCGCAGTACTGGAGACCATATCTCCAGAAGGATATTGATACTTTGGAGACAGTTCAGAGAAGAGCTAGTAAACTAGTACATGGATTGCAGGATAAAACTTACCAGGAAAGATTAAAGGACCTTAACATGTATAGTTTGGAAGAAAGACGAGACAGAGAGGATATGATAGAAACTTTTAAATACATAAAGGGAATCAACAAGGTAAAAGAGGAGAGAATATTTAAAAGAAGAAAAACTGCTACAAGAGGACATAGTTTTAAATTAGAGGGTCAAAGGTTTAAAAGTAATATCAGGAAGTATTACTTTGCTGAGAGAGTAGTGGATGCATGGAATAGCCTTCCTGCAGAAGAGGTAGCTGCAAATACAGTGAAAGAGTTTAAGCATGCATGGGATCGGCATAAGGCCATCCTTCATATAAGATAGGGCTAGGGGCTATCCATAGTATTTAGTATATTGGGCAGACTAGATGGGCCAAATGGTTCTTTTCTGCCGATACATTCTATGTTTCTATGTTTCTATGATCGAGCACCAAAGTGCTTGGTTGCTCAAGTAGAACATGGGATGCTCGGGTGCGCTACAGAGCACCCAAGCACAATGGAAGTCAATGGGAGAACTCGAGCATTAAACCAGGCACCCTCTGCTCTGAAGAGGGGAGGGTGTCTGTTTAATAGAAAAAGGTCAAAAATTGATGGAAACACCACTGAAATGGTTCAGGAACAGAATGGGGAGGATGTCTGGAAGCATCTTGGACTCCCAGGTCGCTGCTGGGAACGATGTTTTCTGAGTAGTACGCCACTTTTATAGACTGACAATAATACGCACCAAACCAAAGATAAAATTGATTTTAGAGGAAATATTGTTAGGAAACATTCTTTCCTGTATATTTACTTGTATATAAAGTGCAAGTGCTGCCAAAAATTAAAAGGAAGAGGCACTCTGATACATCCTGTATGTCACATAAAGGAGGGCCTCATTCACATATAGCATGTACTGTATATGCTGTATAATTTGTTGGTAGGAGTGTTTGCATAGTCCTTTCCATTTTTGCCTTAAGCAGCCATCGATACAGATGCTCTACCTCAATATCTCTTGATTTTTATACACAGGCTTACTTTCAATAATACAGGAGGGAACACAAAAAAGTCAAGGAATACTCCATTACATGCTATTTTACAGCAGTATTTTCTAGTAAAAGAATTCCTCCATACAGAGGTATCATATTGCAGCAAACAAAGTGCCTATGACTCTTAAGAGCTGTGTTGTAGGTACTGGAATCTACAGTATATGCCACCATAAGGCCCCACACAGAAAGCTCTGCTATGGGCATGATACCTAAAGATGATATTATCGTATGTATATGGTATTTATGCAATATATTTTATGTTCATCTATTTTATTTATTTTTTAATTGCCAATGAGAGTTGAAATGAAGAGCTTTTTTTCGGTTAGGGTTCTTTTTTTTTGTTTAGAAAAATGCTACATTTGCAAGCTGTAAAGATCTGTTTGACAACTAGAAACGACCCTGCTTACTAAACAGAAGATAATTAATTCCTTTGAGTTCTGAGAGCTCTGCAAATCTATTTGCCAGTTCACGGCCTTTTCAGTCTGCTCGTATTTCTGTTTTTCTCTTTTTTTTTGTTTCTTTTTCTTTCACATTAACAAATACTTGTGATTGTCCTTGAAGGTTGACATCTGTTTCTCCACTGTCATCTGAATAAGGATGTTTCTTGCTTATAGAAACTCAATACAGATTTCATACCAAATGGCAAAGTTTTCCATATGTTAGCTTCAAAGTGATTGAAATAACTAGTCAAAAATTCCATAAGGCTTTTCCTATCCGTGCTTTGGTACTATAACATTTCAATTTTAAATTCAGTTTAAAAAGTGACATTTTCATATCTTTATCTACATGCTGCATGACTTAAATTTTGCTTTTAAAGCTTGCTAGGGTACTGTTTAATTTACATTTTTATCACATTTTCCAAATTTTAATCATGATCACAGTGAGTACCTTCAAAAAAGCCGATGTAATTCATTTATTATTGATAACGGCAAAGTGTTAGTGGATACAAATGTTCACTGTAATTGATAGGGTGCCATTAGGTGTTCTGAATGATGTCAAAAGGTACAATTATTTTATAGACTTCTTGTAGCTGACCTGAATAAGAAGGACTGCAGAAGTCCTATTGAAAACGTAAAATTTTACCTGAGCACGACCAAACATAATAAACTCATTGAGAATTGCTTTTTAGTTCTACTTGGACCTGTAATAGAAACTTATGATTAATAGCTATACAGTAGGTAGTTAAGCCCTCTTACAATCAAGTGACATACATCTAATGTGCTTGGTGATAAGCATTTATCAGGAGCGCCGTACATATTCCATATAGCAACTTTACCAATGAAGCTTGGCCAAATAACGCAACAGAATGAATACTTTTGTCTATCTAGACACATGCCTATGGCATAAATCAACTATAAAATCTGCAAAGAAGCTGCCAGACCGCATGAAAGTGCAATACCAATTTATTAAACATGATTCAAAAGACAATACACAATAAACAAATATAGCACACTGGCAACAATTCATACTGCTCCACATCATGACAAAGGAAATAAAGTGCAAGTGCAATCATGTCAGTACAGTCAATCACAACGGCAGAATATATTACCCATGCTGTGCCTCCTCTGGGATGGCACCAACTCCGACGCGTGTTTTCGGCAAACCTTTGTGGGGTAAACTACCGTGTTGGGGCACATTACTATGTGGGGGCAGTGTGGGGGAAATTACTATGTGGGGTAATGTGGGGGAAATTACTATGTGTGGGCAGTGTGGGGAAATTACTATGTGGGTGTGGTGTAGTGTAGGGGAAAATTACTATGTTGGGGCAGTGTGGGGAAAATTACTATGTGGGGGCAGTGTGGGGAAAATTACTATGTGGGGGCAGAGTGGGGAAAATTACTGTGTGGGGCAGTGTGGAGGAAACTATTGTGTGGGGGAAATTACTGTGTGGGGGCAGTGTGGGGAAAATTACTATGTGGGGTAAATTACTGTGTAAGGGGCAAACTTCTATATGGGGCAGTGTGGGGGGGAATTACTGTGTGGAGGAAAATTGCTATGGGGGATTACTATGTGGGGGCAATTACTATATGGGGGCGTTGCTATTGAGGAGGCTCTGTAGGGGCAATTCTATTATTTTTGGGGACACTATAAAGGGATTATTACCTGGAGCACAATATAGGGTGCTATTATTACTGGGGATAATCTAGGGGACATTATTACTGCTGTAGACACTATAGGGATATTTGGGGTAATTTATCAAACTGTTGTAAAGCAGAACTGGCTTAGTTGCCCATAGCAGCCAATCAGGTTCCACCTTACATTTTTGACAACTCTTTTGGAAATCCAGTTCTACTTTACACCTGTTTGATAAATGACCCAATTATGTCTATTAGGGTCACTATTTTTTAAGCCTTTGGAGTACCTGGGGCACTGGGGAGCACACCAGGATGGGCAGGTTTTTGGAAAAATTTAGAAATCTAACATGTCAGTATTACAAACTCTGTAGAGACGAGATGTGGCTAAAAGAATTTGCCATGGCGGTCTGGATCAAATGGAGAAGAGGAAACAGAAGGTCTACATGTCAGGAGATGTCCCTGAATGTAAGAGGTATGTGGTGCTGTATTCTCATCCATGTCTTTTTTTATTATAATTACATGTACAGTATTTTAAATTTGGCGACCCAATTTTTCAGTTTAGGACCCAATTCGGGGTAATTTGGGGTATTTTTTTTTTAGTCTGAAGATGTCATATGGCCTAGGAAGAGACTGTGGAGCTCGCACCGCAGCCTCTTCATACAAAAAAAAAACTAAACTAAAATGGAGGGAGGGGCCCAAGTTGGGTAGACAGCCCGAGGCCTTTCATGCACTTAATCTGCCTCTGGTAATCCAGATAGCAATTTCATGGTCGGGGTAGGCTGAGTACGTGCATAATCCAAATTGCAATTCCAAGGTCGTGGTAGGCTGAGTACTTGCATAGTACTTCTTTCAGGTCCCAGTCCCATGTCATTGAATGATTTAAATGTATTGAAACGACAGGAACTCACCATCTGCAACCACCCAGAGTTTATTAACAAATTTAAAAAAATTACGTTAAAATACAATTAATACCAACACATAAAAGAAACTAAAATGGTAGTACTTTCTCATACCAATGACTTGTGTGATGTATGGACAGGAGACAGAAGCCAACTCGACCAGGTGGATGACTACCGTCCCTACAACTACACCATCCCATGCAGGCATCTACCTACGTAGTATGGTCAGCAGGTTGAGTTTTGTGTGATGCACACTTGAAACTATTCAATATATCCTCCTATGTGAGAGGTTGCTAATATTTATAAGATTTATTTATAAGATAGGGCAATCTTTATCCACTTCGTGGCATGCAATAAGGTCAAACAAAATAAGGAAAGAAAGAGAAGGAGGCAAAGCACCGCCAATCCTGTATAATACTCCTAGATTATTTATAACAAACATATGGAATGTACCAGTATATCTCCCGGGATTAGTGTATTTCACAAGACATCTGCTAGGGTTAGTTATACTTAATGTCCACTTGGTGGTTAAGAGTTAATCAGGAATTAGTCAGACTGTTAGATCCAAATAAAAAGTTAACCTTAGTACAGTGTATGGGTCCGTATAATACACTCTGCGCCCATCAATGTTCATTCATGTGCTGAATAGCCATTATAAATTAGCTACTGTAACAATGTAGGTATTACTTTGTTAGTAGAATTAGTGTCTGACGCTGCACCGTGGCGTCCCACGTGGCGGTTAATAATAGAGTGAGTTTTACCTCTTTATTGCACGAAGTATAAGGCGTGCTACCTTATACCTTATTCGGCATCCCACGTGGCTCGTTGGTTCAGAGTCTGGCGTCTCACCTGAGCCAGCACTCCGCTCCTGCCTCCACAGCTTATGAATGGAGAAATGGGAGAAGGGTTGGAAATTCCACACAGCGCTGATCTTTTAGCTTAACAGATTGTAGCTACAAATCTTTATCCATGGATATTCCAAGTAGGTCTTTAGCTGTGCAGGTATCACAAATACCGGACGCGTTTTGGAGTGTTGACTCACTCCTTCATCATTGGTTACCTTCGCCATGTCCTGCCCACTTTTATAATTAACTCATTAGTCACCTGGGATAGTGATCACTCCAAAAATCCGTACTGGACCCATACCTGTCTCCTGTGCATTTTACTATTGTTTGTCATGCCTTAATCTATAAAATTTATGACAATTAACTTATAGATAGTAGGAAACGCGGTATTCTGCAACCACTCACAAAAAATAGCGGCTCCTCTGAGTTTTTAGTGCGTTTTTTGTACCTTTGCTTTTTTGTGTGAATTTTTAGCACCTTTATGTGTTACCCACTATGCCATTACTGTTCATTATATGGTTTCCTAACCGAATAGTCATTTCATAAAAAAAAAACTTGACTAACATTTAATAATTGGAACATTACCTGATTCAGAAGGTGCGACCCACTACCATATTGCAGTAATGATCACCTCAAAGATCCGTACTGGGCCAATACCTTTCTTCTATACTTTTTTTTTATAATATTGTATATGATACCCTACTTTGTCATACTTAAAACTTAACCGTATATTTAAGCTTCTAGATGGTACAAAACGCAATATTCTGCAACCTCTCGCAAAAAAACGCAATAGCAATTTCTTAGCGTTTCTAGTTCGTTTTTTGCACCCTGATGCGTTTTTTATTGTTTCCTACTGATTATATAGGTTCCTATCCCCAGCTTTAGGAAAGTAATTTAAAAAAATGGGTTTAAAGAAGCTGTCTGAGAGAAACTGATTCAAGGAACAGGGCGGGGGCCACCCACCAAGGGGAATTTGGAGTGCTGCTAAAAACAGCCAGACGCCGATTTCCCATCAGCAATGGGCACCTACCCTAACTCTACAAAAAACCAAACAGTTCTAATTCAGCGTTGAAACCTCCCGGCTGAAGAGTATTAAATTCAATTATTCTTCTCGATTCTAGTTGTGACATTCTTTTGTTGTGGTCTCCACCTCTCCAAAGCTTTTCTTCCTGTTCAAGTGCCGCAAAGGTAAGTCCTTTAGGGTCCTGATTATGGAATTGTCTAAAGTGTTCTGATAATAAATGTTTCTCATAACCTTTTTTTTTAATTTGATATATGTTCTGCAATTCTCTTTTTGAGTGTTCTTTTAGTTCGACCTATATACTGTTTCCTGCCTGGGCATTCTACAATATATCACATTCGTAGAGCTACAAGACAGAAATTCCTTAATTTCATGTATAAACCCGTTCTGTGAGGACCTTATTTTAGGGGAATTTTTTGGGGGGAATGTCGAGATTTTACAATTATTGCACTTCTCACACCTATAGAACCCCTTCAGATTAAACCATTTATTTATAGACTGTTTGTTCTTTTATTTTCTTTGATTGATGGTGCTACTTTCAGGCCTAGACTGATGTATGTTATCTGTGGAGTTGCTGTTACTAAAGGGCCTATAGATTTATCCTTCAAGATAAAGTGCCAACGTTGTTTTTATAATTTGTTCAACTCTTTTGTACTGTGAGTTGAAGGGTAAAATAACACGAATAGTTTCCTCCTCCTGGATTTTTTTCACCGTAGTACGGGTTGTCATGAAAAAGGCCTGTCTATCCAATTGTTGTACCTTAGATAAAGATTTTTCTATTACATTTGCTGGATATTCTTTTATTGCAAATTGTTCTTTCATTGCCTGAGCCTCTTTTTCAAACTGTTCGTTGAAGGTACAATTTTGTTTAATACGACGAAACTGGCCTACCGGTATATTGAGGAGCCACCTCAGTAAATGGCAGCTAGAATACAGTATATACCCATTTTTGGCCATTGGTTTTTGGTAAGTATTACATATAAGTCTATATTGATCTGATATAATTTTTATGTCTAAAAACTTGACTCACGATTGACTTATATTTGCTGTAAACTGTAAATTACATGTGTTTATGTTTAATTCTTCCAGAAATATCTGAAGTTCCCCCTTACCGCCTCCCCAAATAAAAATAATGTCATCTATATAGCGATGCCAGAGGGCCAGGTCTGACCCCAGTTTGGAAGTGATGTGTACAGATTAGAGATGTCCCGAATTATTCGCCGGCGAACAGTTCCCGGCGAACATCGCTTGTTCGCGTTAGCCAAGGCAGGCGAACATATGCGATGTTCGGTCCGCCCCCTATACGTCATCATTGAGCAAACTTTGACCCTGTACCTCACAGTCAGCAGACACATTCCAGCCAATCAGCATACCCTCCCTCCCAGACCCTCCCACCTCCTCTAAAAAAAGCAAGGACGGCAGCCCTCTTAGATTCATTCTGAAGCTGCAGTGTTAGTTAGAGCAGGGAGAGTGCTGCTGCTGCTGAATTAATAGGGAAATCGTTAGCTAGGCCAGTGTTCTATGTCCACTCCAGTCCTCAAAGACTCATCTGCTGTAAGGACAGCATCCTGACAGCACCCCAAAAAGCCCTTTTTAGGGCTGGTACATCAGTCTGCTTTTATTTATTGTTTTCCATATATATATTGCAGTTGCCTGCCCGTGTGTGAGAGGCCACAGGCCCACAGACTGTACTGTGTGCACACCACTCATATAGGGTGGCACAGCACCTTGCTGTTAAAAAATGCATATAATTTTCCCTCTGTAATATAATTGCAGTTGCCTGCCAGTGAGTGCCAGGCCCACAAACTGTACTGTGCCCACTGCCCACCACTCATATAGGGTGGCACAACACCTTGCTGTTAAAAAAGTCATTGAATTTTTTCTCTGTACTATAATTGCAGTTGCCTACCAGTGAGTGTCAGGCCCACAGACTGTACTGTGCCCACTGCCCACCACTCATATAGGGTGGCACAGCACCTTGCTGTTAAAAAGTCAATACATTTTTCCTCTGTAATATAATTGCAGTTGCCTGCCAGTGAGTGTCATGGCAGGCATTGCTTCAATACCCTGACCGTGATCTATTATGGTGTAAAGGGAATGTACATCAAGTGTGCCTATAAACCAATGAGGTTCAAATTTCAATTTCTCTACAATTTATATAATTTTTATGTATCATTTTATTTAATGTCAGGGATTCAATACCAGTAACAGTATTGGACGCCTTGGGGGATTCTCTTGATTTTTATGAATTTTTGGTATGCAGTAAAAAACTGGTGTTCTTTGTTGAGTATTTAATATAAACCGATACTCATGATCTAAAAGTATTTGGCTTTCTAATCCTTTTTTACAGAATTCTATGAGTTTTTGGATCAATTCCTTTATTGGATCACTCCTTAGTTTTTATATGTAGACTCTAGTTGTCTTCTACACTTTTCACGTTTTTTCTTGGCCTCTAAAATCACTATGGCCCCCCCTTTATCAGCGGGTCGAATTACGATATTTTCTTCCATTTGTAAGTGTTTAATTGCTTGGATTTCAAGGTTGGTAAGGTTGATGCTTCTTCTGGATATATCTTGTAGTCAGTTTCTTTGCTTTTCCGGAAGGCCGCAATTTCCTGGCTTATTTCTCGTCTTAGGATTTTTTTTTTATTTTAGCCGCAACTGTATATGTTCAAATTTGTTGGTAATAGAACCTTCATAATTAATAGAGTTAAAGATTTTTAAACACAATTTCCGAATGAATTTTTATTCCCCTAGATAGACGTCAAATTTGTTAATTTTGGCCTTCGGTGCAAATTTTAGGCCCTTATTTAGTAGTTTAATTTGTGTATCAGTTAAAATGACAGAACTCAAATTCACTACAGCATTATGCTCCATCGTAGAAGTGGCTACTAGTTGTACTTGGTTCTTTTTTTTCTTCTCCCCTCCATATCTTCTTCTTCCCTCTTCCTGAGAGTGATCTTTGTAATATTGAGTCTGTGGGTGCTCCTGCCGGTTAATTGTTTCATTTATAGCCTCTAGAATTTGAGTCCTTCTTTTAACGACCAGTTTTATCAGAGCTATTCATTGTGTCATCATGAAATAATACAATTCCTTATTAAATTCAGGACTGCATAGATCTTGTGCTTGGTTTTTCGAAAGCAGAAGGCCCTTTGGGACTTTGTTATGGTCCACATATTAATACTGGTTTAATGATCTTATTTCTCATCTTTGTCTCAGTTGTTTTTGTAGGATAATTTCCAATTCCTTAAACAACTCAGACATAGTTCTATCTCTAACTGCGTCTCCTCTCATTGAATACGATTAATCAAAAACAAAATTTTCAGCTTTTAGCCATTTATTCTCTGAATGGTTCCAAATGTCCATACTCTATATTGGGGAGCTTAACTCTATTTGGGTGAAAAATTGTATGGATTAATAAAAGAGTAATATAGAGGCTCATCTGTCTATAGGTCGAAAAAAAAGGTGCTCGTCGTATTGACTCACCCAGTCAAAAGTGGAGTAAAAGTAAATATATGTATTGGAATGACAGTCACTCACCATCTGCAACCACCCCACCACAAAGCTGGGGATAGGAACCTACATAATCAGTAGGAAACAGTAAAAAATGCATCAGGGTGCAAAAAACGCACTAGAAACGCAAAGAAATCGCTATTGCGTTTTTTTTGCAAGAGGTTGCAGAATATTGTGTTCTGTACCATCTATAAGCTAAATATATGGTTAAGTTTTAGGTATGACAGACTAGGGTATTATATACAATATATATATTTTTTTAAGTATAGAAGACAGGTATTGGCCCAGTACGGATCTTTGAGGTGATCATTACTGCAATATAGCAGTGGGCCGCACCTTCTGAAACAGGTCATGTTCCAATTATTAAATGTTTTTTTAAATTTTTATGACATGACTATTCGGTTAGGAAACCATATAATGAACAGTAATGACATAGTGGGCAAAACATAAAGATGCAAAAAATGCACTAAAAACGCAAAGGTACAAAAAATGCACTAAAAACGCAGATGAGTGGTTGCAGAATACCGTGTTTCCTACTATTTATAAGGTAATTGTGTGTTCAGGTCATAAATTTGATAGATTAAGGCATGACAAACAATAGTAAAATGCACAGGAGACAGGTATGGGTCTAGTACGGATGTTTGGAGTGATCACTATCCCAGGTGACCCATCAGTTGATTATAAAAGTGGCCAGGACATGGCGAAGCAGGTAACCACTAATGAAGGAGTCAACACTCCAAAATGCATCTGGTGTTTGTGATACCTGCATAGCTAAAGACCCACTTGGAATATCCATGGATAAAGATTTGTAGCTACAATCTGTCAAGCTAAAAGATCAGCGCTGTGTGGTATTTCCAACCCTTTTTTTCCCTCCCATTTCTACATTCATAAGCTGTGGAGGCAGGAGCGGAGTGCTGGCTCACGTGAGATGCCAGACTCTGAACCAACGAGCCACGTGGGATGCCGAACACGGAACTCCGGGAGTGACAGAGCCAGGAGATAAAGGTAGCCTTATACTTCATGCAATAGAAACATAGAAACATAGAATGTGTCGGCAGATAAGAACCATTTGGCCCATCTAGTCTGCCCAATATACTGAGTACTATGGATAGCCCCTGGCCCTATCTTATATGAAGGATGGCCTTATGCCGATCCCATACATGCTTAAACTCCTTCACTATATTTGCAGCTACCACTTCTGCAGGAAGGCTATTCCATGCATCCACTACTCTCTCAGCAAAGTAATACTTCCTGATATTACTTTTAAACCTTTGCCCCTCTAATTTAAAACTATGTCCTCTTGTAGCAGTTTTTCTTCTTTTAAATATTCTCTCCTCTTTTACCTTGTTGATTCCCTTTATGTATTTAAAAGTTTCTATCATATCCCCTCTGTCTCGTCTTTCTTCCAAGCTGTACATGTTAAAGTCCTTTAATCTTTCCTGGTAAGTTTTATCCTGCAATCCATGTACCAGTTTAGTAGCTCTTCTCTGAACTCTCTCCAGAGTATCAATATCCTTCTGGAGATATGGTCTCCAGTACTGAGCACAATACTCCAAATGAGGTCTCACTAGTGCTCTGTAGAGCGGCATGAGCACCTTCCTCTTTCTACTGGTAATTCCTCTCCCTATACACCCAAGCATTCTGCTAGCATTTCCTGCTGCTCTATGACATTGTCTGCTACCTTTAAGTCTTCTGAAATAATGACCCCTAAATCCCTTTCCTCAGATACTGAGGTTAGGACTGTATCACTAATTTTATATTCTGCTCTTGGGTTTTTACGCCCCAGGTGCATTATTTTGCACTTATCCACATTAAATTTTAGTTGCCAGATTTTTGACCATTCCTCTAATTTTCCTAAATCCTTTTCCATTTGGTGTATCCCTCCAGGAACATCAACCCTGTTACAAATCTTTGTGTCATCAGCAAAAAGACACACCTTACCATCGAGGCCTTCTGCAATTTCGCTGATAAAGATATTAAACAATATGGGTCCCAGAACAGATCCCTGAGGTACCCCACTGGTAACAAGACCTTGGTCTGAATATACTCCATTGACTACAACCCTCTGTTGCCTGCCCCTCAGCCACTGCCTACTCCATTCAACAATATGGGAGTCCAAGCCCAAAGACTGCAATTTATTGATTAGCCTTCTGTGTGGGACAGTATCGAAAGCCTTACTGAAGTCTAGATAATCGATGTCTATTGCACCTCCGCCATCTATTGTTTTAGTCACCCAATCAAAAAAATCAATGAAGTAAACCCATGCTGTTTTTCATCTTTCAATCCATGGGATTTTAGATGTTCCACAATCCTCTCCTTAAGTATGGTTTCCATTAATTTCCCCACTATTGATGTCAGGCTTACTGGCCTATAGTTGCCCGATTCCTCCCTACTACCTTTCTCGGCACAACATTTGCTAATTTCCCATCTTCTGGGACGACTCCTGTTGTCAGTGATTGGTTAAATAAATCTGTTAATGGTTTTGCTAGTTCACCGCTGAGCTCTTTTAATAGCTTTGGGTGTATCCCATCAGGCCCCTGTGACTTATTTGTATTATTTTAGACAGCTGACTTAAAACCTCTTCCTCTGTAAAGACACATGCATCAAAAGATTCATTAGTCTTCTTTCCTAACTGAGGTCCTTTTCCTTCATTTTCCTTCATAAAGACTGAACAGAAGTATTTATTGAGGCAGTCAGCTAGTTCTTTATCTTCTTCCATATACCTTCCTTCTTTTGTTTTTAATTTTGTAATTCCTTGTTTTAGTTTCCTTTTTTCATTTATGTATCTGAAGAATGCCTTATCGCCTTTTTTCCCTGACTGAGCTAATTTCTCTTCTGCCTGTGCTGTAGAAGCTCTTATAACTTGTTTGGCCTCTCTCTGCCTAATCTTGCAAATTAGCCTGTCATCCTCGTTTTTTTATTTTTTTTTATAATTCCTAAATGCTATCTTTTTGTTTTTAATGATTTTGGCCACTTCTGCTGAGTACCACAGTGGTCTTTTCCTTTTTTTGCTTTTACTGACAAGCCTAATGCAATTTTATGTTACCTTCAATAGTGCCTCTTTTAAGTAGTCCCATTTCTCCTGGACTCCAATGAAACTGTTCCAATCTGATAGGGACTCGTATACCACTAATCTAATTTTAGAAAAGTCTGTTTTTCTAAAATCTAAAACTTTTGTTTTTGTGTGGTGTGACTCAGTCACTGTACTTATAGTAAACCACACTGACTGGTGATCACTAGATCCCAAGCTTTCCCCTACAGTAATATCATATACCAAATTCCCATTTGTGAATACTAAATCTAAAATGGCCTCCTTCCGGGTTGGCTCCTCAACTACTTGCTGTAGAGATAATCCCAGTATGGAATTTAGAATATCTGTACTCCTGGCAGAACTAGCTATTTTTAACCGCCACGTGGGACGCCACGGTGTAGCGGAAGACACTAATTCTACTAACAAAGTAATACCTACATTGTTACAGTAGATAATTGAAAACGGCTATTCAGTACATAAATGGACATTATGTACGCACAGTGCATTATATGGACCCATACACTGTACTAAGTTGAACTTTTTATTTGGATCTAACAGTCTGACTAACTCCTGATTGACTCTTAACCACCAAGTGGACATTAAGTATGACTAACCCTAGCAGATGTCTTGTGAAATACACTAATTCCGGGAGATATACTGGTACATTCCATATGTTTGTTATAATCTAGGAGGATTATACAGGATTGGCGGTACTTTGCCTCCTTCTCTTTCTTTCCTTTTTTTGTTTGACCTTATAATTGCATGCCACAAAGTGGATAAAGATTGCCCTATCTTATAAATAAATCTTATAAATATTAGCAACCTCTCTTATAGGAGAATATATTGAATAGTTTCAAGTGTGCATCACACAAAACTCAACCTGCTGACCATACTATGTAGGTAGATACCTGCATGGGATGGTGTAGTTGTAGGGACGTTAGACACCCACCTGGTCGAGTTGGCTTCTGTCTCCTGTCCATACATCACACAAGTCATTTGTATGAGAAAGTGCTACCATTTTAGTTTCTTTTATGTGGTGGTATTAATTGTATTTTAACGTAATTTTTTTATATTTGTTAATAAACCTTAACCTTTTAAGACATCTCTGGGTGGTTGCAGATGGTGAGTGCCTGCCATTCCAATACATTTATTTACTTTTACTCAACTTTTGACTGGGTGAGACAATACGACAAGAGCACCGTTTCTCTACCTATAGACAGGTGAGCCTCTATATTACTCTTTCATTGCATGATTTGCAACGCTCATTTTTGTGGTGTTTTGTGACTGTTAATGTGCTAATATCTGTCATTTGCCTATAGGAATTTCTTATTGATTCTCACTGACTTGATTCATGTAGCTTTACACTTTTTTGACTTACCAGGAGTAAGTACATTTTATATTTAGTAATCTCTCATTTATAGCTATAGTCAGATGTTTCATTTGCACTTTTTTTTTATTTTTTTTTACAAATGCTATGATTTCTTGTCTCACTTCTTTACATGCCTTTGCAAACTATTTTTACAAAGCAACCTATCGTTAAATTTGTCAATCACTTCTATTATTAATGTTTGAACTTACACCCAAAATAACTTTATCATAGAAAAAATGCTGCAAAAGAGATTAATTCTGTGTTAATTATTTTACTTTGGCCTGAAGTGATGAAGCACACTTTTATAATTAAAAATGATAACACTTGATGTCTTTCAGTTATGCACTCGATTCAGATTTAATTTAACAGAACAGTAGTTCTAGATAAAATGGCATGACAGTATCTCAGAAAATATTAATCTAAAGCATAACATTTGCCAAATGTTAAAATATCTTAATTGTGCTATAAAGTGCATAGAGTGATGATAATATTTGGAGTATTCCCTATATATTAATTTGTATTCTTAACACAATATCCCATTGTTAAATGAAAATATATCTCATGATGATGGCTGCATAAAAGGAAATATTTCAAAGGCTTTGCTTGGCACCAGATAAATCTGAGCATTGACTAAAATTGTGAGAGGAAATTTATGAGATGAAAACTTGCTCAATGACACATCATGCTCATGTTAGTAAACAAACTGTATGATAACGTCTGACTAATTGCGACTTCTAGAAGTCATAGGGGGACATTTATCATTAATGGCATAATTTGCGCCAAAAAATACTAACATTACAAATAAAAAGTGGTGATTTGTTTCATCTCATATATCAAAAAGTGTGACTTTTTTAAATATAAACTTGATTATCCGCCTATTTCTCTCGATTTGCAACATTTTAACTCCAATAGCACTAAAATGAGACGTTTTAAAAACGAAATGTGCCATTTCAGCCTACCCTGCAAGACCACACTTGTGACTTTTGAAGCATATTTGCGACTTCTGCAGCATATTTGCGACATTTTTAGTGGTAAATTATGAGTTTTTGTTGCAGACTCTGGACATTTCTGTTATTGTTTTATTTTTGCTGAATATCAATTTACTGACAAAACCGTGTTGCTAGGTTCATTTATATTAGATAAAAATAAATGCATCCTGTTTTAATACTTAACTGTCATTTTTTCCCACGACAAGTTGTTTTTTCATCTCATAAATGCAGCTTTTTGACAAAAAGTTGCATCTTTATGCCATAAATGTGACTTTTTACACAAAACACCCCCACATAAGCTTAAATAAATGTCCACAACTTGTCCACAACAATTGGAGCCATTTCTGCCAATATGAGGGTTATACATGAGGTGTAATATGCCCCAATTTGATAGCCCCCCCACTTTGACATTTATTAGTGATGTTCGTGCATGATCGGCCGAACCTCTGTCTCATGATCGTCCGAACATCGAGTATCCTTCCCGCTCGTTTCTTGCCTGCTATGCAGCCAATAAACGTGAAAGTAAGTACTGCCATTCACTGTTATGCCGTAGCCTTGTTAGCTGATGGCATAACAGTGATTGGCTGGCCGGAACGCATCATCGGGTGCTATATAGCACCCAATGAGCCATGTTCGGCTCATTCTTATTTAGGGAGAGCTGTGCTGAGAAGGGACAGTGTAGGCAGTGATTTAAGAATATTAATACCACCAAAACTTTTCAGAGACCCAAAACTCCTGTTAAGGACAATTGTGTGTGGCAGCAATATCTATTTTTAGGGCATCCTACGCTAAATAGCGTACAATAGTTAGGCCACTGCAGACAGTGACATTAGCTGCGTCACATCTCCAGTGTAAAGTGTGCGCATCCAAAAAAAACTCTGACAGCCAGTGTACTTTCTCCATAGACGGTGTCCACTGCGGACAGTGACAATATCTGCACCACATCTCCTGTGTAAAGTGTGCGGATTGTGGGGGATTAGCTCTTTTTAAGGGATTGCAACCACACACTTCTTCACGGACACTAGGATTTAGCGGCCAAACTGTGCTTTATTGTGGCACACAGCATAAAGAAAAACATACAAAGCCAAAATAAAATACCTTGCCCGTCTGGGTCCTATCTAAACACATATGTTTCCCTAACTCACTTAAAGCGCACCACAGTTCACACCTGTGATGAGATGCGGCTTTCCCAGCCTAACCTCCAGCAGCCTCCAGGCTGCTCCCACACCAGTGTCTCTTGGGTGATAGTGGTCTCTCAGCCCTCCCGGCTCAGACCACACAGAGCCACTCCAGCCTTCTGTGTGCAAGTCCCCACCCCCTCTCACTCTGAGGATTCCTTTATCCCCTGGTGATCCCCTAACAACCATGAGGCCTGTCTTTTTTTTTTTTGTAATAATCTTTATTGTTTTTACAGTTATAGTACAATATTCATCAAACAATCTAGTTTGTTTTGCATTATGTAACAGCATGTCCACAATTATACATGAATATATAATCCCACCCCTCCCCACTGCTTGTTCCCCCCCCCAAAAAAAAAAAAATCCTGCCATATATCTCCCCTAACAACAATGAGGCCTGTCACTGCCTCACAGCATCCAAAAAATATCTGTGACATACAGTATACTTTTTCAATATACGATGTCTGCTGCGTACAGTGACATTAGCTGCGCAACATCTCCAGTGTAAAGTGTGCGCATCCAAAAAATATCTGTGACATACAGTGTATTTTTTCCGTAGTAGGTGTCCGCTGCGGACAGTAACATTAGCTGCGCCACATCTCCAGTATAAAGTGTGCGCATCCAAAAAATATCTGTGACATCCAGTATACTTTTTCAATAGACGGTGTCCACTGGGGACAGTGATATTAGCTGTGCTACATCTCCAGCGTAAAGTGTGTGCATCCAAAAATATCTGTGACATACAGTGTACTTTTTCCGTAGACAGTGTCCGCTGTGGACAGTGACATTAGCTGCGCCACATCTCCAGTGAAAAGTGTGCCCATCCAAAAAAATATCTGACATCCAGGGTACTTTTTCCGTAGATGGTGTCCGCTGCAGATAGTGACATTAGCTGTGCCTCATCTCCTGTGTAAAGTGTGCACATCCCAAAAATATCTGTTGTATACAGTGTCCTTTTTCCGTAGACGGTGTCCACTGCGAACAGTGACATTAGGTGCGCCACATCTCCTGTGTAAAGTGTGCGCATCCAAGAAATATCTGTGACATACAGTGTATTTTTTCTGTAGATGGTGTCTGCTGCAGACAGTGACATTACCAGCGTCACATCTCCAGTGTAACGTGCGCGCTTCTAAAATGTATCATCCAGACTCACCACCATGGAGAGTCTGGGCAAACAAGTGATCCCACACTCGGATATTCAGAGGAGCTCTTTTCTGCACCATTCCTTGATTTGGCCCTCTCACCAAGCACGCTTGAAGAGGGACAGATCTTGTGCCCTGATTCCCAAACTCTTGAGCATCCACAATCACAAGAAGATGACGGTGGGGAATGGCAATAACTGTTTATTGAGGTGGATGATGATAGAACACAGTTGCCAATAACTCAATGGCAGTTACTGTCTCAAGAGGTTGATGAAGAGGATGAGACACTAGGTGAATGTTGTGTAGGCCGGGAGCGAGTCGTACCCTGGGAGGGCACAGGTGCTACCGATGCCAAGGATTGCGGGCTCTAAGTCGATCAGGGTTTACGCCAGCACCTACGTAAGTGGCTACAACTCCCACTTCTCCTCCTCCGCCTCCTCCTCCACTTCCACCTCCGAATTATCCGCGTGCAGCACTAGTCAGTCATCAGTTGGTAGCTGGAAGCAGTGTAACACTGCAGTGGGGAAGCGGCAACAGGCCGGGCTGAAGCTGATATGCTTAGGGGACAAACAGCACACTTCTGCAGAACGGTGAAATACCAGAAGATCTTTGTTGAAAAATTTCTCCAAAAATTTCCATCTGACAACGCTGACGAGTCCGTAGTTCCTTGGCCAACCGAGGAGGGGAGACAAGGGAAACACTGTCGGGGGGTAATAATTCAATTAAGAATTATTAATTATGGTTATAAAAATAATTAACCATAAAAAAATTAAATTTATAAAATTTGTCATAAATTCTTAAAATCATGACCTGATGAATTGTAGACAACCTAATTGATACAATTCACATCTGAGTCCGACTATTTCCTCAGATAAATAAGTTCTTTTTGACGTGAGATGACGTTAATGATAAAATGTAGTTCTGCATTATACAATAATACACAGGTATTATAAAAATATGCAGATTTATTGGTTACAAGGTTATAAACATATATAAGTAAATAAACACAATGATACATGCAAATGAATATATATAGCATTAATATAAAGCATTACAAGCTTAACAATACATGTGAGTGGAAATAACTTGTCACATTACAACCAAGCTCATAGGCGTGCGCACGGGGTGTGCCGGGTGTGCCTGGGCACACCCTAATCACACCCCTGTGCTCCTGCACTGCCTCCTGCACTAGCCTCTTGATGAGCCCCGGCCGCACAGCTTCAATGACATCTTAGATTCTGACATCTGCTCGACTGATGAGTACGGCTGCTCCTGTGCTCCGTGGCCCGGCGGCCGGTCGCGTAACGTCACTCACTCCGACGTCACGCGCCTGCTCCGCCTGCTTCATTAGAAAAGTGGGAGGAGCAGGAGCGTGGGGCGTGACGGAGTGGGTGACGTCACATTACGCTGCCGCCGGCCTGGTTTGAATGTTTGAGAGCCTGCCAGCCCGCCTGCCCGCCCGCCCGCCCGGCCGCCTGCCCGCCCAAGGCGCTGGAGTCCCAGTAAGTTAGTAATAGAGATAGTAGTACAACTTGGTAAAAGTTGTGGGTGACTCACTGTCAAGGACATTGTTATGGGGGGGAATCTGTGGATGATGACACATATATAGCACAAGAAGATGCTGCTATATATGTGTCATCCACAGATCCACCCTAGCCCCCCATAACAGTGTCATCCACAGATCCCCCCGAGATATATGTGTTAGCTTCCACACAGATGCCCTTATAACAGTGCCATCCACAGATATCCTATTAATAGACTCTTAAGGGGATATCTGTGGATGATACTGTTATGGGGGGGGATCTGTGGATGATACTGTTATGGGGGGATCTGTGGATGATACTGTTATGGGGGGATCTGTGGATGATACTGTTATGGGGGGTCTGTGGATGATACTGTTATGGGGGGATCTGTGGATGACGCACTGTTAATAACAGTGCGTCATCTACAGATGCCCCCATAACAGTGCATCATCCACAGATGCCCCCATAACAGTGTCATCCACAGATGCCCCCATAACAGTGCATCATCCACAGATGCCCCCATAACAGTGCGTCATCCACAGATGCCCCCATAACAGTGCATCATCCACAGATGCCCCCATAACAGTGTCATCCACAGATCCCCCCCCATAAGTGTGTCATCCACAGATCCCCCCATAAGTGTCTCATCCACAGATCCCCCCCATAAGTGTGTCATCCACAGATCCCCCCATAACAGTGTGTCATCCACAGATCCCCCCCCATAACAGTGTGTCATCCACAGATCCCCCCCATAACAGTGTGTCATCCACAGATCCCCCCCATAACAGTGTGTCATCCACAGATCCCCCCCATAACAGTGTGTCATCCACAGATCCCCCCCATAACAGTGTGTCATCCACAGATCCCCCATAACAGTGTCATCCACAGATCCCCCATAAGTGTCATCCACAGATCCCCCATAAGTGTCATCCACAGATCCCCCATAAGTGTCATCCACAGATCCACCATAAGTGTCATCCACAGATCCCCCATAAGTGTCATCCACAGATCCCCCATAAGTGTCATCCACAGATCCCCCATAAGTGTCATCCACAGATCCCCCATAAGTGTCATCCACAGATCCCCCATAAGTGTCATCCACAGATCCCCCATAAGTGTCATCCACAGATCCCCCATAACAGTGTCATCCACAGATCTCCCATAACAGTGCACCTGCGCACTATGGAGAGACTGAAAAGAGGGGAAGATCCGTGGAAGCAAGCAGAGGACAGCACAGCAGACGACTGAATAGCTTTTTTTGTAAGTAAATTATTTTATTATAGTGCTGAAACTGCTTTAAACTCTAAAGAAAAGTTTTGGAGAGTGTTTCTCTCTTTCTCAGGTCTAAAGCAATACCGAGGAAGAAAGGAAAACTCTTGAAAGCTTGTCTTTTAAGTATTAGGATAGTACAATAAAAAGGTATCCCTGCATACCGCAATACTCTCCTATTTTGTAATCTTTTTTATATATACTTATTTTGCTTTTTTCAGTAGTATAATTAAGTGGTGAAAATTATTAGTGCCCCCCCCCCATTTTCACTGTGATATCTTATGTGCCCCCCTATATATTGTTCCTAGAGTCGCCAATGCGCAGAGTCACGGCAACGCTAGGGTTAGGCCCGGCCTGTGTGTGTGTATGTATATAATATATACAGATATATATATATA
Organism: Bufo bufo; assembly: GCF_905171765.1. Taxonomy (NCBI): domain Eukaryota; kingdom Metazoa; phylum Chordata; class Amphibia; order Anura; family Bufonidae; genus Bufo; species Bufo bufo. The sequence continues at coordinate 147,799,917 of NC_053396.1, read as the reverse complement.
CATACATACACAAGTGCGCAGGGTGTGTGTTTGTACTTTAGGGTGCACACCCTAATGCAATAGGCTGCGCACGCCTATGACCAAGCTATTATTAGGTTAGGTGTCAAAGTAGGAACATAAGTTATATACATCACTTCTGTTCAGAGAAAACCTCATGATATCAAGATGGGCATGTCTAATCCTAGACATCATTATAGAATGCTAAATATATTCTGCCCCCCCTAACCAACTACACATCTCATGACTTCAAGATGGGCAAATCCATCCAAGGATATAACTTAGAAGAGATAACTGTATCCTTCCGCCCCATCCTGGACTATTTTCACATATATAACTTTGGTAAGACTATTAAGACAAATAACAGGGATCTAGGATCTTAAATGGGAAGGACTTGAAACAAGTCTTTTCTGTGGGAATCCATCATTTAGCTTGGCGAAGAATGTTCTATCAATATATATATATATATATATATATATATATATATATATAAGCAATTATTTAATGCTTTGCTAGATTATGAGTCTAGATTCTTTTGCAGGTAGAATGAAGCCTCACAATATCCTAAGACTACATCTTAATATGGAGATGATCAATTAATTTAATTATTTATTTATTCGCCAATCTAGATGGTATAATTTCACCCACACTATCAAATTAGTCTTAATAAAATGAAATATCATTTTCTGTGTCTCTTACCAAGTCCTAGTAGGAATCTCACTTCTGCTCCTAGGAAAGCTGGGTGGTCCATCATAGCACATCTCACCATGGCTTTCATCTTGATAGACCCCTCTAGAGAGCTTTACTTGTCTCCTCTCTCCTTATACTCCCCTTCTACCTTCTGTGTATAGTTTATGATCACAAACTTATCAGTTAGACACACCTTCCTAGTTTGGAACTTTCCAATCATTGTCGGATGGGTGTGACCATTGATAAAAATGTGACATCATGAATTTACCCAGAATGCACTTTTGCTACTGTTGTAATGTCACCTACTGATAGCTAGGTGGCACTGCTGTATAAGCTATTTGCATCATAGTATAAAGGGTTAACTTATGCAAGTCTGAATATACATTTGATCTTAAAAGCTTTAATTCAAAGCCATAGGGATTAATTCTGACACTTGTAGCAATTAGAGACAGACCTCTAAGCGTCTCTCTGAATGTTTCTCACACTATTGATTTATTGATATGAATAGCCTTGTTTTCTCACAGAGATATCAGTACCTCCTCTGTCATACCAAAGATGTGATTAATGGTTACAAAATACACATCTTTACAGACATTCTTTTAGAGACAGATATTCTCCTAATGAGAAATATATACAATATACTGGATACATGTTGTCTTCGTAACATATAACAATATAATATAAACAAATATATATATATATATATATATATATATACAGTTGCAAGATAAAGTATGTGAACCCTTTGGAATGATATGGATTTCTGCACAAATTGGTAATAAAATGTGATCTGATCTTCATCTAAGTCACAACAATAGACAATCACAGTCTGCTTAAACTAATAACACACAAATAATTAAATGTTACCATGTTTTTATTGAACACACCATGTAAACATTCACAGTGCAGGTGGAAAAAGTATGTGAACCCCTAGACTAATGACATCTCCAAGAGCTAATTGGAGTGAGGTGTCAGCCAACTGGAGTCCAATCAATGAGATGAGATTGGAGGTGTTGGTTACAGCTGCCCTGCCCTATAAAAATCACACACCAGTTCTGGGTTTGCTTTTCACAAGAAGCATTGCCTGATGTGAATGATGCCTCGCACAAAAGTGCTCTCAGAAGACCTACGATTAAGAATTGTTGACTTGCATAAAGCTGGAAAGGGTTAAAAAAGTATCTCCAAAAGCCTTGCTGTTCATCAGTCTACGGTAAGACAAATTGTCTATTAGGGCTGTCGAATATAATCGATGCATCGCGATTCGACCCCCGGCGATTCTGCATCGATGCGGTTGCTTTAAATAATCGATGCATGTTGATGACGTCAGCGTCGCGTCCGCCGTGCAGAGCCGAGTCGGAAAAAAAAGTTTTTTGGCGCCTTCTTTCCCGCCTCCCGCCTCCCGCTGACGTGACGACAGTGACACCCCCCTCCCCCTGTGTCGCACGCGTGAGTCGACTCGTGAGGAGGACTGGAGAGGAGACGGACGTGCATGCAGCAGCACTGAGCACAGCGGACCCGTCCTCGTACCCCCAAGAGCGCTCAGAACTTTCTCCTCGGTCGGCTAACTGTGCTGTGCACAAAAGAAAAAAAACAGGCTGTCTTGCGGGGGGACAGAGGAGGAGGAGACCGCAGGACTGGAGTGAAGGAGACGAGTGAGACCCGAGCTAGGCCGCAGCCACCGCCTGACAGTGCCACACACTCAGACACAGTGAGCAGCAGTGGCAGGCAGCACATGCCACATGGGAGGCCATACATACTAGAAAGAAACGTGTTACTTTTTCTGTTGATCTCGTGGCAGGCTTTAGGCTTAGTCACTCAAATTTTTTTTTTTTTTTTTTTAAACAGACAGAGTTTGACAACATCATCATCACGTCAAGACTTGTGTCATCCCTACTCACAAATTCACATAGATGCCTGGCATGCATTGCATTTGCTAGTAAATAAAAATGGCAGAAGTAGAACAAAAGGAACGAGAGATAAAAAATGCACCTAGCTTTTTAAAAGCAAACATCTGGGAACATTTTGGCTCTTATGAAAAAAGTAGGAAGCACGAATTGGACAAGTCATACGCTGTGTGTAAAATCTGTCACACAAAAATTAAATATCTAGGGAATACTACTAATCTGAGAAACCACGTCAGCCGTTTTCACCCAGAAATGCTAAAACCTACCACCACCACCACCACCAAGGAAATGAACCCAGATCAGCCAAGAATTGATGCAATGTTACAGTCAACTTTGCCGCCCAACTCTGAAAAGGTAAAGAGAATAACAAAAGCTGTGGCAGCTTTCATAGCGAAGGACCTGCGCCCTTACTCTGTTGTGGAAAACAGTGGGTTTCGCTACCTTTTGAAGACGATAGAGCCGCGTTACAAGATCCCGTCACGAAGTCACTTTACAGAAAACGTCATACCTGCACTCTACCACGAAACCAAAGCTAAGATAATTGCATCAATGAGCCAAGCAAGTCGAGTCGCAATAACGTGTGATTCCTGGACTTCAGTCACGACAGAGTCTTATGTTACAATAACAGCACATTACGTTAGTAAGGACTGGCAGATTTTGTCGCATGTACTGCAAACGAGAGCCATTTATGAGTCTCACACGGGTGCTCATCTGGCAGAGCTACTTTCTCATGTTGTGGAAGAATGGCAGCTGTCCGATAAATCTGTAGTGCTTGTGACCGACAACGCGTCAAACATGATAGTTGCAGCTCAAGTTGGAAAATTCCCCCATGTGAAATGCTTCGCCCATACACTGAATCTTGCATCCCAGCGAGCGTTGAAAGTGGCCACTCTCTCTAGGCTTCTTGGCAGAGTACGTCGGATATCCACATTCTTTCACCGCAGCACTAGAGCAAGCCACTGTCTAAAAGAGAAACAGAAATGTCTTGGCCTGAAGAATCATAAGCTGATAACTGATGTGGCAACAAGATGGAACAGTGCATACGACATGGTCGAGAGGTTCTTGGAACAACAACCTGCAGTCTGTGCCACCTTGCTGTCTCCAGAAGTCAGAAGAGGAGAGTCCGATCTCTGCACTCTAAATGAAACAGATGTGTCAAATGCAGAGGACGCCGTGAGTGCATTAAAGCCAATGAAGGATGCAACCATGCTGATGTCAGAAGAGCGCAATCCAACAGTTTCTCTTATTGCCCCTATAAATGCACAACTTCTCCAGAGCATGACAGACACGATGGGAGACACACCCATGATCCATGAGATCAAGAATTCTATTAGAACAGATCTCCAGAAGAGGTACAGCAGTGAGGCCGAGAAGAAGATCCTTCATACAGCCTCTGCACTGGATCCTCGCTTTAAGGGACTGCCTTTCATCCTCACAGATGAAGAAAGATTGGAGATATTTAAAGGAGTCACTGAGGAAGCTGCATCCTTGGAGGTAATTAAATTAATTTTAAGAATTCCATCATGTTTCTTCTTGAAACGACAGTAGCACTATCACGCTTCTGAATCTGATGCGGTGCGGGAACTGTACTGTCCGTTTCCTGTGCTTTTTCATCACCCCATCAGAATCAAAGGCATTGAAGTTTGTGTTTTTACTTATTGTTTTTTTTCCGTTTCTTTTTTGTTCAAACACAGATTACATCAGATGAGAGTGAGAGGACACAAGAGGATCATCAAGTGCCTAGAAGAAAACGAACTCTGAAAGAAGAGGACAGTTCACCCATCGAAGACAACCATTCTCCACCATCTCCTCCCAAAAAGGCCAGATCGCTGCTCGTGAGTTTGCTGGGACAGTCTTTCACTGACACTGAAGGTACAATAGAACCCAAAAAGACCCCCTATGCCAAGGCTGAAGAGGAAATGGAAAACTATTGTAAAGCCCCACCTCTGCCTCTCACTGAGGACCCTTTGAACTGGTGGCGTGAGCATGAGGTCATATTTCCCCTCCTTTCTCGGCTGTCAAAGCAATACTTGTGTATCCCAGGTACAAGCGTGTCTGCAGAGCGGGTTTTCTCCACTACAGGAGATGTGGTAACTGCAAAAAGAAGCGCCCTCAAACCAGACCATGTAGATCAATTGGTGTTCTTACAGAAAAATCTACATGTTCCCAAATGCTGAGCAGTGTTTTTAATTTTATAGATTTTGTTTATAGCATTGTCTCTGCCACTGAAATTTTTTATTTCTCTGTCTCCCCTGCCAGACTCCCCTTTTCCCTTCCCCTCCCCTTTTCCCCCTTCCCCTTCCCTTTTCCCTTCCCATCCCCTTTTCCCTTTCCCTCCCCTTTTCCCTTTCCCTCCCCTTTTCCCTTTCCCCTTTCCCTCCGCTTTTCCCTTTCCCTCCCCTTTTCCCTTTCCCTCTCCCTCCCCTTTTCCCTCTCCCTCCCCTTTTTCCCTCTCTCTCCTCCTTTCCTTTTTTTCCCCCTCTCTCCTCCTTCTTTCCTCCCTCTCTCCTCATTCTTTCCTTCCTCCCTCTCTCCTCATTCTTTCTTTCTTTCTTTCTTTCTTTCTTTCCTTCCTCCCTCTCTCCTCATTCTTTCTTTCTTTCCTTCCTCCCTCTCTCCTCATTCTTTCCTTCCTCCCTCTCCCTCATTCTTTCCTTCCTCCCTCTCCCTCTTTCCTTCTCCAAGAGAAGGAAAGAAGGGGAGAGAGAGAGAGAGAAGGAAAGGGGAGAGACTAGAGGAGGAAAGGAGGAGAACTTTTCCTCTCCTCCGGCTCCTAGTCCTACTAGTCCTTTCCTCAATTTTACCTCATTCTTTCTCTCCTTTCTCTTTCTTTTCTTTCTTTCTCTCCTTTTTTCTGTCTTTCTCTATCTCTCTTTCCATCTCCCTATCTCTCGTTCTGTCTCCCTCTCAGTCTCTCTATCTCTTTTTCCGTTTACCGCTCTCTGTGTCTGTCTCTGTGTCTGTCTCTGTGTCTGTCTCTGTGTCTGTGTGTATGTCTGTGTCTCTCTGTGTCTGTCTGTCTGTGTCTCTGTGTCTGTCTGTCTGTGTCTCTGTGTCTGTCTGTCTGTGTCTCTGTGTCTCTGTGTCTGTCTGTCTGTGTCTCTGTGTCTGTCTGTCTGTGTCTCTGTGTCTGTCTGACTGTCTCTGTGTCTGTCTGACTGTCTCTGTGTCTGTCTCTGTGTCTGTCTCTGTGAGTGTCTGTCTCTGTGTCTGTCTGTCTCTGTGTCTTTCTTTCTTTCACTGTGACTGACTGACTGGTGGGGTGCCGTCGTGGCACTGGCAGTCAGACTAGCAGTGACCGCCTGCAGGTGACTGGCAGTGGTCGCCAGGTCGTGGCAATTGCAAACGATCAATGAATGTAACATTTTGTTATAATATGTATATTTGTAATTGTATAATATCATATATTCTAAGTTCACTGTGATGATTAATCAGAATATATGATATTATTCTAGCTTTTAGCAGCACTGGAGTGGAGAGGAGATGGAGAATGGTTTTCTATTATGCGACTGTCCGTCCGATCCATTTTGTATTTTTACACTGACGTGTTTTTTGGTGTTTTCCCAATGTGTCTGTCATGCTCTGTGAATTTCTGACTCTGTTTAGGGGTTTAACCTTCAACCAAAAGAATTCTGTATTTAATTCCAGACAACTGACGCCCGCCAAGCCACCAGAGGAAGGCAAATCCTTGAAAGAATAAATTGAAACTTAAAACCTGGAGTAAATCTTTATTGGATCACACGAACCAAAAAAAAAAAAAAAAAAACACACCTACCTGACCTCATGTTGTCTGTGGCTGTGCCACATTGCCCGCTTGTCTGTCTGACCTGCTGTGGCCTGCCCTTTACCAATCATTATCCAGTGTCATGTGTGTGTTTTCTTTTTTTTTGGTATTCTGTGGTGACTGTTTGTGATCCCATAAAGATTTGTCCAAGGTTTTCAGATTCAGTTGCCAATTTTTTCGGTCAAGGATTTTCCAGCTTCCTCTAATGGTGGCGTGGCTTGGCTTCAGTTGGTGTATGCGACTATGCGTGGTAGAGTGCAGGTAAAATTTTCTGTTAAGTCACTGTGTGACGACAAGCTTTTCAATTTCTAGCACTGGGGAGAATGGTATTATTTTTTAAGATTGTGTCGGACACAATCTTCAAAAATGTGTCCATTCCATTGAATTTTCTAACTTGATGTACTGTCTATCTTTTGAATGTCAATTTTTAGGGGGGCTCAACTTAAAACCTCAGCCAAATATTCTAAAAGTGTATTTATTTGATTAAAGACAACTGACGCCCGCCAAGCCACCAGAGGAAGGCAAATCATTGAAAGAATAAATTGAAACTTAAAACCTGGAGTAAATCTTTATTGGATCACACAAATACACATTCACACAAACCAAAAAAACACACACCGACCTTCTGACATCATGTCTGACTATGGTGGCTGTGCCACATTGCCCGTCCTGTGGCCTGCCCTTTACCATTATGATTCAGTGAGGAGGATGTGTGTTTATTTTTTTCTGGTATTCTGTGGTGTGTGTTTGTGATCCCATAAAGATTTGTCCAAGGTTTTCAGATTCAGTTGAAAATGTATTCTGTCAAGGATTTTCCAGCTTCCTCTAATGGTGGCATGGCTTGGCTTCAGTTGATGTATCGTGGTAGAGTGCTTGCTGAGTGCTCAGTGCAGGTAACGTTTTCTGTAAAGTGACAACTCTGAGAGCTTATAGCACTGATCTAAACGTACTACCCATCTGGTGCTGGTGGTGGTGCTGGTGGTGGTGCTGGTGCTGGTGCTGGTGGTGGTGGTGGTGGTGCTGGTGGTGGTGGTGGTGGTGGTGCTGGTGGTGGTGCTGCTCCTGCTGCCAAAACAATCACGGTGAACCAGGAAGTTCTGCAACACAGACAACTTGAACACACTGTGTGACAGACAGTTCCTGACTGGCAAACATCACAGTGAGTGAACCTATAACACAGTCACTGACTGTGTTATAGGTTCACTGACTCACTGTGATGTTTTACAGTCAGGAACTGAAGTGCTCCTTTTTTTGTAGGTACTGTTTAATATTATATAATATATAATATATATTATATGGTAAAACTATTGTAAAACTTATAAACTAACTGCACCAGCCAGGCCAGCACAACAGTTTAATGTTACAGAGACACTGACAGTACTGTTTTAAATAAATACTGTTGTCTGCTGCACTGTTTTGTTCATTCAGACTTTGCTATATGATATGCAGGGAACTTGGTATGATTTGTTTAAATAGCAGATACAAATAAATATTTTTGTGCAATTTCTGACTGATTGAATTAATTTTTTGATGTAAAATTGAAAAACAAGGGGACTTGGGTAATAATCTTGATGCATCGTGATGCATCGCCGAATCGAATCGAATCGTGGACTTGATAATCGTAATCGCATCGAATCGTGAGACGAGTGAAGATGCGCAGCCCTATTGTCTATAAATGGAGAAAGTTCAGCACTGCTTCTACTCTACCTAGGAGTGGCCATCCTGTAAAGTTGACTACAAGAGCACAGCGCAGACTGCTCAATGAGGTGAAGAAGAATCCTAGAGTGTCAGCTAAAGACTTACAAAAGTCTCTGGCATATGCTAACATCCCTGTTAGCGAATCTAAGATACGTAAAACACTAAACAAGAATGGATTTCATGGTAGGATACCACAGAGGAAGCCACTGCTGTCCATAAACAACATTGCTGCACGTTTACAGTTTGCACAAGAGCACCTGGATGTTCCACAGCAGCACTGGCAAAATATTCTGTGGACAGATGAAACCAAAGTTGAGTTGTTTGGAAGAAACACACAACACTATGTGTGGAAAAAAAGAGGCACAGCACACCAACATCAAAACCTCATCCCAATTGTGAAGTATGGTGGTGGGGGCATCATGGTTTGGGGCTGCTTTGCTGCGTCAGGGCCTGGATGGATTGCTATCATCGAAGGAAAAATTCATTCCCAAGTTTATCAAGACATTTTTCAGGAGAACTTAGGGCCATCTGTCTACCAGCTGAAGCTCAACAGAAGATGGGTGTTGCAACAGGACAACGACCCAAAGCATAGAAGTAAATCAACAACAGAATGGCTTAAACAGAAGAAAATACGCCTTCTGAAGTGGCCCAGTCAGAGTCCTGACCTCAACCCAATTATGATGCTGCGGCATGACCTCAAGAAAGCGATTCACACCAGACATCCCAAGAATATTGCTGAACTGAAACAGTTCTGTAAAGAGGAATGGTCAAGAATTACTCCTGACCGTTGTGCACGTCTGATCTGCAACTACAGGAAACGTTTGGTTGAAGTTATTGCTGCCAAAGGAGGTTCAACCAGTTATTAAATCCAAGGGTTCACATACTTTTTCCACCTGCACTGTGAATGTTTACATGGTGTGTTCAATAAAAACATGGTAACATTTAATTCTTTGTGTGTTATTAGTTTAAGCAGACTGTGATTGTCTATTGTTGTAACTTAGATGAAGATCAGATCACATTTTATGACCAATTTGTGCAGAAATCCATATAATTCCAAAGGGTTCGCATACTTTTTCTTGCAACTGTATATATATGTCCTACTGATTGTCTTATGCTAAGGACTAACTAAGGCTCATTAAATGAATACATGAATATGATATATTTTGCTTCATTAATAAATGCCTAATTGTATAGGTAATTATCACCAGCTGCATAGAGCTTATCTTTATCTCCCGTCATAAATTTATAAGTAGACAAGGAGGCATCTTCTCAGACTGGTACATTCATGAGAAGAATAGCAGAAACCTTTGTATAACCTTACTTCGGCCTACTCAAGACATACAAAATTGCAACTATAGTCGAGCATGGCTCTTAAAGGTAATGAACATCCATCTTGACAATAATGAATTGGATATCAATGCATTTACCTATGAAAAGGCACAACAACACCCAGCAGTTCCAACAGAGGTAGGTCAACACTCTCCAAAGCCTGGGATAGTTTCATGACACCCCACCAGCACCCTCACCCTGATGCGCGGCCTAGTGTCACAAGGAGGTAAACATTTTGGAAGATGGTGAAGGAGTACACAGCAGACCGTGTCAGTGTCCTCAATAATCCTCAGCGCCCTAAAACTACTGGCTGTCCAAGCTGGACACGTGGCACAAACTGGCGCTCTATGCCTTGGAGGTGCTGGCCTGCTCTGCCACTAGTGTTTTGTCTGAGCGGGTATTTAGTGCTGCTGGTGGCATTATAATAGATCCTCGAATCCGCCTGTCAACTGAAAATGCTGACAGGTTGACTCTTATAAAAATGCCTGGATTTGACCATGACTTTTCAACTCCACCAGAGGAAAGCTGATTAACATAAAGGCACTTTCGAAATGTTGTTTATAATGTACTGAATGCACTGTATTCCCATGCACCCCTTCCACCACAAACAAGGGTATATGGTTGAATCTTCCTTTTCTCATCCTCCTTCTCCTCTTCCATCATATAAACACTTGCTTATTCGTCGCATATATTGCCCTCCGCATATAATGTTTGACACTGTCAGCTCAGCTGGAGGCCCTTGTATATAATTTTTTAGAGGGTCAGCTCTCCAGCAGGCCCTCGCATATAATGTTTTACAGAGTCAGCTCACCAGCAGGCCCTCACCTATAATGTTTTACAGGGTCAGCTCACCAGCAGGCCTTCGTATATTATGTTTTACAGGGTCAGCTCATCAGCAGGCCCTCGCATACAATGTTTTACAGGGTCAGCTCTCCAAAATGCCCTTGCATATAATTTTTTACAGTGTCAGCTCACCAACAGGCCTTCACCTACAATCTTTTACAGGGTCAGCTCACCCGAAGGCCCTCACATATAATTTTTTAGAGGGTCAGCTCACCAGCAGGCCCTCTCATATAATATTCTACAGAGTCAGCTCACCAGCAGGCCCTCGCATATAATTTTTTACAGGGTCAGCTCACCAGCAGGCCTTCACCTACAATCTTTTACAGGGTCAGCTCACCAGCAGGCCCTGACCTACAATGTTTTACAGGGTCATCTCACCAGCAGGCCCTTGCATATAATTTGTTAGAGGGTCAGCTCACCAGCAGGCCCTCGCATATAATGTTTTACAGGGTCAGTTCACCAGCAGGCCCTCACCTACAATGTTTTACAGGGTCAGCTCACCAGCAGGCCCTTGCATATAATTTTTTAGAGGGTCAGCTCACCAGCAGGCCCTCGCATATAATGTTTTACAGGGTCAGATCACCAGCAGGCCCTCGCATATAATTTTTTACAGTGTCAGCTCACCAGCAGGCCTTCACCTACAATCTTTTACAGTGTCAGCTCACCTGAAGGCCCTCGCATATAATTTTTTGGAGGGTCAGCTCACCAGCAGACCCTTACATAAAATGTTTTACAAGGTCAGCTCACCAGCATGCCCGCACCTAAAATATTTTACAGGGTCCTCTCACCTGGAGGCCCTCACCTAATTATACCTAATAGGTAATTTGCGCGCATGATGCCTTGTTTGGATGTGGTAGCCGTAGCCTTTTCTTAGGCTCCCTCTCTGGAATCGAACCCTTATTCCCCATTACCCGTAGTCACCATGGGTTGCGCTGACAATAACATCGAAAGTTGATAGGCCAGACATCCGAATGGATCGTCGCAATCACTGGGACATGCAATCAACCCAGTTTATCTAGAATAACCAAAGTGGCAGCAGACCCTTACCCATAATGTTTTAGATGCTCAGATCAGCAGGCCCTTGCTCCAAATGTTTTTGAGGGTCACCAGCAGGCCATCAATCAAAATGTTTCAAGGCTGTGTACGATGCCCTCCTATGTAGCAAAGGTTGTATTGTAGTGCCGGTTCCTTGTAATTTTTGGCAGCTCTTTTACTTAGTGCATAGGCTTTATGAGTGTAGGAGTCCCACTACATGAACAATTGTGCCACAATGTGGAGTGCCTCTTCCTTGTAATTTTTGGCAGCACTTGCACTTTATATGCAAGTAAATATACAGGAAAGAATGTTTCCTAACAATTTTTCCTCTAATATGTTTTTTTTTTCTTCAGTTTTATGCGTATTATTGTCAGTCTGTAAAAGTGGCGTACTACTCGGACAACATCATTTCCAGCAGTGACCTGGGAGTCCAAGATGCATCCATACATCCTCCTCATGTTGTTCCCAAACCATTTTGGTGGTGTTTCCATCAATTTCTGACCTTTTAGTATAAACCTGGCACCCTCCCCTCTTCAGAGCAGAGGGTGCCTGGTTTAATGCTCGGGTTCTCCCATTGACTTCTATTATACTCAGGTGCTCGGTAGAGCACCCGAGCATCCCGATGTGTTCGGCCAGAGCACCCAAGCACTTAGGTGCTCGATCAACACTAACATTTATAACTCATTTCTGACGCGATGCATTCTTTATGGGGAAAATTCTGGAGAAAACAGTTGATATATTTGGCGCAAATCAAAACGTCATTCTTTTTGGTGAATTTTACACCATAATTCTGGTGCAACATGCTTAGTAAATGTCCCCCATAGAGTCTAGAGTCCAAATCTTTTCACTCAAAAGTCAAGGCTATAGAAGTAACTAGCTAGGCTACATAAAATTATATTTGCATATATTTTGCAAATTGGTAATGTTGCACTATATGGTAACACTTCATCATATTAAAGAAGTTTCCAGTATTATCTTTTTCATTGTACTGTGACATCACTGTGTGTATTGGTTAAGACTGTGATGTCTAATCTCCGGCACTCCAGCTGTGGTAAAACTACAACTCCCAAGATGCACACATGCTTGGCTGTTCTCAGAGCTCTATAGAACTGAATGGAGCATGCCGGAAGTCGTAGTTTCACCACAGCTGGAGTATCGGAGGCTAACCATCACTGGGATAAGACTTCAATTTCAGATACAAATCATATATGACAGGGTTCACATATTTCAGCAGATAGCATTTGTCATAACTAGGGTTGAGTGGTTCGTACCGAACTTTAGGATTTTTGGACCCCGGATCTGAACCCGAACATTTCAGTAAAAGTTCGGGTTCAGGTTTTGTGTTCGGCACTTTCTCGGTGCTTTTTGAAAGGCTGCAGAGCAGCCAATCAACAAGCGTTTAACTCTGTGCCCTTAGAAGCCATCACAGCCATGCCTACTAATGGAATGGCTGTGATTGGCCAGTGTAGCATGTGACCCAGGCTGTAAATAAGCTTGAGTCACGTAGCGCTGCACGTCACTCTGCTGTTACTAGTGTAGGGAGAGGATGCTGCTGGTGATTTCAGGGAGAGAACAGGAGAGAATCATTGGTTCAGAACGTGAATCTAACTCAGCGATCGACATACATTTAGTTGTGTGGGTGCAGGGCACAATTTTTTTACCCTGCCCTGAGCCCAGTGACTAAAAAAAATAACTTTTATCCGTCTGTTAGTTAGGTGGGCGGTGGCGGCGGCCATTTTATGCAAGCTCAGTGCACCAGCACTGCATCTGAGCTTTTGTGACATTGAAATCCAATCTTTGAAAACTGCACTAATAATCTGGCAATAATTTTGGCAATATACAACATCTGGTGCATTTGCAGGATTAGTCAGTGTGCAATTTAAGCTAGAAATACAGCCATGATTTTTATTTATTTTTTTAAAACACCCTTTTTGTGCAAAATACACTATTTTACATCCATAGCTACATCTGGACATGTGAGATTCAAATGTTATATACAGCTTTCATATTCTGTTAGTTTCTAGGTTTTTCTAGGTTTTTCAAAACACATTTTTTTTTGCCAAAATCCACTATTTTATAGCAAATATGAAATTCAAGTTTAATATATACAGCTTTCATATTCTGTTAGTAAAAAAAAAACACACTTTTTTGGCAATATACAACATCTTGATTAGTCAGTGTGCAATTTAAGCTAGAAATACAGCCATAATTTTCAGGGTTTTTAAGCAGCCAAATTTTTCTAGGCTTTTAAAAACACACTTTTTTGCCAATATACACCATTTTACAGCCCTTGCAGCATTAGCACGTGTGAAATTCAAGGGTTATATACTGCTGTCATATTCAGTTATTAAACAAACACCCGTTTGGGCAAAAAAAGTTTATTTGGCAGCCTTTGCTGCAGATGTCATTGTGGGATACACCCTTTATATATTTGGGTTATATTCAGTTATTTGAAATACAGCCATTTTGTGCACAAATCTTTAATTGCGGCCTAGTGTGGGTCAGGGCGGGTGAGATACACCCTTTATATGCAGGGGTTATATTCTTCTATTAATAAAACACCCTTTTTTGGGCAAAATACACAATTGTTGTGCCCCTTGCAGTATCAAGACGTTTGAAATTCCAGGGTTATATACTGCTGTCATATTCAGTTATTAAACAAACACCCATTTGGGCAAAAAAATAAATAAAATTGGCAGCCTTTGCTGCAGATGTCATTGTGAGATACTTCCTTTATATTTAGGGGTTCTATTCAGGTATTTGAAATACAGCCATTTTGGGCACAGATCTTTAATTGCAGCCTAGTGTGGGTCAGTGTGTGTGAGATACACCTTTTAAATATAGGGGTTATATTCAGTTATTTTAAATACAGCCATTTTGGGCAAAAAATATTTAATTGCGGCCTAGTGTGGGTCAGGGCGTGTGAGATACATGCTTTAAATACAGGGGTTCTATTCAAGTATAATGAAATACAGCCATTTTGGGCACAAATATTTAATTGTGGCCTAGTGTGGGTCAGGGCGTGTGAGATACATCCTTTATATACAGGGGTTATATTCTTCTATTAATAAAACACCCTTTTTTGGGAAAAATACACAATTGTTGCGCACTTGCAGTATCAAGACGTTTGAAATTCCAGGGTTATATACTGCTGTCATATTCAGTTATTAAAGAAACACCCGTTTGGCCCAAAAAAATTATAATTTGGCAGCCTTTGCTGCAGATATCATCGTGAGATACACCCTTTATATACAGGGGTTATATTAAGTTAATTGAAATAAAGCCATTTTGTGCACAAATTTTTAATTGCGGCCTAGTGTGGGTCAGGGATTGTGAGATACACCCTTTAAATACAAGGGTTATATTCAGTTGTTTGAAATACAGCCATTTTGGGCACAAATCTTTAGTTGCGGCCTAGTGTGGGTCAGGGCATGTGAGAAACACCCTGTATATATAGGGGCTATATTCTTCTATTAATAAAACACTTGGGTTGACATTTTACAATTTTAGACGTGGATAAACCCCTGCTCTGCATAGGTGATAGGGAATAAAATTTCAGAAATTATTTTTGAACCTTTTCAGGACACAGGGCGTACAGGTACGCCCTTATGTCCTGGTACTTATGGACACAGGGCGTACCTGTATGCCCTATGTTTTTTCGATCACCACCGTGCGGCGGGCGGTGATCAGAAGCTGGTGCCTGCTCAAATCGTTGAGCAGGCACCTCGGCTAAATGCGCGGGTGGGGTCCCGTGACCCCCCCATGTCGGCGATCACTGCAAACCGCAGGTCAATTCAGACCTGCGGTTTGCGGCTTTTTATTGTACTGGCGGCGGCGGAGGTGGTGCTATCGGGTCCCCGTGGGGCTGTGGGGGGACTTGATGGCATGGAAGGCAGCGCAATGCCTTTCTGAGGCATTAGCGCTGCCTTCCGGTGACGAGCCTGTGAGATCCAGCCCCCTGGATCTCACAGGCCGGAAGCTGTATGAGTCACTCATCACTCATACAGGCCGGAAGCTGTATGAGTGACTCATACAGCCAATGCATTCCAATACAGAAGTATTGGAATGCATTGTAAAGGATCAGACCCCCAAAAGTTCAAGTTCCAAAGTGGGACAAAAAAAAGTGAGCTAAATAAACCATTTTTTGTCACCTTACATCACAAAAAGTGTAATAGCAAGCGATCAAAAAGTCATATGCACCCCAAAATAGTGCCAATCAAACGTCATCTCATCCCGCAAAAATCGTACCCTACCCAAGATACTCGCCCAAAAACTGAAAAAAAACTATGGCTCTCAGACTATGGAGACACTAAAACATGTTTTTTTTGTTTCAAAAATTAAATCATTGTTTAAAACTTACACAAATAAAAAAATTGTATACATATTAGGTATCGCCGCGTCCGTGACAAGCTGCTCTATAAAATTCTTACATGATCTAACCTGTCAGATGAATGTTGTAAATAACAAAACAAAAAAAGATGCCAAAACAGTTATTTCTTGTTACCTTGCCTCACAAAAAGTGAAATATAGAGCAACCAAAAATCATATGTACCCTAAACTAGTACCAACAAAACTTCCACCCT
The DNA here is from genome assembly GCF_905171765.1 of Bufo bufo. Lineage (NCBI taxonomy): Eukaryota > Metazoa > Chordata > Amphibia > Anura > Bufonidae > Bufo > Bufo bufo. The sequence goes on along the minus strand of NC_053396.1, from coordinate 147,784,054 downwards.
ATCCCGTAGTTTCTAAAATAGGGTCACTTTTTTGGCGTTTCTACTCTAGGGGTGCTTCAAATGGGACATGGTATCAAAACAACCAGTCCAGCAAAATCTGCCTTCTAAAAACCGTATAGCATTCCTTTCCTTCTGCGCTCTGCCGTGTGCCCGTACAGCAATTTAAGGACCACATATGGAATGTTTCTGTAAACTACAGAATCAGGGCCATAAATATAGAGTTTCGTTTGGCTGTTAAGCCTTGCTTTGTAACTGGAAAAAAAAAATATTAAAATGAAAAACCTGCCAAAAAAGTGAAATTTTTAAATTGTATCTCTATTTTCCATTAATTCTTGTGGAACACCTAAAGGGTTAACGATGTTTGTAAAATCAGTTTTGAATACCTTGAGGGGTGTAGTTTTTTAGTTGGGGTCACTTTTATGGAGTTTCTACTCTAGGGGTGCATCAGGGGGCTTCAAATGGGACATGGTGTCAAGAAAACCAGTCTAGCAAAATCTCCTTTCCAAAAACCGTATGGCATTCCTTTTCTTCTGCGCCCTGCCGTGTGCCCGTACAGCAGTTTACGACCACATATGGGGTATTTCTGTAAACTACAGAATCAGGGCCATAAATATTGAGTTTTGTTTGGGTGTTAACCCTTGCTTTGTAACTGGAAAAAAAAATATTAAAATGGAAAATCTGCCAAAAAAGTGAAATTTTAAAATTGTATCTCAATTTTCCATTAATTCTTGTGGAACACCTAAAAGGTTAACAACATTTGTAAAAAAAATCCGTTTTGAATACCTTGAGGGGTGTAGTTTCTAGAATGGGGTCATTTTTGGGTGGTTTCTATTCTTTAAGCCTCAAAAGTGACTTCAGACCTGAACTGCTCCTTAAAAAGTTGGTTTTTGAAAATTTCTGAGAAATTTCAAGATTTACTTCTAAACTTCTAAGCCTTGTAACGTCCCCAAAAAATAAAATGTCATTCCCAAAATGATCCTAACATGAAGTAGACATATGGAAAATGTAAAGTAATAACAATTTTTGTAGGTATTACTATGTATTATAGAAGTAGAAAAATTTTAACTTGAAAATTTGCATATTTTTCAAATCTTTTTTGCAAATTTGGTATTTTTTTATAAATAAAAATTATTCTTTTTTTTACTCCATTTTACCACTGTCATGAAGTACAATATGTGACGAAAAAAAGATCTCAGAATGGCCTAGATAAGTCAATGCGTTTTAAAGTTATCACCACTTAAAGTGACACTGGTCAGATTTGCAAAACATGGCCTGGTCCTTAAGGTGAAATAAGGCTGTGTCCTTATGGAGTTAATTGATGCGCGCCACCTCCTTTCATTCAATGCTTAAACTTTAACAAGTTGTACCACATTTGCGCTTCAATAATGTATCCCACATTTCCACTTTACTCTTTTGGCCCACATTTGCGCTTCAATAATGTGTCCCACATTTGCGCTTCAATAATGTGTCCCACATTTCCACTTCTGTAATTTGGCCCACATTTGCGCCTCAATAACTTTTCCCATATTTTCGCTCGATCCCCAAAAATTTTGCATGTGGTTTCCTTTTCTCATACTCCCTCTCCGGCGTGGAACCGTGATTCACCGATAACCATGATCAACATTGAAGGCTCAGAAAAGAACATCGAAAGTTAATAGAGAAGATATCCAAATGGATGGTGGATGTCACTGGGGCACCTCTACATAGGTGACAGGAACATAAATTTAAAAAAATCGTCAATTACATTGTCAGGTGACATTTTTCTAATTTTGCCGGATAGAAACCCCTGCTCTGCATAGTTGACAAGGAAGAAAATTTAAGAAATTCTTCATTAATTGATGCGCGACACTTCCTTTCATTCAATGCTTAAACTTTAAAAGTTGTCCCACTTTTACGCTTTAATGCTTTGTCCCATATTTCCGCTCTATAATTTTAAATTTGAAAAAAATAATCCTCTCTTGGATGTTGCCTCTCTTTCTCACGCTCCCTCTCCGGCCTAGAACCCTGATTCCCCGCCACCCGTGATCACTATGGTAGGCGCATAAAAGAACATCGAAAGTTGATAGAGCAGTTATCAAATTGGATCGTGAACATCACGGGGATGTGCAACATGGTGGGGCAGTAAGTATGCACATGCCTACATGAACTGACTGACAGGGGTCAGCCCCTGCAACTTCTGGGTCTCCAAATTGGGCACATGGCCTGAGCTTGCCCTCTACCCCTTCGAGGTGCTGGCCTGCCCTGCAGCCACTGTATTGTCTGAACATGTGTTTAGCATTACTGGAGGGGGTTATCAGAGGTTATATTTCCCAATGTTTTGGGGAGTACCCTAATTTAAAAAAATATAAATACATTTAAAACAAATAAGCAGTGTAGGCTACCTTCTCCACCGCCGCTTCCACATACAACGCCGCATCCACCACCTCCTACTCCATATGGACCTCGTCCTCCTAGATCAAGATTTATTTTTTATTTTTTACGTATTTTATGTTATTTGAAGTCATTTCCCTATCTACATTTGTTTGCAGAGCACTTGTCATGCTCTTAACCACATTCTGATGCCATTTGCAGCCCTCTAGCCATTTCCATAACATTTTTACAGCTATTTTATTGCTCAAAAGTTCGGGTCACCATTGACTTCGATGGGGTTCATGTTCCCGAACTCGAACTTTTTTGTAAAGTTTTCTTTCCCATTTCTTCGCCAAACTTCGACAAGATTTTGGATTCGTTATGAATTACTTTGCAATAAATCACATTCCATTGTATGAAGCTGGCGAATTGGCAGGGAATGGTGATCGAGCCACCCCTCTGTCATGTAACCCCTCAGATATAGTGTTTAGAACTGATTACGGCATCTGAGAGTCACATTCAGTCTATAAGGGGGTTAATCGGGGGTTAAAGCAAAAAAAAATATATATATAATAGCTATTTTTATAGCGGCTTAACCTAAATACCAAAACCGGACATGTGCTCACCCCTAGGTATCCCCAATACCACAGGAAATGAAAATAGAAGAAGAAGTAGAGATGCGGGGCACTCTATAACTGGCAATACACGGACTAGCGATAAGTATACTAGTATCATATAAGTTTAATAGTATCACATCATCAAAACATAAATGATAAATAATAATAAAACCCCTAGAGAATCATATATTAAAATATAATGAATGTATATACCACTATAATAGCACTGTCCGTATATAGGTTATAAGCCACAACCTATACTAATGGCGGTGGCTGTATGCGTGGTGCAAGTCACAGTTAATGGTCCTGCTGAATCCGTGATCCCTTATCCTGGGACATAAATAAGTGGTCCCTTATCCTGAAATGTGAAGCAGTATATATACTTCATACTTTATATATCATGTATCACTAAGGTACAAGAACAGTGAGGGATAATATTAAGCGGATCCATCTCGGATATATTAAATGTGGACTTTGTCAAAGAAAAGAAAATGAAAGAAAATTGGAGAATACTCAGCCGCTCTACAACAGATTCCGGGCTTTAGGTCCTTAGAGGCCAATCAGCGCACACAGCCTTGGTCACGTAGGACACCACGGGAAGGTTTACGCACTATGTGGGATGCCGCAAAGGTCCTTTCAGGGCATAGAAGGAGTGTGCTTGCCAGACGGCTCCGGTCAAGGATCCCGATATCGAGTGGCTAAACAGCTACAATACGGGACTGGTAACGTACTAAACACAGCTATATATGTATTTTGTCTCAACTTACATGTCAAATGGTACGGATATCAGAACTCTTCCCGATCAGTAGGGTATACAGAGTAATCACAAGCAGCAACCCTCCTCTATATATGATACTTCTTGGAGGACTTCACCCTATGTATAAAAATTGTGAACATCAATACATGATATACCGCTTCACGTTCCAGGATAGGGGACCACTCATTTATGTCCCAGGATAAAGGACCACTGATTCAGCAGGACCATTAACTGTGACTCTCACCTCTAGGGGTTTTATTATTATTTATCATTTATGTTTTATTATAATCAATGGGTGTTTTTATGATGTGATACTATTAAACTTATGTGATACTACTACTATGTCAATTCTTATGCGTGCTGACGTCACACAGCAGCACTCGAGTGAATTGACACATTTTCTTCAATCAAGATGGCCACAACGGCCTCTCTGCGATCAAATGGATAAGGTGAGTATGTGTTTTTTTTATTGCCATTTCAGGAAAAATTTATTTGTTACCATGAAGTGCCAAGAAATTAAAATTTGTGGCGAATCAAATTTTTCCTGAAATTCGGACCAAATTCCACTTTGTTAACTTCAATTTTCTCCACACTAGTCATAACCTAATGACTAAGGTTGTGACTAAGGTTATCTGCCAAAAAGCGTGAGCCCTAACATATCTGTTCTGTATCTATAGCGCTGACATATTAAACAGCACTTTATAGACATTAGCATCAAAATGTCTCCATTGGGGCTCACAATCTAAGTTCCCTATCAGTATATCTTTGGAGTGTGGGAGGAAACCCATGCAGACACAGGGAGAACATACAAACTTCATGCAGATTTGGATCTCGGTCAGATTCGATCCCAGGACCCCAGCGCACCAAGGCTAACCACTGAGCCATGTATTGGTTAAGACTGTAAAGTTTTAACAGGACACTGTGTGGTGCTGGAATCTGCACATATTTTGTATACCTTGCTCCATGCCAGCTTTATGCACACTAATGTATATCCTCAGTTGCTGAGGGACATTTATTTCCTTTTTATTGATCACTGTGTGTAATATCCCTGTACTGTGCATTATTCCTGTGCATTTGGAAGACCAAAATAATCATAAATGTGTTCATGTACTGAACTGAAGGTGGTCATTGTAGAAAGGAAATCCATTTTACTGGATCCATTATTCCCATATTGTGATATCACTGTGCTCATTTGCCCTGTACTATGACATTACTGTGGTTTTTATATCTTTGTACTGTGACATCACTTTGTTCTCTATCCTTGAACTGTGTGTATTATCTCTGCACTGTGCATAATTAATTTTAGGAAGACCAAAATATTCATGACGTGACTTTTACCATGGTGAAAGACCACATTGCAGGTTTTTCTAAGAGGCTCTGTGGTGACTTCCCGTTTATATTCACTTTGCCAATTTTCTGTATGCACCATACATCACATAATTTGACATAAGGTAATTTATGGTCTAAATTCTTCTTGAGACCCAGAGTGGCTTAATGGGTTAAAGTTAAACCTTTTACAGTAATGAAGAAACCATATTGATATGATTTATTAATGGTGGTCTAGGGTGACTACAAGATAATATGATATCTGTGTGGTTTGTGGAAGGTCATCATTGATGACTCATCAATTCATGTTTAATAGTATAGTAAAAATTATCTTGTTGTTATTAGATATTTTCAAAGATGGTTAAGGATAATGGCCTATTACAGAAAACTGTAAAACTCATTGAGTCCAACATTCTTTATCATCACATCGTTATTCAATAAAATGTTGCCAGCCTCTAGTTTCCAATAGAGGGAGCTCACTACAAAGGGATTTAGAAAGACCCTACTGAATTTGATTTAAAAAAATCAGTATACAGTACATTAACATACCTCCAGTAGAAAATGATGGGTTAAATAGACTTGAAAAAAGTCCTTCAGGTAAATTACTGAATTAGAGAGTTTCAGACCTGTTCTTATCTCGTAGCTCCTCTGCACCAGTGCAAATTCTATAACAGGGTCCTCTAGTTAACACATCTAATTTGCGATACTGGTACCTTCTAATGTTGTAAAGTGGCCTTTTGGCCCCTAAGGCTCCAAGGTCAAGGTGAAACTCTGTTGCACCTACTTCAATTATGTCCTTTCAATTCGTTTTTATCATGAATATTTTTATCAAAAAAATAAAGACTAAGACTCTGGTCACATCTACTGTAGGTTGTGGATTCTTGTGTCAATGTCAGTATTTTGAAGGGTAAACTCCCTTCAAATATGATGAAATCTGTCATGAAAGCTCTAAAATGTGCCTCAGCATTGGATGTGAACATAGTCTAATTTCCATTTGCTTAGATACATTCAGACATTTAAATCCTTCTCCTTTCTTTGTAGATGGTACTGAGGGTTTTGTCTGCACTGTCAGATAATTTTGAATTCCGCTTATCGCCCAAGCACAAAGCAATCATGACATTGATTCTTTAGCATCCCTATAACCAGGTGAAGTCAAGGCTTTTAAATGCCACATGTACCCAGATTAATCATTCATTCTATTGTTACTTGACACTTCCTAAGAAAATTCACTGTACACTACGGTACTTTACATACTCTTTTAACAGGTATAGTAATCTAAGTAGTAGTATTACATCTGAAGCTGTCCCGAGCTACTTGAGAAACCTTGGCGCGGTGCTCGGGCCCAGACATGTCCTCCAAGCAGGAGATATTGGCTAATTCTAAATTTTACACCAGTACGAGGGTTAGTAAGACCGCAGAGTGCACCTGTCTTTGTCTTTGTTTTTGTTATATCATTTTTACTGTTTATCACATCCACACATTTGCTATCCTGTGTAGGATGTCAATTGTGGTACTTGTGGTCCGCTGCAGGCATCCTCCATTGTATGCATTTTTGCTGGGGATTGCCATTAGCAGCGGACCACAAGTGCAGGATATCTGCCCCCCCACCGGTATAGATGCACCACTGCATATGGGGTTGAGCACTTTCTGCTTTTTAATACCACGCCAATTTGTAGTTTGTATTTTGAAGCTGTTTGCAGCCTAAGACTTTTTTCACAAAGTTATGACTCTGGAGCAATTAGTACATTCATTTAGAGTTGGAGCAAATTTATGTCATCTTTATTTGGCAAATTACAAAAATAAAAAAAACATATATTGATTCACATTAGAGATGAGAAAATCAAAGCTGACGAAGTGGAATTCATTTAGAATTTCAGAAAAAATTTGATACGCAACTAATGTGAATTTCCTTGCGCTTCGTGGTAACGAATTGCATTTTTCCTAAAATGGTGGCTACACGTGTGAGGACTGAGGACATGGGGCAAGGAACTCTGGGAAGGTGGGATCACACAGATTGTCATGCCTGCATGCAGCCAATCAGAAGCAAGCCTGCCCTGTGATTTCACAGCCCTATAAATACGGCGGCCATCTTAGAGTCAGACATTTTCCAGCGTTCAGAGTGCAGGGACAGACGTGTGAAGGTGCTAGGGACAGCAATTGGAAAAACCTGACTGTGGAAAGAAAAGACAGAAAAAACTATTTATAAGTGCAGGAAAAGGATAGGGAGGAATCTTTTCACAGCATCTTAGTGCAGGGAGAAATGTCAGAAAGCGCTAAGGACATTGATAGGAAAGCAATTTACAAGTGCAGGGAAAGATTATTTGGGGATCCAAATAGCCATTAGACAGCTCTGTCATTCCAGCTATTTGTTATTGGGCTGCAAGTTCTATGTTGAAAAGACTTTAGTGGCTTGTATCTTAGTATCTTATATCAGTACTAGTGTTGGTCGAGCACCAAAGTGCTCATGTCTCTAGGAGAACACTTCCCGATGCTCAGGTGCTCTACAGAGCACCTGAGCACAATGTAAGTCAATCGGAGAACCAGAGCATTAAACTAGGCACCCCCTGCTCTGAAGAGGGGAGGGTGTCGGGGCTCTAGTTTGGCTTAGGAGTCCCTGCTCTGACTACATGTATAGCTATGTCCATATATGGAGTCAGTGCTTGGGGACACCCAGTGTATTTATAAATTCTTTATTTTTCATTTTTTAATAGTCAAGTAACAGAATCATATGGACATGACATATATATGCAAGTCTTTGCGATATTAATATCCAGTGTCTTACAATAGAAAACATTACAAAGTAACTGTAAACATACATGGATTGTTATCATTTGTCAATGCTGTTTGACTCCTTTTGATATTTAAGGAAATATAAAGAAGAACGGAAGCTTTCCATTCTTGCTTTCCTCCTCGAGGCTACATACCTGATCTATGTCGGAGTAGTAAAATAACCGTATAAATTAAGAAATTGAGAGTAAAGAGTATGAAGGATAGAGAAAGTTGAGAGAAGAGAGAGGGGGGGAGGGGGGGAACACAGACAACCAATGTCCCAAATCTATGTATTGTTATATCTGCTTAGTCAGGGTTCACCAACGCCAGTGACTTCCAAGGATTCCATAACCTCAAAAATGTATCATGAGTCCTGTTGATCCAGCTAGTCATCTCTTCAAACCGGCAGATTTGTGTTACTTTAGCTTTCCATTCTTGTATGGAAGGGGGATTTACATCTAGCTAATGTAAGGGAATTACCGTTTTAGCTGCGGCTATAAGGTGTGAAATCTGATTCCTTTTGGATGGAGAGTATTGAGGAGCTGGAAGTGCAAGGGCCACCATTTCTAGGGTAAGTCTAAAGTCTGAGGTTGTGAGTTTCTGGATTAACGCTTCTACTTCCCTCCAGTAGGACTTAATCCGAGGGCAATCCCACCAGATATGTGACAGGGAGCCCACTCCTACTCCGCATCTCCAACACTCTCTCGTAGTCGCTAGACCTCTCTTGTAGAGAAAGTCAGGAGTTTTGTACCACCTTCTAAGTAGTTTAAAATGATTCTCCTGTAGGCGGATACAGTGGGAAAATCCATGTAAGTGTCCCAGTACATGTTTGACCTCTGCATCAGTCATAACCCTGTTCAACTCCTTTTCCCATTCTCTGAGAAACAGGTTTCGAAGGTTCACCCTCGCCTCCCACCATTGGGTAGCGCTTCGACACCTTCTTGGCAGCAGCAAGTGGTGAGAAGATTAATTTCTCGAATTCAGTTAAGGACCTCTGGAGGGGGTACCGCTCTTTCAACTCTCCACACACAGCTTTAATATTGGACTTCGCCAGGAAAAAGCCTGGGGAGTCAATAATAGAGCATGGAAGTGCTCCAAGAATCGAGGACTCCACATCAGGAGTGATTTCACTAAGTTTGACCGATGTCAGGGAGGTCCACAAGTGTTGTTTATCTAGATTAACTCGATTTAAGAGGTCTGTAATAAGGCTCGCTGGCATCAGGGGAGATGGAACATTGGAACTGGTTGTCTTTTGGGATCTACCATTTCAAGCCATCTATTGAGTTGTATTGCTCTGTAGCATCTATAGACATCAGGTAATCCCAGTCCTCCCTTCTCCCTACTTCTAACTAAGACTTCATGGGATATCCGAGGCTTTCTGCCGTTCCATAGGAACCTAGAAAACATACTCTTTATACTCTTGAGGAAGGATTTAGGGAGCCAAATCGGGACTAGTTGCATGACATATAGGACCTTTGGCATTACATAAGCCTTTAGGATATTTTTCCGTCCCATCCAGGAAAGATAAGGAAGGTTGTAAGCTTGTAACAGGCGTTGTAGGTCTCCCAGAAGGGGAGCAAAGTTGTGTTGGTATAGGTCATTAGTGTTTCTGGGGATTTGGATCCCTAAGTATTTAATAGACCCTTTAGTCCAATGAAATGGAAGTCGAGCACGTAAGGTGGCTACCCTAGATTCTAACAGAGATATATTTAATATCTCTGATTTGGTGTGATTCACCTTAAAATCCGATAGGGAGCTATACATGTCTATACTCTTCACTAAGGGGTCTAGCCCCTTCTCCGGGTCAATTATTAGGAACAGTAAGTCATCTGCAAACGCAGTACATTTTAGTTCTTTTTGGCCGTATTTAACTCCTGATATGTCTGGTGACTGTCTGACCAGCTGTAAGAGTGTCTCCACCACTAGAATAAACAAAGAGGGGGACAAAGTGCACCCCTGTCTGGTCCCATTGGCTATATCAAAAGATGGTGAAAGCGTGCCATTGACTTTCAATCTGGCGTAGGGGCTCTGGTAGAGAGTAAAGATCGCCTGCGTAAAAGTATCTGGGAAGGCGAAGCGTTGCAGAGTCAACTTTTATTAACAGCCAGTTGACTCTGTCAAACGCCTTTTCGGCATCAATACTAAGTAAAGCTAGAGGTAGTTTCTTTCTATGTGCCATGTGTATGGCGTGAAATATTCTGTGGGAATTGTCTTTTCCCTCCCGACCCTGAACAAAGCCTGATTGTTCATGTCCTATTAGAGCTGGCCGGAACTTGCCTAACCTATAGGCCAAAATCTTGGCCCACAGTTTTAAGTCCAGGTTCAAGAGGGAAATCGGGCGGTAACTTCCGCAGCTCAAGGGGTCCTTTCCCTCTTTAGGGATCAGGGTGACGTAAGATTCTAGTGTCTGCTTGGGAAGGGAGTCCCCTCGCAGTAGCGCATTGCACAATTCTGTAAATCTAGGGATGAGGATATCCTGGAACTTTTTATAATATAGTAAAGGCAGACCATCTGGTCCTGGGCTTTTCCCAGGAGGGAAGCTTTTAAGAGTACTCACTACTTCTTCAGTAGTTATTGGACTAGTGAGGTACGTAGAGTCTTCTGGTGTTATGACCAGAAGATGGAGAGATTCTAAAAAGTCTCTGATAAGGTGCTCCCTTTGGAGTTCCCGATCAGGTGTTCCTGTCTGATGTAGGTTGTACAGCTCCGAGTAGAACTCTTTAAAGGCCCTGGCAATTTCTGGAGTTTCATTAGTCAATTTGCCATTTGACTGTTTTATAGAGGAAATGTGAGTGACACTTAGCTTTCTTAAGCAAGGATTACATCAGCTTTCCTCCTTTGTCTCCATGAGCATAAACTTTATGCTGAAAATTCAGCATTTGCTTCGTCACTTTTTGGCTAAGGAGGTCGTGGAGTTGTATCCTAAGTTCTGTCAGAACGTTTTGGTGTTCGTTACGTAGCGAAGCTTTATGTTTTTTCTCAATTATTGCTATGTCTGCTAAGAGCAGGGGTGGGCAATTATTTTTTCGATGGGGCCACATGAGAAACTGAAAATATTTTGGAGGGCCGGGCCAAAAGGCTAAACTCAATACTGCATAAAATCACCGCGTCCTGGCACAGGCGGGCGTGATGACATCATCATGCCTGCCTGCGCTGGGATTTCACTACCAAATAGACCTCAGGCCTGTAGCCTATGACAAGTCTTGTCGCCATCTGCAAATTTTAAGGCGCATTGGCGACCATTTTGGTCGCCATCTGGAGCGCTGTATTGCATCAGTGACATGAACACTCTCCACATAGAATGTTATATTACATCAGTGACATCACCGCTCTCCACATATAAGTGATATTTTACATCAGTGACATCACCGCTCTCCACATATAATGTTATATTACATCAGTGACATCACCGCTGTCCACATATAGGCGATATATTACATCAGTGACATCACCGCTCTCCACATATATGTGATGAGCGGTGATGTCACTGATGTAATGTATTACTTACCGGTATATGTGGACAGCAGTGATGTCACTGATGTAATATATTACTTATGTGTGGAGAGTGGTGATGTCACTGATGTAATATATCACTTATAAGTAATATATTACATCTGTGACATCACCGCTCTCCACATATAAGAGGCATATTACATCAGTGACGTCATCCCTTGGCGCTGGGGTGCGCAGCCAGGGCCGGCCTTAGGTGTTCAGGCGCCCTGTGTGAGCTAACCTTGTGGTAGTGTTACCTGCAGTCCTATGTAAAACCACAGATAACACTAGTGCTAAATAATGTAGTAGTGTTACCTGCAGTCCTATGTAAAACCACAGATAACACTAGTGTAGATCATGTGGAAGTGTTACCTTCGTCCTTAGTGTGCCTCCCTGTGTCTATCGCACAGACTCCATGCTGGCGCTGCCTCCTCTTCCATCTTCTTCCCCGCACAGAACGTTCTGAAGCAGCTGCGTCAAGACATAGGAACACTGTGGGCAAGGTGATACACACAGGGAGAGACATACACACAGGGACGGGGACACACACAAAGGGACAGACACACTCACACACACACAAAGGGACGGACACACACAAAGGGACAGACACACACGGACGGACACACACAGGGACGGGGACACACACACAAAGGGACAAACACACACACACAGGGATGGACACACACACACACACACAAAGGGACAAACACACACACACAGGGATAGACACACACACACAAAGGGACAGACACACACACAGGGACGGACACACACACACACACACACAAAGGGACAGACACACACACACAGGGACGGACACACACACACTGGCACACTCAACATCAGCAGCAAGTCCAACCCTTAATGACCCCCACAATCCCTGGGGGGGGGGGGGGTGATGTAGTAGCAGGCAGGAAAGCACACACTGTCCCCCTGTCCTATATGAGCCCCCCCCACCCCCACCAAATACCTGTAAGTTCTGTTAGTTGCTTGGCTTTGGCTGTGGCTGCTGGCTGGGGCTCCGCCTCCTTCCTCTTTCTGCCTGTGCGGCAGCTGCATCACGCTCCAGCAGCCACTGGTCTGCTCTGTTAAAGAGACAGGCAGGCCAGGCAGCAGAGCGGAGCGCAGAGCGGCCGCGGGCCCCGCCCCCTCCTCACTCCGGACAGTGACTCCGTGCTGTTACAGGGCCGGCGGCGGCGGCAACAAAAATGCCGGGGGCCGGATTAAAAGGTCCGCCGGGCCGTATACGGCCCGCGGGCCGTAGTTTGCCCAGGTCTGGCTAAGAGTGTGTCAACGGCCTTCTGTTGTTCCCTCTTAACTCTGGTGCCTAGAGAAATAAAGCATCCTCTAATGAACGCCTTGTGGGCCTCCCAAACAATAGGTTGTGAGCTGTGTGTGGAGGAGTTAAGTGCAAAGTATTCTATCAATTGAGTCCTAACCTGATCAAGATGGAGTTGATTGTACAGTAGAGATTCATTTAACTTCCAACTCCAATCCCTTTTTGGCAGAGAGGCCAGGGTGAAGGTCGCCAGACAAGGAGCATGGTCGGACAGGGTGATATTTCCGATCTCCGCTGATCTAAAAAAGGGAAGAAGAGATGCAGAGGTCAAAATGTGATCTAGTCGTTGGTACGTCCCATGCGGAACCGAGTAAAAGGAGAAGTCCTTGTCTGTGGGGTGAAGGCTACGCCATACATCAATTAAGTGTAAGTCATGGAGTTTCTTATGGAGTTTACTGAGAAGCTTCTGGGCTACATGGAACTTAGCCGAAGATGAGTCTATGGCAGGGTTTAGGACTAAATTTAGGTCAGCTCCTAAAATTATCTGGCCCTCGGCAAAGAGTTTAAGCGTGTCAAGAGCTTGTAGAAGCCAATGCACAGGGGACTTATTTGGAACGTAAAAGTTGGCCAAAGTGAACTTGCGATCTGCTATTAAGCCTTTGACTAACAGAAGTCGTCCGTCTGCATCTGTGTGTTGCTGTAGAAAGGTAAATGGAACAGATTGATGCATTGCTATGGCAACTCCTTTAGAGGCAGAAACTGGTTGTACGCTGTGTAGCCAGTGTGCAAACGGACGCTTCGGCAGTCTTGGCATTTTCCCATGGCGGAGGTGAGTTTCCTGAAGAAACACTACATGGGAACCCATTTTCTTGAGAGCAAGCATAACTTGACCCCGTTTCTGAGGTGAATTAAGACCTTTCACATTGAATGTAGAGGCCACTATATCAGTCATCTCAGTGGGTAAGCTATCTATTTCTAGGACAGAATTATTATCTGTGAACACGTCTAGGGGTACACTAAAGGATCTTAGTGGGATACCAATAGGAAGGGGGGGAGGGGAGAAGAGAAAAGAAGAGAAATTGAGAGAAGATAGAGATATAGAGAACAGTAGCATTCAGTAGAACAAGTCAGTGTTTTCAGTGATGAATGTGGATAACAAGGGGGTAAAACACAAATATACAGTACAGATTAAAAGTTTGGACACACCTTCTCATTCAAAGAGTTTTCTTTATTTTCATGACTATGAAGGCATCAAAACTATGAATTAACACATGTGGAATTATATACATAACAAACAAGTGTGAAACAACTGAAAATATGTCATATTCTAGGTTCTTCAAAGTAGCCACCTTTTGCTTTGATTACTGCTTTGCACACTCTTGCATTCTCTTGATGAGCTTCAAGAGGTAGTCCCCTGAAATGGTCTTCCAAAAGTCTTGAAGGAGTTCCCAGAGATGCTTAGCACTTGTTGGCCCTTTTGCCTTCACTCTGCCGTCCAGCTCACCCCAAACCATCTCGATTGGGTTCAGGTCGTGACTGTGGAGGCCAGGTCATCTGGCGCAGTACCCCATCACTCTCCTTCATGGTCAAATAGCCCTTACTTTCAAAGTTTTCCCAATTTTTCGGCTGACTGACTGACCTTCATTTCTTAAAGTAATGATGGCCACTCGTTTTTCTTTACTTAGCTGCTTTTTTCTTGCCGTAATACAAATTCTAACAGTCTATTCAGTAGGACTATCAGCTGTGTATCCACCTGACTTCTCCTAAACGCAACTGATGGTCCCAACCCCATTTATAAGGCAAGAAATCCCACTTATTAAACCTGACAGGGCACACCTGTGAAGTGAAAACCATTTCAGGGGACTACCTCTTGAAGCTCATCAAGAGAATTCCAAGAGTGTGCAAAGCAGTAATCAAAGCAAAAGGTGGCTACTTTGAAGAACCTAGAATATGACATATTTTCAGTTGTTTCACACTTGTTTGTTATGTATATAATTCCAGATGTGTTAATTCATAGTTTTGATGCCTTCAGTGTGAATCTACAATTTTCATAGTCATGAAAATAAAGGAAACTCTTTAAATGAGAAGGTGTGTCCAAACTTTTGGTCTGTACTGTACTTCTAGCCTGGTCGTGTTGCCCAGACATCAAAGCCATAAATATTAACACTATTTTTAGTGACCAATATCCTCTACTAAATTCCTAGACCTTAGGTAAGGAGGTGGGGGAGGGGAGGGGGAGGAGGTATGGGGGGGACAAGGGAGGGGGGGATGGGCTAAGTAGAAGTTTATGCTTGTTAGGTATAGGTATGCTGAGTACATTAGATAAGAACATATCTTAAAGTGGCGCCTCAAATCAAGGCTTTCAGGCAAAAGAACATTAATAACATTAAACATGAGTGTACTTATATCTGACCTTCATAAATATACCTATTATATATACCTATGCTGAGTACATCAAATATACTGAATACATTAGGTATGCTGAATACATTAGGCCTGCTAGATACAGTAAGTATGCTGGGTACATTAAGTTAAACAAAACACAGTGCTTATCAGGCACTCTAACTGCTATCCTTCAGGAAAATGCTGAATATATTTAACAGGAGCACATTATTACCTAGGCTACATATGTGTGGACTGTCAGGTAATCAGGAGCTGAGAACATTTATCAGGGGTTCCTTAATATAGAACAACAACAAAGAAGGTGCAAAAGAAGGTGCAAAATGCGCCGGAACACTCATTGGGGTCAGTGGCTATCCTTAGCCCCAGGGGTATACAGCCGTCTAGCTGCAGGTCCCCAAAACTTGTGGTCAAGGGGCAGTAGATTCCACTTTATGCAATATATGTACCAAAGTGTACAATATATGCACCAAAGTGTAGGGACTATCTATCATGAAAAAAACACCGCCGGGACCCTCCCGTGCTCCCATCAATACTGGACCAGAACTTGGCATGATAAGTCCTCAGGGTGGAAGGTCTGTTGATCCCATCAGGTACTTGTTCGCTTTGCCGGTCTTGGTGCGTTGGACTCTTCTCCAGGGTTCCAGCTGTGGTAGGATCGGGAGCGTCACCGGTAGCCACGTAGGAATGTCGATGGGTTCGATACCAATGTGCTCCCACGCCTTGTCCAAATCATCCGGTGTATGTATGGCGATGCGTTTTCCATTCTTATGTATGGATATTCCAAACGGGTACATCCAAGTGTATGGAATTTTTTTCGCTCGCAGTGCATCCAGTATATACCTCCATACACAATTCGGCCTTTAGTACGTGCCGCCTCCATGACCCGCGCTGTGTCTACAAAGGACAGTAGGCCGCAAACCACATCTCTCGGCCTCTCATTTGGTTTCGGCTGGGGTCTCAATGCTCTGTGTATGCGCTCTATTGTAATTGTCGCATCTGAATCAGAGTCCAGTAGGTCTGCGAATATTTCCATGGCCACTTTACGTAGCGATTCGGCCGCCCAAGATTCGGGTAGGCCTTTTATCTGAATATTACGCCGTCTGCTGCGGTTTTCTTGATCCTCCAGCATTGAGAAGGCTCTGTTAAGCTCTTCAGCGTGCCCGCTAAGGCATTCAGTCACCCCAGTGGCATGCGATCTCAGGTCATGCGCTGCTTGCTCCAGTGCCTCGACTCTATGCCCCACTTGGGAGATCTCGGTTTTGATGTCTGCCAATTCGGTCAGGACCGGTCTGTAGATGTAGAAGGTTGCAAGTTCGAATCACATCAGAAACTTTTCAGAAATAGAGGCTAAATTTTATTTCAACATATATTTAACTTTTTAGCCATAATATATTTACATATATTATTATACATTTAGAATATATAATTAGAGTTGAGTGGACACCTGGATGTTCGGCCGAACTTCACAAACAAAAAAGTTCTAGTTCGGGACCCGAACTTGACCCCGAACCCAAACCCCATTGAAGTCAATGGGGACTCGAACTTTTGAGCACTAAAATGGCTGTACAAATGAAATGGAAATGGCTAGAGGGCTGCAAATGGCATCAAAATGTGGTTAAGAGCATGGCAAGTGCTCTGCAAACAAATGTGGATAGGGAAATGACTTTAAATAACATAAAATACGTAAAAATAAAAAATAATAATCTTGATCTAGGAGGACGAGGTCAATATGGAGTAGGAGGTTGAGGAGGCGGTGGATGTGGCGGGGTAGGTGGAAGCGGCGGTGGAGAAGGAGGAGGTAGCCTACACTGCTTTTTGGTTTTAAATTTATTTATATTTTAATAATTTAGGCTACACCCCAAAACATTGGGAAATATAACCTGTGATTAGCCCCTCCAGTCGTGCTAAAAACACATTCAGACAATACACTGGCTGCAAGGCAGGCCAGGACCTCCAAGGCGTAAAGGCCAAGCTCAGGCCATGTGCCCAATTTGGAGACCCAGTAGTTGAAGGGGGCAGATCCGTTATGCAGTACGTGTAGGCGTGTGCACATATACTGCTTCACCATGTTGCTGAAATGCTGCCTCCTGCTAAGACGATACATACAGTCCTGATCAAAAGTTTAAGACCACTTGAAAAATTGCAAAAAATCATATTTAGCATGGCTGGATCTTAACAAGGTTCCAAGTAGAGCTTCAACATGCAACAAGAAGAAATGGGAGCGAGACAAAACATTTTTTGAGCAGTCAATTTAATGAAAACAACGAATAAACTGAAACAGGCTGTTTTTCAGCTGATCAAAAGTTTAGGACCACACCTCAAAAAAATAACTAAACTTCCCCAAAACAAAAATCCAACTTCCAAACATGAACTCAGTAATGAGTAGCTCCGCTGTTATTGTTTATCACTTCAAAAATTTGTTTCGGCATGCTTGATGCAAGAGTTTCCATGAGGTGAGTGGGAACATTTCTCCAAGTGGTGAAGACGGCTGCACGAAGGCCATCTACTGTCTGGAACTGTTGTCCATTTTTGTAAACTTCCCTTGCCATCCATCCCCAAAGGTTCTCAATTGGATTTAGATCAGGGGAACACGCAGGATAGGCCAAAAGAGTGATGTTATTCTCCTGGAAAAAGTCCCTTGTCCTGCGGGCATTGTGTACTGTAGCGTTGGCCTGTTGAAAAACCCAGTCGTTACCACACAGACGAGGAATGCTCTCTGCAACATCTGGACATAGCCAGCGGCCGTTTGACGCCCCTGCACTTCCTGAAGCGCCATTGTTCCACTGAAGGCAAAAGCACCCCCAGACCATTATGGCGCCCCCTCCACTGTGGCGCATAGAAAACATCTCAGGTGGGATCTGCTTGTCATGCCAGTAACGTTGGAAACCATCAGGACCATCAAGGTAAAAAAAATTCTCATCAGAGAATAAAACTTTCTTCCACCTTTGAATGTCCCATGTTTGGTGCTCTCTTGCAAAGTCCAAACGAGCAGTTCTGTGGCGTTCAAGGAGACGAGGTCTTTGAAGACGTTTTTGTTTTTGAAGCCCTTCAGTCTCAGATGCCGTCTGATGGTTATGGGGCTGCAGTCAGCACCAGTAAGGGCCTTAATTTGGGTCGAGGATCATCCAGTGTCTTGACGGACAGCCAATTGAATCCTCCGGCTCAGTGCTGATGAAATTCCACTTGACTTTTTTGTTCCATAACCCTCAGGATCATTTAAGAAATTTAATAACTGTCTTACTGCGTGCCACCTCAGCAGCGATGGCGCGCTGTGAGAGACCCTACTTATGCAGTTCAACAACCCGACCACGTACAAAAAGGGAGAGGTTTTTTTGCCTTTGCCATCACAACGTGTGACTACCTGACAGAAAATGACAATGAATCCACATCTTTGCACAGATTTGGCCATTTAAAGGCATGTGGTCCTAAAATTTGGATCAGCTGAAAAACAGCCTATTTCAGTTTAATCGTTATTTTCAATTAATTGAATGCTAAAAAAATGTTTTGTCTCACTCTCATTTATTCTTGTTGCATGTTGAAGCTCTACTTGGAACCTTGTTAAGATCCAACAATGTAAAATATGTTTTTTTGCCATTTTTCAAGTGGTCTCAAACTTTTGATCAGGACTGTATCAGCTGGTGGTGCTGGTTTTTGTGGCGTGCTGACAAAGCTTTTCCACATTTAAGCCATGCAAACCATGCCTTCTGAGGTGCTGGCGGTACCCCACCTGCATTGGCGACCGCTTCTTCCTCCTCTGTATTCACCTTGTGCTTCCACTGTGCCACCGCTGTCAGGTGGGAATGCCACCAGCAGCGCGTCTACCAGCGTGCGCTTGTACTCCCGCATCTTACGATCACTCTCCAGTGACGGAATTAAGGACGGTACGTTGTGCTTGTAACTGGGATCCAGCAGCGTGACCACCCAGTAATCAGCACAAGTTAGAATGTTGACAACTCGGTGGTCGTTGCGGAGACACTGCAGCATGTAATCGCTCATGTGTGCCAGGCTGCCCAGAGGCAACGAAAAGCTGTCCTCTGTGGGAGGTATATCATCTGTGTCCTCTGTATCCCCCCAGCCATGCACCAGTGATGGCCATGAGCTGGTCTGGGTGCCACCCTGCTGTGAACATGGTTCCTCCTCCTCCATCTCCTCCTCCTCATCCTCCACCTCATCATCCTCCAGAACTGTGCCCTGGCTGGACAATTGTGTACCTGGCGTTTGTGGATGCAGGCCGCAATTTAAGATTTTTGCCCAAAATGGGTGTTTTACTAATAGCAGAATAGAACCACAGTATCTATAGGGTGTATCTTACATGTACAGATGTAGACTAGGCCGCAATTTAAGATTTTTGCCCAAAATTAGTGTTTTTCTAATAGCAGAATAGAACCACAGTATCTAAAGGGTGTATCTCACAAGACATATGCAGACTAGGTCGCAATTAATGATTTTATGCCCAAAATGGGTGTTTTTTTAATAGCATAATAGAACCACAGTATCTAAAGGGTGTATCTCACACGTACAGATGCAGACTAGGCCGCAATTAAAGATTTCTGTTCAAAATGGGTGTTTTATTAATAGCAGAATAGAACCACAGTATGTAAAGGGTGTTTCTCACAATGACATATGCAGCAAAGGCTGCAAAATTAAGTATTTTGCCCAAAAAGGGTTTTTTCTTTTACTAACAGAATATGACTGCAGTATATAACGCTTGAATTTCACACGTGAAGATGCAGCAAGGGCTGTTAAATTGTGTATTTTGCCCAAAAAGGGTGTTTTTTAAAACCCAGAAAATTATAGCTGTATTTCTAGCTTAAATTGCACACTATATAGAATACTGAAAGACTGGCACTCTCAACACGTGGAGTCGTATGTTTAAGTGCAGATCACAAATTTATTAATAAGTACATAAAAGGTTAAGAATGATAAAAAAATGCATACATTGACAGTAAGTATTCACCATGTGGTGCCAATAATGACAGGTAATGTCAGAGTCAATATTAACTTCTTCTGTGTTATAAGTCCTTTTTTTATAATCATTCACATCATATCCACAAAATGGGAAAAAAGGAAAAAGATCCCCCTTCTTACTCTCCTTAACGGAAGAAGGTCCAATGATATAGATACTCCAATTGTAGTGAGCTTTGGGTATAGCGTTTCTTTTGTACCCCAAGCAGACTTTGACAATTTAAGTTATATCTGGTAACAACCCACCTTGTGGGCTTACCTTTATACCGGTCAGTCACTCTGTTGTTTCACAGTATGTTTGATAACAACCCACTATGTGGGCTTACCTCTCCTTCGTGTCGGTCGGTCACTCGGATATTCTGGGGCCTGCTGAAAGCCGGCGTCCCGGCTGTTGCTTGGTCAGCGTCCCACGTGGATTCAGAGACGAATTCGTCGCTCCGGAAGTGACGTATCGGCACTAGGGTTTTGTGCATTGATTTTTCTTCCGGCTTTCTATAGCTCAGACCTTGTTGCGGCCGGTTGAATTTACAGTGCACTGTTGTTCCATAAGATGTAGAAAGTATCTTCTTATAGATGGGTCATATTTAGATCTTTGGTCGGATCACTGGAAACCAAACGCGTTTCGAGGACACCTCTCCTCTTCTTCAGTGGCAATGACCCTACTCCATGTTTAGTTGGTTTTTATACTCTTAGTTGGAAAATTCAAAAATCAGACATGGAGTATATGTCAAAAACATTTCTTTCAATTATAAACGTTTTAAATGTCAGTTTTTCTTTTCTGACATACACCCTCTATATTTTTACTCATTCGAGCTTCCATCCATTACATTATTCTTCAATTTTTCCATTTGCGTTTTTGTTGCGTTTTCGATGCAGTTTTTATAAGATACATGCATTTTTTGGGGGAAAAGTTGCAACTCACTTCAAATTGTAAAGTCCTTGAAGGATTTTTCCTCTATTAACTTTAGTTAGGTTTTTATAGTGTTTTTTATCATTATTTTCAGGATGTGTTCAATTTGTATCCAGATGACACACTTGTCATCTCTTACCACATATTGTGAAATAATAACTGTCATTCTATCAATATACATACATTGTTTAAAATAATAAAAATCAATCTTTTTTTATGATAAAGATCAATCAATCTCTTTCCATAAAAAATCAATTTACTAAAATGTAGACTGCACATATATTGTGATTCTCCATGTTTATCTTAGTTCTATATATTGACATTATATAATATCCTATTCGGACCATTCAGAGTATGTGGATTTCATCGACAAGCAGTCATCCAATAATCTATGCTATATGGATCAACCACCAATCCACGGGATTGGTGGTGGATCCATATAGCATAGATTATTGGATGACTGCTTGTCGATGAAATCCACATACTCTGAATGGTCCGAATAGGATATTATATAATGTCAATATATAGAAAAATAGTAGTTTCCCGCATATTATGCATTCATATATACATATCAGAAGTATGATTTTATATATCAATGAAACCAGAGTCCAGGTCCGCGCTTCAAAGGAGATATAGTTTGGAAACGCCTTGTTAAAGGAAAGCGCAGTTTAAATCGTATCCCACGCTGAAACTTCCCCACAGGCACACGCCACACTGCCGACCGAAACTTCACAGGACAGCGGTAAATCTTCAAAAGATCAGCAACATAGTGCAGTACCCGTGAATATGTCAAAGAATAAAGGTTTTATTATACTCAAAACAGCACTGCTGGAAATTATCGTATAAAATCATCTGAAATATTGCTGCCCGACCCGGGTTTCGCCCAAAGGCTTCGTCAGGGGCCTTTGGGCGAAACCCGGGTACTGCACTATGTTGCTGATCTTTTAAAGGTTTACCGCTGTCCTGTGAAGTTTCGGTCGGCAGTGTGATATGTGCCTGTGGGGAAGTTTCAGCGTGGGATACGATTTAAACTGTGCTTTCCTTTAACAAGGCGTTTCCAAACTATATCTCCTTTGAAGCGCGGACCTGGACTCTGGTTTTATTGATTGCATGTGATAAGGAGGTTCGATCGACTCCTATTCCCAGGACTGCTGCTTAGTCTGCGACTTTGACACATAGAACTATTTATTTTTCCTTGCTATGATTATATATATATATATATACACTCACCTAAAGAATTATTAGGAACACCATACTAATACGGTGTTGGACCCCCTTTTGCCTTCAGAACTGCCTTAATTCTACGTGGCATTGATTCAACAAGGTGCTGAAAGCATTCTTTAGAAATGTTGGCCCATATTGATAGGATAGCATCTTGCAGTTGATGGAGATTTGAGGGATGCACATCCAGGGCACGAAGCTCCCGTTCCACCACATCCCAAAGATGCTCTATTGGGTTGAGATCTGGTGACTGTGGGGGCCATGTTCAAGAAACCAATTTGAAATCATTCGAGCTTTGTGACATGGTGCATTATCCTGCTGGAAGTAGCCATCAGAGGATGGATACATGTTCTCATTCTGTTTACGCCAAATTCGGACTCTACCATTTGAATGTCTCAACAGAAATCGAGACTCATCAGACCAGGCAACATTTTTCCAGTCTGCAACAGTCCAATTTTAGTGAGCTCGTGCAAATTGTAGCCTCTTTTTCCTATTTGTAGTGGAGATGAGTGGTACCCGGTGGGGTCTTCTGCTGTTGTAGCCCATCCGCCTCAAGGTTGTGCGTGTTGTGGCTTCACAAATGCTTTGCTGCATACCTCGGTTGTAACGAGTGGTTATTTCAGTCAACGTTGCTCTTCTGTCAGCTTGAATCAGTCGGCCCATTCTCCTCTGACCTCTAGCATCCACAAGGCATTTTTGCCCACAGGACTGCCGCATACTGGATGTTTTTCCCTTTTCACACCATTCTTTGCAAACCCTAGAAATGGTTGTGCATGAAAATCCCAGTAACTGAGCAGATTGTGAAATACTCAGATCGGCCCGTCTGGCACCAACAACCATGCCACGCTCAAAATTGCTTAAATCACCTTTCTTTCCCATTCTGACATTCAGTTTGGAGTTCAGGAGATTGCCTTGACCAGGACCACCCCCCTAAATGCATTGAAGCAACTGCCATGTGATTGGTTGACTAGATAATTGCATTAATGAGAAATAGAACAGGTGTTCCTAATAATTCTTTAGGTGAGTGTATATATATATATATATATATATATATATATATATATTTATTTATATTAGTAATTACACATTTTTTTACAATTACCAAAATATATATATATATATATATATATATATAAATTTAATTTAGCCTCTATTTCAGAAAAGTTTCTGATGGGATTGAAACCCACAACCTTCTATACTACAGCCCAGAATGTTAACAACTACACTATAGAGCTGCATGGGCAGTTACTTAAATAATAAAATAAATATGAGACTTCTGCTGCATTGGAATAATTACTACTAGTAAGTATTCCTATACAGCAGAAGTCTCATATTTATTTATTTTTTGTTAAGTAACGGGCCATGCAGCTCTATAGTCGTTAACATTCTTGACTGTAATGTAGAAGGTTGTGAGGTCGAATCCCTTCAGAAATAGAGGCTAAATTATATTTAACCCTTTCATGACCAAAGGTCATTGATGCCCCAGTGTCCAGGTCAAAATTTACAAATCTGACATGCGTCACTTTAAGTGGTAATAGCTTTGGAACACTTTTACTTATCCACGCCATTCTGAGATTGTTTTCTCGTGACACATTGTACTTCATGACAGTCATAAATTTGAGTCAATATATATCACCTTTATTTATGAAAAAATCCCAAATTTACCAAAAATAAATAAAAATTAGCAATTTTCTAAATTTCAATTTCTCTGCTTCTAAAACAGAAAGTGATACCTCATAAAATATTTATTACATAACATTCCCCATATGTCTACTTTATGTTGGCATCATTTTGGAAATGTGATTTTATTTTTTTAGGACGTTACAAGGCTTAGAAGTTTAGAAGCAATTCTTAAAATTTTTAAGAAAATTACCAAAACCCACTTTTTAAGGACTAGTTCAGGTCTGAAGTCACTTTGTGGGGCCTATATAGTAGATACCCCCATAAATGACCCCATTGTAGAAACTAGACCCCTCAAGTTACTTAAAACCAATTTTACAAACGTTATTAACCCTTTAGGTGTTCCACAAGAATTAAAGGAAAATGGAGAGGAAATTTCTAAATTTCACTTTTTTAGCAGATTTTCTATTTTATTACATTTTTTTCTTTAACACATTAAGAATTAACAGCCAAACAAAACTCAATATTTATTACTCTGATTCTGCGGTTTACAGAAACACCCAACATGTGGTCGTAAACTGATGTAAGGGCGCACGGCAGGGCGCAGAAGGAAAGGAACACCGTATGGTTTTTGGAAGGCAGATTTTGCTGGATTGGTTTTCTGAACGCCATATGTTTTTTATTTTTCTACCGATCGTCTTGTGCAGGGGCTCATTTTTTGAAGAAAGAGTTGAGGTTTTTATTGGTACCATTTTTGGGTACATAGGATTTTTTGATCATTCATTATTACACTTTATGGGACAAGGTGGCCAAAAAATTGTCTGTTTTGGAACCTTTTTTTTTTTTTTTTTTTACAGCGTTCATCTGAGGGGTTAGGTCATGTGACAGTTTTATAGAGAAGATCGTTACGGACGTGGCAATACCTAATATGTATACTTTTTCTTATTTATTTAAGTTTTACACAATAATAACATTTCTGAAACCAAAAAAATGATGTTTTAGTGTCTCTATAGTCTGAGAGCCATAGCTTTTTTATTTTTTAGGCGATTGTCTTAAATATGGGCTTTTTTTGCGGGATGAGGTAACGGTTTGATTGGTACTATTTTGGGGTATATACGCCTTTTTTGATCGCTTGCTGTTGCACTTTTTGTGATGTAAGGTGACAAAAATGGCTTATTTTTTTACACCGTTTTTATTTTTTATGGTGTTTATTGGACGGGGTTGATGATGTGATATATTTATAGAGATGGTCGCTACGGACGCGGTGACACCTAATATGTGTGGTTTTTGTTAGTTTTTTTGTTTTTTTTTATAGGAAAAGGATTTTTTTTTTTACATTTTTATTTATTTATTTTTACTTTTATTATTTTCAATTTTTTTTTATCAGTTCCCTCTTGGATCTTGAAGATCCAGTGGGGCTGATGGTTGTACTATACTTTGCAATGCTTTTGCATTGCAAAGTATAATACAATCAGATGCCTGTAGGTGGCAGCACCGGACGCCTATGCCATGGCAACCGGACGCCTTTGCAAAGCGTCCGGTTGCCATGGCAACCATCGGGCGCTGCAATCGCAGCAGCCCTGATGGTTGAGAGAGAGGGAGCCCCCTCCCTCTATTAACCCCATGGATGCCGCTACTGCGGCATCTATGCGGTTACAGCAGTGTCAGCATAGAGCTGACACACGCTGCTGATGGCGGCGGCTCAGGAATGGAGACGCCGCCATCACTCACAGAAGGGGGACCGCATCGGGGGCAGCATTTTACTTATAACAGATCAGGGCAGGAGGGGGCGGACGCATCGGGGGCAGGGGGCAGCATTTTACTTATTACAGATGGCGGCAGGAGGGGGCGGACGCATCGGGGGCAGGGCGCAGCATTTTATTTATTACAGATCGGGGCAGGAGGGGGCGGACCGCATCGGGGGCAGGGTAAGAAGAAGGACAAGAAGGGGGCACAGATCGGGGGCTTCAGGACACATTACCGATTTCAGGCTGTGATCTGCAGAGCGCAGATCAGAGCCTGAAACCGGCATTTTAACACTGCCGCGATCCGATTGGTTAGTCTGCACAGACTAACCAATCGGATCGATTGCCGGCAAGGGGCCACTCTGATCGGCCCCTTGCTGGCATTACTAGACTGTATGCTGTCCGTGACAGCAGCAGGGCTCGGGCAGAAGCTTTAATCCAAGCGCTTTGCAGCGCTTGGAATAAAGAGCTGGCTTGACGTCTATACACGTGATAGCTGCACGGGGTATGTGCAGCTATCACGTATATATACAGATTGCGGTCGTGAAGAGGTTAAATACACTGACTCAAGCATCGCGCTCGAGCACATGCGATATTCGGCCGAGCATAGCGATGCTCGGGCCGAACGTGCTCGCCCAACACTAATCAGTACTACAAGAAAAACATATACGCATTTCATTTCTGCAGTTATTTCTGGTGAAAGCGTATAGGGACGTATTTCAGTAAAAAAAAAATATATATTCGCACTGCACTGTTGTAGGTATTTCCGGTGAAAGGTTATAGGGGTGTATTTCAGTAACATAGTAACATAGTACATAAGGCCGAAAAAAGACATTTGTCCATCCAGTTTGGCCTGTCATCCTGCAAGTTGATCCAGAGGAAAGCAAAAAAAAAAACATGTGAGGCCATTTTTCCCCACTTTAGGGGAATAAAAAATTCCTTCCAGACTCCAATCAGGCAATCAGACTAACTCCCTGGATCAACAACCCCTCTCTAGTAGCTATAGCCTGTAATATTATTACGCTCCAAAAAAACATCCAGGCCCCTCTTGAATTCCTTTATTGTACTCACCATCACCACCTCCTCAGGCAGAGAGTTCCATAGTCTCACTGCTCTTACCGTAAAGAATCCTTTTCTATGTTTGTGTGCAAACCTTCTTTCCTCCAGACGCAGAGGATGTCCCCTTGTCACAGTCACAGTCCTGGGGATAAATAGATGATGGGATAGATCTCTGAACTGACCCCTGATATATTTATACATATTAATTAGATCTCCCCTCAGTCGTCTTTTTTCTAAAGTAAATAACCCTAATTTTGATAATCTTTCAAGGTACTGTAGTTGCCCCATTCCAGTTATTACTTTAGTTGCCCTCCTCTGGACCCAGCTCTGCTATGTCTGCCTTGTTTACAGGAGCCCAGAACTGTACACAGTACTCCATGTGTGGTCTGACTAGCGATTTGTAAAGTGGTAGGACTATGTTCTTATCACGGGCATCTATGCCCCTTCTGATGCAACCCATTATCTTGGCCTTGGCAGCAGCTGCCTGACACTGGTTTTTGCAGCTTAGTTTGCTGTTTATTAAAATTCCTAGATCCTTTTCCATGTCAGTGTTACTGAGTGTTTTACCATTTAGTATGTACGGGTGACTTGCATTATTCCTTCCCATGTGCATAACCTTACATTTGTCAGTGTTAAACCTCATCTGCCACTTATCTGCCCAAGCCTCCAATCTATCCAGATCCCTCTGTAGGAGTATACTCTCCTCTTCAGTGTTAATTACTTTACACAGTTTAGTGTCATCTGCGAAAATTGACACTTTACTATGCAAGCCTTCTACAAGATCATTAATAAATATATTGAAGAGAATAGGGCCCAATACTGACCCCTGAGGTACCCCACTAGTGACAGTGACCAATCTGAGTGTGTACCATTAATAACCACCCTCTGTTTTCTATCATTGAGCCAGTTACTTACCCACATACAGACATTTTCTCCCAGTCCAAGCATTCTCATTTTATATACTAACCTTTTATGTGGTACAGTGTCAAATGCTTTGGAGAAGTCCAGATATACGACATCCATTGATTCGCCGCTGTCAAGTCTAGAACTTACCTCCTCATAGAAACTGATTAAATTAGTTTGGCATGACCGATCCTTCACGAAGCCATGCTGATATGGAGTTATTTGCTTATTTCCGTTGAGATGCTCTAAAATAGCATCTCTCAGAAAACCTTCAAACAGTTTACCCACAACAGATGTTAAACTTAAGCCTATAGTTTCCAGGCTCTGTTTTTGGACCCTTTTTGAATATTGGCACCACATTTGCCATGCGCCAATCCTGTGGGACATTCCCTGTCAGTATAGAGTCCGCAAATATCAGAAATAAGGGTCTGGCTATGACATTACTTAATTCCCTTAGGATACGGGGGTGTATGCCATCCGGTCCTGGCGATTTGTCTATTTTAATCTTTTTAAGTCGCTGATGTACTTCTTCCTGGGTCAGACAGGACACTTTTAATGGGGAATTTATTTTTACATTCTGCATGTCAACTGACAGTTTATTTTCCTCAGTGAATACACTGGAGAAAAAAATATTTAACAGCTTTGCTTTCTCCTCGTCGCTCTCTGCGACTACCCCCTCATTACTCTTTAAAGGGCCGACACCTTCAGATTTATACTTTTTTAACATTTATATAATTGAAGAATATTTTAGGGTTAGTTTTACTCTCTCTGGCAATTAATCTCTCGGTCTCTAGTTTGGCCACTTTTATTTGTTTTTTACATGTTCTATTTTTTTCGTTATAGTTTTTCAGTGCTTCTGTGCTACCCTTCTGTTTTAGTGTTTTATATGCTTTCTTTTTGTCATTTATTGCTTTCTTTACAGTCCTATTTATCCACATTGGTTTCTTTTTGTTCCTTAACCTTTTATTCCCATACGGTATGTACCTCTCACAATGAGATTTTAGGATGCTTTTAAAGATATCCCATTTTGTGGCTGTATTTTTATTTTTGAGGACTTTGTCCCAGTTAGTTAGGCCTATGGCCTCTCTTAGTTGGCTAAATTTAGCTTTTTTGAAGTTTGGTATTTTTGTTCCTCCCTGTAGAAATGCTGTTTTGAATGATAATTGGAAGGTTATTACTTTATTGTACCTATTTCCCAGGTGTCCCCCAACTTGCACGTCTGTTGTTCTGTCAGGCCTATTGGTTAATACTAAGTCCAGTATGGCCGTCCCTCTAGTCGGGTCCTGAACCAGTTGGGAGAGGAAATTGTCTTTGGCTATTGCCAAGAACCTGTTTCCTTTATGAGATATACAAGTTTCAGTTTCCCAGTCTATATCTGGGTAGTTGAAGTCCCCCATAATAACCACCTTATTATGATTTGCCACCTCGTCTATCTCGTTTAGTAGTAGATTTTCTGTGGACTCTGGTATATTAGGTGGTTTATAGAAAACTTCTATTAGAAATGTATTGTTGTTTTTAGCTCCATGTATCTCTACCCACAGTGACTCCACATGTTCATATCCCTCACTTATATCTTCTCGGAGTGTAGGCTTTAGACAAGACTTTACATAAAGGCAAACCCCTCCCCCTCTCTGGTTTTGTCGATCCTTTCTAAACAGACTGTAACCTTGTACATTAACTGCCCAGTCATAGCTATCATCCAGCCATGTCTCAGTTATTCCCACTATGTCTTAGTTCTCCTCACACATCACTAATTACAGCTCCCCAGTTTTATTAGTCAGGCTTCTGGCATTAGTATACATACATTTGAGAGCTTTATGTAGATTTTTTACCCTACACCTTTCCTTCTGAACTGTTCTAGTCCCTCCTTCCATTCCTCCCCCAGTCCCACTACCTTGCCCCCGGTCTCTATATGCCCTATATTCCCCTCCTATATTGTAATTTCCATCCCCCCAGTCCCTAGTTTAAACACTCCTCCAACCTTCTAGCCATCTTTCTTCCCAGCACAGCTGCCCCTTCCCCATTGAGGTGCAGCCCGTCCCTACGATAGAGCCTGTAGCCGATAGAGAAGTCAGCCCAGTTCTCCAGGAACCCAAACCCCTCCTTCCTACACCAGTTCTTGAGCCACTTGTTTATCTCTCTAATCTCCTGCTGCCTTTCTTGTGTGGCTCGTGGTACAGGCAGTATTTCGGAAAATACTACCTTTGAGGTCCTTGCCCTAAGCTTTTGACATAAATACCTGAAATCATTTTTAAGGACTCTCCACCTACCTCTAACTTTGTTTGCAACATGTTATTTTTCAGTCGCCCGACTACAGGCTGATCGACAAAATTTCACTGCTTCATGTCCTGGAACAGATGCTGGTAACAATGGCTGGTCAGGGGACTGGAGACGTGGCGCCTAGATCTCACGGCCACATGAGCCCTGTGGGGGCTGAACTAGTAGAGGAGGAGAAGAAAATTTGAGCACAAGCAATGTGTAGCCAAATGGGTGGTTTTTCTACTCAGGTGACAGGAGAGGAGGAGCAGGAGCAGCCAGAGGAGCTTCAGGGTGATGAGGAAGACGAGACAGAGGACCTAGACACACCCTGGCAGTATGCAGTAGAGATGGAGGCAGGCAGTCCTTCCGAGTCACTTGCGCAAATCTCCCGATGTATGCTCACTTGCTTGTGTAGTGACAGTCGAATTGCCACCATTCGTAAGAGGGATGACTTCTGGCTCTCCATCTTGTTGGAACCTCGCTACCGGTCCAGAATAGGGGCCTTTTTTACACCCACTGAGAGGGAGGACAAACTACTACAGAGACATCCTATGTAGTAAGTTTGCTGCTGCCTATCTGCGTCATCGTCCATCCTCTCGCAGGTCTGACTGGGGGGGCCCTCTGTGCTCACATTCCACTGCTATGGCTGTTGGGAAGGGGTGTGGTGGCAGGAGCAGTACCAGCTCCATGATCAGCAGCCTGATTCTACACTCGCTGATGAGTAGCTTTCTTCACCGGCATAGTGAAAAAACTACTCACTAGCAGCAGGTAGACCTGGAGCAGGACCTGAACCAGCAGATGGTTTCATACTTGGACAGCACACTGCCAACCTACATTGAAGAACCGCTGTACTACTTAGCAGCCAAACTGGATTTGTGGCCGCAACTAGCAGAGTTTGCCCTGGAAAATCTGTCCTGCCCGGCCAGTAGTGTGGAATCAGAGCGGGTGTTTAGTGCGGCGAGGGCCATAGTTACCCCAAGAAGAACTCGCCTGTCCACCCAAAGTATAGAGAGACTGACCTTTGTCAAGATGAATCAAGCGCGGATCAGACAGGATTTCTAAGCACCAATTCCTGATACATCAAACTAGATCATCCATGGTGCCACTTTGACACTTTGATAAAAGAGACCGGTTTCTTCTAATTACCTTCCTCAGCTACTACTCTGATGCTGCAACCCACCTGATGCCACACATCTGATGCCAAGTGCTCCTTCTTTCACCCACCTTCATCAGCGGATACTGGTATTGCCACCCACCGCCCCCACTCTGTTACTGGGTCACTTTGTGGTCTCCTGATGCAGCTGCTGCTGGCATATCCACATTATTTCACCTTGCCACTCTGTGGTCTCCTGATCCTGCTGCCAACTCCACACTATGTCACCTTGCTACTATGTGGTTTTCTCCTGCTGCTGCTGCTACCATATCCACACTATGTCACCTTGCCACTCTGTGGTCTCCTAATGCTGCTGCTACTGCCATCTCCACACTATGTCACCTTGCCACTCTGTGTTATCCACCTGCTGCTGCTACTGCTGCTGCCATCTCCACACTATTTAATTTTAAGAGTTATTTTTTCTGCTGGATCTATTGCATCAACACACTATGTTACCTTGCCACACTGTGGTATCCTCCTGCTGCTGCTGCCATATCCACACAATGTAACCTTGCCACTCTGTAGTATCCTCCTGCTGCTGCTAATGCCATCTCCACACTATGTCACCTTAAAACTGTTGTATACTCCTGCTGCTACTGCCATCTTCACGCTATGTCACCTTGCCACTTTGTGGTAACCTCATGCTGCTGCCATATACACTCTATGTCACCTTGCCACTCTGTGGTCTTCTGATGCTGCTGCCATATCCACACTATGTCACCTTGCCACTGTGTGGTCTCCTGATGCTGCACATCTGATGCCAAGTGCTCCTTCTTTCACCCACCTTCATCAGCGGATACTGGTATTGCCACCCACTACCCACACTCTGTTACTGGGTCACTTTGTGGTCTCCTGATGCAGCTGCTGCTGCCATATCCACACAATGTCACCTTGCCACTCTGTGGTGTCCTCCTCCTGCTGCTGCTGCCATAACCACACTATGTCACCTTGCCACTCTGTGGTCTACTGATGCTGCTGCTGCCATCTCCACACTATGACACCTTGCCATGTTATAGTATCCTCATGATGCTGCTGCTACTGCCATTTCCACACTATGTCACCTTGCCACTCTGTGGAAACCTCCTGATGCTACTGCTACTGCCATTTCCACACTATGTCACCTTGCCACTCTTTGGTATCCTCCAGCTGCTGCTACTGCCATCTACACCCTATGTCACCTTCCCACTCTGTGGTATCCTCCTGCTGCTACCATCTCCACACTATGTCACCTTGCCACTCTGTGGTCTCCTGATGCTGCTGCGACTACCATTTACACACTATGTCACCTTCCCACTCTGTGGTATCCTCCTTCTGCTACCATCTCCACACTATGTCCCCTTGCCACTCTGTGGTATCCTCCTGATGCTGCTGCTACTGCCATCTCCACACTATGTCACCTTACGACTCTGTTGTATACTCCTGCTGCTACTGCTATCTCCACGCTATGTCGCCTTGCCACTTTGTGGTATCCTCCTGCTGCTGCCATACCCACTCTATGTCACATTGCCACTCTGTGGTGTCCTCCTGCTTCTGATGTTGCTCCTGCCATATCCACACTATGTCACCTTCCCACTGTGTGGTCTCCTGATGCTGCTACTCCTGCCATATCCACACTAAGTCACCTTGCCACACTGTGGTATCCTCCAGCTGCTGCTGCCGTATCCACACTATGTCACCTTGCCACTCTGTGGAATCCTCCTGCTGCTGCTACTACTGCCATCTTCACAATATGTCACCTTGACACTCTCTGGTATCCTCTTGCTGCTGCTACCATATCCATATCAGTCTTTCTCAAGCAGTGTGAACATAATATAACTTTGTGCCTTAAATATTGTGTGTTGTGGGAGTCCCTATCACCGCCCCCAAAGTGGGAGTGTGCCACTAAAAGTGTCTATGTTACGTATCTTATAAAACAAACAGTATTCTCATATATATAAATCGCATAAAAACATACACTTACGTTATGTGTGCAACATTCCTGGGAGGTCCTGTGCTGTACCTGGAAAATGCAGGCGCCAAATTCTGGCGTGTCCCCGCTACAACCGTGCATGTGCCGTGCCCTCGCACGTGTCGCACAACAGCCAATGAAAAAAATTGTGAGGTCACGTCAACTGTTGTCAGGGGGAGGAAGCAATCTCCCAGGTAACGGAGACGCTCCCCAGCCGAGGCTTCCAGCCAAGGAGAGCTCCACCCCCAGACCTTACATACTATCAGGACATGAATGAACCAGATTGCTCCCTAATTCCAGAGGCTAAATAATATTGAAAGATTTAAACTAGAATATTTATATGAATAACTACGGCTTACCAAACACCCCATATGGGCAACTACATAGGGGGGAGGGAACATTAACTGTTTGTGTATAGCTAAATGGCACAAGATTGCTTGTGTACACACAAGGGGAGGACAATCGCCTAGTGTCGACTTTGAGGCGACTACTAGTCATATAATGAGTCCCCCCCGCCTCTGTCTCCACAGAATCATGGTCAGCATTTGGTTGACCATCGGTCCTTTATAGGAGTACCGAGGTGACCATTCACATTTCCCCTTTTCTTTTACACAGTTGATATAAAAAAGTCTACACACCCCGGTAAAATGTCAGGTTTCTGTGATGTAAAAAAATGAGACAAAGATAAATAATTTCAGAACTTTTTCCACCTTTAATGTGACCTATAAACTGTACCACTCAATTGAAAAACAAACTGAAATCTTTTAGGGAGAGGGAAGAAAAAATATAAAAATAAAATAATATGGTTGCATAAGTGTGCACACTCTTGAACTAATACTTTG
The DNA here is from genome assembly GCF_905171765.1 of Bufo bufo. Taxonomy (NCBI): domain Eukaryota; kingdom Metazoa; phylum Chordata; class Amphibia; order Anura; family Bufonidae; genus Bufo; species Bufo bufo. Next base: position 147,750,437 of record NC_053396.1, on the reverse strand, counting down.
TTGAAGAACCTTTGGATTTTATTACAGCACTCAGTCTTTTTCGGTATGAGTCTATCAGCATGGCACATTTTGACTTGGCAAGATTTGCCCACTCTTCTTTGCAAAAACACTCCAAATCTGTCAGATTGCGAGGGCATCTCCTGTGCACAGCCCTCTTCAGATCACCCCACAGATTTTCAATCGGATTTAGGTCTGGGCTCTGGCTGGGCCATTCCAAAACTTTAATCTTCTTCTGTTGAAGCCATTCCTTTGTTGATTTGGATGTATGCTTTGGGTCATTGTCATGCTGAAAGATTCCTCTTCATGTTCAGCTTTCTAGCAGAAGTCTGAAGGTTTTGTGCCAATATTGACTGGTATTTGGAACTGTTCATAATTCCCTCTAGCTTAACTAAGGCCCCAGTTGCTGCCACCACCATGCTTCACTGTGGGTATGGTGTTCTTTTGGTGATGTGCAGTGTTGTTTTTGCCCCAAACATATCTTTGGGAATTATGGCCAAAAAGTTCAACCTTGGTTTTATCAGACCATAACACCTTTTCCCACATGCTTTTGGGAGACTTCAGATGTGTTTTTGAAAAATGTAGCCTGGCTTGGATGTTATTCTGCGTAAGAAAAGGCTTTTGTCTTGCCACTCTACCCCATAGCACAGACATATGAAGAATACGGGAGATTGTTGTCACATGTACCACACAGCCAGAACTTGCCAGATATTCATGCAGCTCCTTTAACGTTGCTGTAGGCCTCTTGGTAGCCTCCCAGACCAGTTTTCTTCTCTTCTTTTCATCAATTTTGGAGGGACGTCCAGTTCTTAGTAATGTCACTGTTGTGCCATATTTTCTCTACTCGATGATGACTGTCTTCACTGTGTCCCATGGTATATCTAATGCCTTGGAAATTCTTTTGAACCCTTCTCCTTACTGATACCTTTTAACAATGAGATCCCTCTAATGCTTTGGAAGCTCTCTGTGGACCATGGCTTTTGCTGTGGGATGCGACTAAGAAAATTTCAGGAAAAACCAACTATAGCAGCTGAACTTTATTTGGGGTTAATCATAGGCACTTTAAATGATGGCAGGTGTATGCTGACTCCTATTTAACATGATTTTGAATGTGATTGCTTAATTCTGAACACAGCTACACATGCAACCAAAGTATGGCCAGACAAACATTAATCAAGAATTACAGAGATGAGAAATATACATGTAGAATTTCATTTGTCTCCAAATATTCCCCCTTAGCAATAAGGTTGCGACTATTATCAGGAATAATTGGGGACTACTAACTCAAGATTTCCTGGGTATACCGGAGTTTAAAAATCCCCCTCTTCTTTCATATAGGAAGTGTATGAACATAAGAGACAAATTGGTTCATGCAGACTCCACACCCCCAACTACGGTTGCCTCCTAAAAAAATGGGTTGCTTTCCATGTTTGTATTGCTGCCACTGTAGCAGTATGATTAGGGCCAACTAATTTGTACATCCTCATACAGGCACCAGGTACCACATCAAAGATTTTTAAACATGTAATTCAACATATGTTCTCTACATTCTACAATGCCCCTGTGGACTCTTATATCTGGGTGAGACCACACAAGAAGTTAAAAAGAGACTTACGCAACACAAATCAAAGATCCGCAAATCTGTCATGGAACTCCCTTTCTCAGAACATTTTTCCAAATTTGAACATGATATTTCTCAACTAAGATTCCAGATAATTGATTGGGTTTCATTTCCCCGGAGAGTAGGTGATAGGGAGACCCTCCTCAAGAAACTTGAATTGAAATGGATTCACAGACTGAACACCCTTGAACCAAAGGGACTCAATAGGGACTTCAATTTGGGCATTTTCGTCTAATGTGATTTATTCGCCCGCTCTGTTTTTTGCTGAACCTTTACTGTTTAGATAAAGTACATAATTTTACAACATAAGTATAGCGCCCAACAACTGGTTTGTTGTGACTGTTTTTACGTTTTGCACATCACTGATTTTACCCCTTTTCTTCCGCAGGCAGCATCCACTGTGAGGCCGATTTTTTGACTCTCTTCCTGACTTGTCCACTCCTCCATACGCGTCCTTTTGGACTACCATGAAAGGATCCCTCAATTATTCGTATTTGCAATGGCCAACACTCGTTATGGACACACTAGGGGTGAGTCTTTTCTTTAGGTTGGCCTACGGGGCTGGTTTGCATTATTGGGGGTCTACGGTTTTTAACCCTGGGAACTGGATGGTCATTCCTATGACCCATCCGGGGGGTTTATATTCACGCAATCTCTTTTTACCCCGTGACTTGTGGCCGTGCCCAGTTCAGTGGGCTGTCCACACTATATATAAAAGAAAAGGGGAAGTGTGAATGGTCACCTCGGTACTCCTATAAAGGACCGATGGTCAACCAAATGTTGACCATGATGCTGTGGAGACAAAGGCAGGGGGGACTCATGATATGACTAGCAGTCGCCTCAACGTGGACACTAGTCGATTGTGTTCCCCTTGTGTGTATACAAGCAACCTTGTGCCATTTACCTATATACAAACAGTTAATGTTCCCTCCCCCGATGTAGTTGCCCATATGGTGTGTTTGGTAAGCCGTAGTTATTAATATAAATATTCTAATATAAATATTTCAATATTATTTAGCCTCTGGAATTAGGGAGCGATCTGGTTCATTCATGTCCTGATAGTATGTGGGGTCTGGGGGTGGAGCTTTACTTGGCTGGATGCCTCGGGTGGGGAGCATCTCCGTTACCTGGGAGAATGCTTCCTTTCCCTGACAACAGTTGACGACGGCAATACCCATGACCTCCCTTTTTGTTTCATTGGCTGTTGTGCGACACGTGCGAGGGTACGGCGCATGCAGAGTTGGAGCGGGGACATGCCGAGATTTGGCGCCTGTATTTTCCATGTACAGCGCGGGACCTCACAGGATTGCTGCAGGAATGCAGGAATTCATACAGGAATGCTACACACATAACGTAAGTGTATGAATTTATGCGCATTTTAAGATACATAACATGGATATTTTTAGTGGTACTTTGGGGGAGGTGATAGGGACTCCCACAACACACACTATTTAAAGCACAAAGTTATATTATGTTCACACTGCTTGAGAAAGACCGATTATGGTTGAAACATCGCTGTGATTATGCTGCTATTTGAATAAAACAACCAAAAAATTTTCGCCACATTGGCGAGTGCTGTGGATTCTTTTACTTTGGATATCTCCACACTATGTCACCTTGTCACTGTCTGGTATCCTCCTGCTGCTGCCATCTCCACACTATGTCACCTTGCCACTCTATGGTATCCTCCTGCTGATGCTGCTGATGCCATATACACACTATGTCACCTTCACACTCTGTGGTATCCTCCTGCTGCTGCTGCCATATCTACACAATGTCACCTTGCCACACTGTGGTCTCCTGATGCTCTTGCTACTGCCATCTACACACTATTTCACCCTGCCACTCTGTAGTATCCAACTGCTGCTGCTACTGCCATTTCCACAATATGTCACCATGCCACTCTGTGGTCTTCTGATGCTGCTGCCATCTCCACACTATGTCACCTTGCCACTTTGTGGTATCCAACTGCTGCTGCTACTGCCATTTCCACAATATGTCACCTTGCCACTCTGTGGTCTCCTGATGCTGCTACCTCCACACTATGTCACCTTGCCACTCTGGTATCCTCCTGCTGTTTCTGCTACTGCCATCTCCACACTATGTCACCTTGCCACTCTGTGGTATCCTCCTGCTGCTGCTGCCATTTCCACACTATGTCACCTTGCCACTCTGTGGTATCCTCCTGCTGATGCTGCTGCTGCCATATACACACTATGTCACCTTGACACTCTGTGGTATCCTCGGGCTGCTGCTGCCATATCTACACAATGTCACCTTGTCACACTGTGGTCTCCTGATGCTGCTGCTACTGCCATCTACACACTATGTCACCCTGCCTATCTGTGGTATCCTCCTGCTGCTGCTGCCATCTCCACACTATATCACCATGCCACTCTGTGGTCTCCTGATGCTGCTGCCATCTCCACACTATGTCACCTTGCCACTTTGTGGTATCCAACTGCTGATGCTGCTACTGCCATCTCCACACTATGTCACCTTGCCAATCTGTGGTAACCTCTTGTTGCTGCTGGTGCTGCCATAACCACACTATGTCACCTTGCCACTATGTGGTATCCTGATGCTGCTGCTGACAACTCCACACTATGTCAATTTGCAATTCTGTGGTATCCGCCTCCTGCTGCTGCTGCCATATCCACACTATGTCACCTTGCCACTCTGTGGTTTCCTCCTACTTCTGCAATCTCCACACTATGTCACCTTTCCACTCTGTGTTCTCCTGATGCTGCTGCCATATCCACACTATGTCACCTTGACACTTTGTGGTATCTTTCTGCTGCTGCCATATCCACACTATGTCACCTTGCCACTCTGTGGTCTACTGATGCTGCTGCTACTGCCATCTCCACACTGTGTCACCTTGCCACTCTGTGGTATCCTCTTGCTGCTGCTGGTGCTGCCATAACCACACTATGTCACCTTGCCACTATTAGTTATGAGCGGCATGGGTCATATTCAAATTTGTGATATTTTGTGAATATGTTGCGAAATCGTATATTCGTTATATTCGACAATCTTTTTTTTTACGCGAAAATCGACAAGGTAATGATCGCGTAATATGCAAATGTTACGTGCTCAATACAGGCGTGGGTAAAAAATGAATATATACACTGCTCAAAAAAATAAAGGGAACACAAAAATAACACATCCTAGATCTGATTTAATTAAATATTCTTCTGAAATACTTTGTTCTTTACATAGTTGAATGTGCTGACAACAAAATCACACAAAAATTAAAAAATGGAAATCAAATTTTTTAACCCATGGAGGTCTGGATTTGGAGTCACACTCAAAATTAAAGTGGAAAAACACACTACAGGCTGATCCAACTTTGATGTAATGTCCTTAAAACAAGTCAAAATGAGGCTCAGTAGTGTGTGTGGCCTCCACGTGCCTGTATGACCTCCCTACAACGCCTGTGCATGCTCCTGAAGAGGCGGCGGACGGTCTCCTGAGGGATCTCCTCCCAGACCTGGACTAAAGCATCTGCCAACTCCTGGACAGTCTGTGGTGCAACGTGACGTTGGTGGATAGAGCGAGACATGATGTCCCAGATCTGCTCAATTGGATTCAGGTCTGGGGAACGGGCGGGCCAGTCCATAGCATCAATGCCTTCGTCTTGCAGGAACTGCTGACACACTCCAGCCACATGAGGTCTAGCATTGTCTTGCATTAGGAGGAACCCAGGGCCAACCGCACCAGCATATGGTCTCACAAGGGGTCTGAGGATATCATCTCGGTACCTAATGGCAGTCAGGCTACCTCTGGCGAGCACATGGAGGGCTGTGCGGCCCTCCAAAGAAATGCCACCCCACACCATTACTGACCCAATGCCAAACCGGTCATGCTGGAGGATGTTGCAGGCAGCAGAACGTTCTCCACGGCGTCTCCAGACTCTGTCACGTCTGTCACATGTGCTCAGTGTGAACCTGCTTTCATCTGTGAAGAGCACAGGGCGCCAGTGGCGAATTTGCCAATCTTGGTGTTCTCTGGCAAATGCCAATGTCCTGCACGGTGTTTGGCTGTAAGCACAACCCCCACCTGTGGACGTCGGGCCCTCATATCACCCTCATGGAGTCTGTTTTGTTTCTGACCGTTTGGGCAGACACATGCACATTTGTGGCCTGCTGGAGGTCATTTTGCAGGGCTCTGGCAGTGCTCCTCCTGTTCCTCCTTGCACAAAGGCGGAGGTAGCGGTCCTGCTGCTGGGTTGTTGCCCTCCTACGGCCTCCTCCACGTCTCCTGATGTACTGGCCTGTCTCCTGGTAGCGCCTCCATGCTCTGGACACTACGCTGACAGACACAGCAAACCTTCTTGCCACAGCTCGCATTGATGTGCCATCCTGGATAAGCTGCACTACCTGAGCCACTTGTGTGGGTTGTAGACTCCGTCTCATGCTACCACTAGAGGGAAAGCACCGCCAGCATTCAAAAGTGACCAAAACATCAGCCAGGAAGCATAGGAACTGAGAACTGAGAAGTGGTCACCACCTGCAGAACCACTCCTTTATTGGGGGTGTCTTGCTAATTGCCTATAATTTCCACCTGTTGTCTATCCCATTTGCACAACAGCATGTGAAATTGATTGTCACTCAGTGTTGCTTCCTAGGTGGACAGTTTGATTTCACAGAAGTGTGATTGACTTGGAGTTACATAGTGTTGTTTAAGTGTTCCCTTTATTTTTTTGAGCAGTGTAGTACTATAGAATATAGTGCTATATATTAGTTTTTACAAATATTCGTCATTTTTTCCATCTGGCCCACAATCAACTTAAGCAAGGAGGAATCATGATTTCAGATGGAAAAAATGATGTATATTCCAAAAAACGAATATATAGCACTATATTGAATATAGTGCTATATATAAATTTTTTGGAATATTTGTAATTTTTTTTCCATCTAAAGTAATGATTCATGACTTCAGATGAAAAAAAAACTAATATTTAAAAAAAAAATAATATATTGCACTATATTCAATATAGTGCTATATATTTGTTTTTTTAGAATATTCATCTTTTTTTTTTCCATCTGAAGTAAACACATGATTCCTACCTGCTTCTTGCTTGTGGGCCAATGACGTCATTGGCCCACAAGCAAAAATCAGGGAGGAATCATGTGTTCAGATGGAAAAAATAACGAATATTTGATATAACGAATATATAGCACTATATTCTAAATATTTGCATATTCGAATATTCGCGCTCAACACTGGTCACTATGTGGTATCCTGATGCTGCTGCTGCCATCTCCACACTATGTCACCTTGCCACTCTGTGGTATCCTCCCGCTGCTGCTGCCATATCCACACTATGTCACCTTGCCACTCTGTGGTCTCCTGATGCTACTGCTACTGCCATCTGTACATTATGTCACCTTTCCACTCTATGGTATACTCCTGCTGCTGCTGCTACTGCAATCTCCACACAATGTCACCTTGCCACTCTGTGGAATCCTCCTGCTGCTGCCATCTCAACTTATGTCACCTTGCCACTATATGGTATACTCCTGCTGCTGCTGAAATCTCCACACAATGTCACCTTGCCACTCTGTGGTATCCTCCTGCTGCTGCTGCCATATCCACACTATGTCACCTTTCCACTCCGTGGTCTCCTGATGCTGCTGCTACTGCCATCTTCACACTATATCACCTTGCCACTCTGTGGCATCCTCCTGATGCTGCTAACTCCAGACTCTGTCATTGTGCCACTCTGTGGCCTCCTCCTTATGCTGTTTCCGCCACCTCCACACTCTGTCATTGGGCCACTCTGTGGTCTCCTCATGCTGATTCCACCTCATCAATATGTCATAGGCCCACTCTTTAGACTTCTCATGCTGTTTGCACCCTTCCCACTTCATGACTGGGCCACTATTTTGCCTTTAGGCCTGGCTGACGTCATGATTTATTTGACCTTTCTTTTGATCTGTCAGAAGGAAGGAAAAATGAGACGCACAACAAATTCTGTCTGTGTAGCAGCTGTAAGGCCTGTATGGTCCCATCAGAATTGATTTATGGATTGATAGCCAAAAGCAGGAGTGGGTCCAAAACACAGAAGACATGAAAATATTCCATTCACATGTTATCTCTGTTTTAGATCCACTCCTGTTTTTTTTGGCATTAGAAACATAGAAACATAGAATGTGTCGGCAGATAAGAACCATTTGGCCCATCTAGTCTGCCCAATATACTGAATACTATGAATAGCTCCTGGCCCTATCTTATATGAAGGATGGCCTTATGCCTATCCCATGCATGCTTAAACTCCTTCACTGTATTTGCAGCTACCACTTCTGCAGGAAGGCTATTCCATGCATCCACTACTCTCTCAGTAAAGTAATACTTCCTGATATTACTTTTAAAGCTTTGCCTTTCTAATTTAAAACTATGTCCTCTTGTAGCAGTTTTTCTTCTTTTAAATATTCTCTCCTCTTTTACCTTGTTGATTCCCTTTATGTATTTAAAAGTTTCTATCATATCCCCTCTGTCTCGTATTTCTTCCAAGCTATACATGTTAAGGTCCTTTAATCTTTCCTGGTAAGTTTTATCCTGCAATCCATGTACTAGTTTAGTAGCTCTTCTCTGAACTCTCTCCAAAGTATCAATATCCTTCTGGAGATTAGTGTTGAGCGCGAATATTCGAATAGCGAATATTAATCGCGAATATAGCAACTTCGATAATTCGCGAATATTACAAATATACTGCTATATATTCGTTATATCGAATATTAGTCATTTTTTACATCTGAACAAATGATTCCTCCATGCTTAAAATGCTTGTGGTCAATGAGTCAGGCATAATCCTCCCCACAAGCATCCCCATCACCATGGGAACGCCTGGTGGTTAGAATATACCATCGGATCTGAGTTAGATCGTAAAAACTCAAATCCGATGGTATATTCTAACACAGAGGCGTTCCCATGGTGACGGGGACGATTGAAGTTAGAGTATACCAACAGGCGCATACATACTGGCCCCTTGCTGCCTGGCGGCACCTGACCTCTGACAGGGCACTGTGATCCACACAATTAACCCCCCAGGTGCCGCACCCTGTCAGAGGTCGGGTGCCGCCGGGCAGCAGTGTGCCCCTTCGCCCCCCCCCACTATTAAAATCATTCATGGGCAGTGATCCCTAACCCCCCCTCACCAGTATTACAATCATTGGTGGCCAGTGCGGATCCCCCCTCTGTATTAAACATCATTGCTGGCAGTGCGCTGAAACCCCCCCCCCCCCCCCTTATTAATCATTGCTGGCAGTACGCCCTCAATCCCCCCTCCCTCCCCAGTATTAATCATTGCTGGCAGTGCGCTGACAATCCCTCCCCCCGTATTAATCATTGCTGGCAGTGCGCCCTCAATTCCCCTTCCCTCCCCTCGTATTAATCATTGCTGGCAGTGTGCCCTCAATCCCCCCTACCTCCCCAGTATTAATCATTGCTGGCAGTGCGCCCCACCCCCCCATCATTGGTGGCAGCGGCAGTTCCGATCGGAGTCCCAGAAGTGTAATGCTGGGGCTCCGATCGGTTACCATGGCAACCAGGACGCTACTGAAGTCCTGGCTGCCATGGTCAGTTAGTCAGCATTGTACTTACCTGCGCTGGGGCCGCCAGGCGCTCCTTCTTCTCAAAATCACAGGTCTATGTGGCGCACTGCTATAAGCATACGCCGCACAGACCTGGGATTTTGGGAAAAAAGAGCGCCCGGCGGCCCCAGCTCAGGTAATTACAATGCTGACTAACTGACCATGGCAGCCAGGACTTCAGTAGCGTCCTGGTTGCCATGGTAACCGATCGGAGCCCCAGCATTACACTTCTGGGACTCCGATTGGAACTGCCGCTGCCACCAATGATGGAGGGGCGCACTGCCAGCAATGATTAATACTGGGGAGGGAAGGGGAATTGAGGGCGCACTGCCAGCAATGATTAATACCGGGAAGGGAGGGAGGGGGGATTGAGGGCGCACTGCCAGCAATGATTAATACTGGGGAGTGAGGGGGGATTGAGGGTGCACTGCCAGCAATGATTAATACGGGGGGGGAGGGATTGTCAGCGCACTGCCAGCAATGATGTTTAATACAGGTTAACTGGTTGCCATGGTAACCGATCGGAGCCCCAGCATTACACTTCTGGGACTCCGATTGGAACTGACGCAGCCACCAATGATGGAGCGGCGCACTGCCAGCAATGATTAATACTGGGGAGGGAAGGGGGATTGAGGGCGCACTGCCAGCAATGATTAATACTGGGAAGGGAGGGAGGGGGGATTGAGGGCGCACTGCCAGCAATGATTAATACTGGGGAGGGAGGGGGGATTGAGGGTGCACTGCCAGCAATGATTAATACGGGGGGGGGAGGGATTGTCAGCGCACTGCCAGCAATGATGTTTAATACAGAGGGGGGGATCCGCACTGGCCACCAATGATTGTAATACTGGTGAGGGGGGGTTAGGCCGCACTGCCCATGAATGATTTTAATAGTGGGGGGGTGCACACTGCTTCCCGGCGGCACCCGACCTCTGACAGGGTGCTGTGATCCGCACAATTAACCCCTCAGGTGTGGCACCTGAGGGGTTAATTGTGTGGATCACAGTGCCCTGTCAGAGGTCAGGTGCCGCCAGGCAGCAGGGGGCCAGTATTTATGAGCCTGTTGGTATACTCTAACTTCAAGCGTCCCCATCACCATGGGAACGCCTTTGTGTTAGAATATACCATCAGATCAGATGGTATATTCTAACCACCAGGCATTCCCATGGTGACGGGGACGCTTGTGGAGAGGAGTATGCCAAAGGAGTTTAACTGTACTGTTTGGAGAAAAAAAAAAGATGAATATTCTAAAACATGTCAAAACGAATATATTCGCTATAGTGCTATATATTTGTTTTTTAGAATATTCGTCTTTTTTCAACATCTAAAGTCATGATTCCTCCCTGCTTCTTGCTTGTGGGCCAATGACTCATTGACCCACAAGCATTTTAAGCAGGGAGGAATCATTTGTTCAGATGGAAAAAATGACGAATATTCTAAAAACTAATATATAGCAGTATATTCTGTAGTGCTATATACTCGCTTTTGACCAACACCTTTTTTCGCATAAAAATTTGCATTAATGCGATTTTTTTATTACAGATTTTTCGCAATAAAACGAATATCTCGAATGCGAATATTCGCGAATATATGACAAATATTCTACCATATATTCGCGAAATATCGCAAATTCGAATATTGCCCCTGCCGCTCATCACTACTGGAGATATGGTCTCCAGTACTGCGCACAATGCTCCAAATGAGGTCTCACTAGTGCTCTGTAGAGCGGTATGAGCCCCTCCCTCTTTCTACTGGTAATGCCTCTCCCTATACACCCAAGCATTCTTCTAGCATTTCCTGCTGCTCTATGACATTGTCTGCCTACCTTTAAGTCTTCTGAAATAATGACCCCTAAATCCCTTTCCTCAGATACTGAGGTTAGGACTGTTTCACAGATTTTATATTCTGCTCTTAGGTTTTTATGCCCCAGGTGCATTATCTTGAACTTATCAACATTCAATTTTAGTTGCTAGATTTTTGACCTCTAGTTTTCTTAAATCCTTTTCCATTTGGTGTATCCCTCCAGGAACATCAACCCTGTTACAAATCTTTGTGTCATCAGCAAAAAGACACACCTTACCATCGAGGCCTTCTGCAATTTTGCTGATAAAGATATTAACCCCTTAAGGACACATGACGTACCGGTACGGCATGTTTCCTGAGTCCTTAAAAACACATGACATACCGGTACGTCATGTGTTGTTCCGATCACCCCCCCCCCGTGTCGGCGATCGCAGCAAACCGCAGGTCAATTTAGACCTGCGGTGTGCTTCGCTTTCTGCAATTTCTGATACCTGTCCGTAGGGATCAGAAACTTTAATATGCCTAAAATATAGATTTTTCACCCCCCCCCCCCTGCACCCCTGAATGATTTTATGCCGGCGGGTGGTGCAGGGGGGGGTTGCAGGCAGTGCGGGTGGTGCGGGAGGCGGGCGGTGCGGCAGGCGGGATCGCGATCCCCCGCCCGCCTCCTCTTGAATATTCATTGGCGTCCAGTGGTTATACAGAGTGTCAGCACATTGCTGACACTCTGGTATAAACGGCTGACATCTGTGCTGTGATTTCAGCCATTTAACCCTTTCCATACCGCGGTCCATACGGACCGCTGTATGGAAAAGGTTAACAGTCAGGGAGCTCCCTCCCTCTCCTATCGGGGGGCTGCTGTGCCTTTGCAGCCCCCAGACAGGATGGGGTCAGAGAGGGAGGGAGCCCCCCTCCTTCCCCTTCCCCATCTGGGTTAACAAAGTTAGTAAAATCAGTTTTGAATACCTTGAGGGGTGTAGTTTCTAGAATAGGGTAATTTTTGGGTGGTTTCTATTATGTAAGCCTCACAAAGTGCCTTCAGACCTGAACTGGTCCCTAAAAAGTGGGTTTTTAAAAAATTTCTGAAAAAATTTCAAGATTTGCTTCTAAACTTCTAAGCCTTGTAACATCCCCCAAAAATAAAATATCATTCCCAAATTGATCCAAACATGAACATAGACATATGGAGAATGTAAAGTAATAACTATTTTTGTAGGTATTACTATGTATTATAGAAGTAGAGAAATTGAAACTTGGAAAATTGCCATTTTTTATTTTTTTTTGTAAATTTGGATTTTTTTATAAATAAAAATGTTGTTTTTTTTTACTTCATTTTACCAGTGTCATGAAGTACAATATGTGCCGAAAAAACAATCTCAGAATGGCCTGGATAAGTCAAAGTGTTTTAAAGTTATCACCACTTAAATTGACACTGGTCAGATTTGCAAAAAATGGCCTGGTCCTTAAGGTGAAATAAGGCTGTGTCCTTAAGGGGTTAAACAATATGGGTTCCAGAACAGATCCTGAGGTACCCCACTGATAACAAGACCATGGTCTGAATATACTCCATTGACTACAACCCTCTGTTGTCTGTCCCTCAGCCACTGCCTAATACATTCAACAATTTGGGAGTCCAAGCCCAAAGACTCTAATTTATTGATTAGCCTTCTATGTGGGACAGTATCAAAAGCTTTACTAAAATCTAGATAAGCTATGTCTACTGCACCTCCGCCATTTATTATTTTAGTCACCTAATCAAAAAAATCAATAAGATTAGTTTGACATGACCTCCCTGAAGTAAACCCATGCTGTTTTTCATCTTTCAATCCATGGGATTTTAGATGTTCCACAATCCTCTCCTTAAGTATGGTTTCCATTAATTTCCCCACTATTGATGTCAGACTTACTGGCCTATAGTTGCCCGATTCCTCCCTACTACCTTTCTTGTGAATGGGCACAGCATTTGCTAATTTCCAATCTTCTGGGACGACTCCTGTTACCAGTGATTGGTTAAATAAATCTGTTAATGGTTTTGCTAGTTCACCGCTAAGCTCTGTTAATAGCTTTGGGTGTATCCCATCAGGCCCCTGTGACTTATTTGTATTGATTTTAGACAGCTGACTTTTAGAACCTCTTCCTCTGTAAAAATTCATTAGTCTTCCTTCCTAACTGAGGTCCTTTTCCTTCATTTTCCTTTGTAAAAACTGAACAGAAGTATTCATTGAGGCAGTCAGCTAGTTCTTTATCTTCTTCCATATACCTTTCTTCTTTTGTTTTTAATTTGGTAATTCCTTGTTTTAGTTTCCTTTTTTCATTTATGTATCTAAAGAATGTCTTATCGCCTTTTTTCACTGACTGAGCTAATTTCTCTTCTGCCTGTGCTTTAGAAGCTCTTATAACTTGCTTGGCCTCTCTCTGCCTAATCTTATAAGTTTGCCTATCATCCTTATTTATTTTTTTATTTATTTTTTATAATTATTAAATTCTATCTTTTTTTTTTATGATTTTGGCCACTTCTGCTGAGTACCACAGTAGTCTCTTCCTTTTTTTGCTTTTACTGACAAGCCTAATGCAATTATGTGTTCCCTTCAATAGTGCCACTTTTAAGTAGTCCCATTTCTCCTGGACTCCATCGAAACTGTTCGAATCTTATAGGGACTCGTATACCACTAACCTAATTTTAGAAAAGTCAGTTTTTCTAAAATCTAAAACTTTTGTTTTTGCGTGGTGTGAGTCACTGTACTTATAGTAAACCACACTGACTGGTGATCACTAGATCCCAAGCTTTCCCCTACAGTAATATCAGATATTAAATTCCCATTTGTGAATACTAAATCTAAAATGGCCTCCTTCCGGGTTGGCTCCTCAACTACTTGCTGTAGAGATAATCCCAGTAGGGAATTTAGAATATCTGTACTCCTGGCAGAACTAGCTATTTTGGTTTTCCAGTTTACGTCATGAAGATTAAAGTCTCCCATAATAATAACTTCCCCTTTCAATGTAATTTTAGCTATTTCCTCAACTAGTAGATCATCTAATTATTTGACTTGGCTAGGTGGTCTATATATCACACCTACACGAGTTACCTTATGATTATCAAGCTGCAAGATAACCCAAACTGACTCTAAATTGGTCTCGCTAACTTGTATTAAATTAGATTTTATGCTATCTTTCACATACAGGGCCACCCCTCCCCCTTTCTTGCCTTCTCTGTCTTTCCTATATAGCCATACTGATGTATTATTGAGAAAATGTTAACTAAGTGAAGGCGTATGCTCCACACACAGGATTTTTTTTTGTGGGTTATTGTTCTGACGGATCAGAGGAAGGGCAAATTAATCAGTGACGTCAACACAAAGTTACTTCTGACACCCTCTCCACTATGTCCGGGGGAGCTCTACTTGTATTCTGTAGACATGTATGTGGAATCAGCAGGCGACGGTGTAAAAGGAGTGTGCTTCTTTTTTATTCTAACATCGACCTGTAAGGATGAGTTCATACTTGAGTTATTTGGTTTGTTTTGGGGCCGTGACTGCCCAAACAAGTGAAGTGTGCAGTGTTTCTAAGAGCGACCCCTGTCATCTGCATGTCATACTGACTCACAGTATTAATTCACTACCAAAGCAGACTCTCTATGCGTGTTACTACAAGGCACAGTGTTCTACACCACTATAAAGGCTCTCTGTAGCCCTGAAATAGCAGTTTTTAACTAAATTTGCTGCGAATATATTCGGATCAAACCAAATTTTTCCTAAAAAATTCAGCGAATCGGCGAATAGAATTTTTGAAAAAGTCGCTCATCTCTAATTCACATACTATAAAGCAATCCACTTGCACATACTCTTATAAATGTTGAAAATGTGTTATAGTTACAATGAATAAAACGCACAAAAAATATTTTGCCCTATTTCTCATCCACTAATTAGTAGAATAGTAATTCCTTATGATATTGAAGTAGCTGCAGAGCTGAACCACCTCGCAGAATGCATCTCTGGAAGCACAAGACTTTTTATGGCTAAAAGGCATTTTTATATTATTTATATTTTTTGTTCTTCATGTAGAGGTTCACATTATTGTACTTGAGTCTCCTGATGTATCATATGGAAAATTTGCTGAAGCAAAGAAAAATGATCACAAGGAAGCCCAGTGAAGTGCTAAGGATCCTTTTGAAAATTGATAATTTGTCTAAACATCAGTGATACACAGAGTAAAAAAAAAAAAAAAAGCGCAAAATTGTTTCGTTTTTTAAATGTATCTTTCAGGCTCGGGATCATACAAGCAAAATAATCTTTTAGGCTTTCCTGCAAGGTCAAGATATGAATAGTTTTAATCATTTTCGCTTTGCCTTCTGCTGCCATGAATGAATGCATTTTCTATACAGTATTTGCAGTTCAGTGCTCAGAACAAGATAGGAAACTTTTCTTCCTGTGAAGCTTGAGACTTTACAGATGGTGTGAGTTCCAATTTTTTTTTAAAATCATGTTTCTCAGCTGGGAAATAAATATCTTGTGAATATCAAGTATTTTTGTGGCTATAAGAACCAAGGCTATAATGAATTAACCTTGTTTAGTCATGTAGAGCCAAATTCTAAAATACTACAGGGAAGTTTAGCCAGAATGCTTATGGATATTTGTGTATTGCACAAACAGCTATTACTAATTTCTTGCAATCTGTATTATCATAGAAACATAGAATGTGTCGGCAGATAAGAACCATTTGGCCCATCTAGTCTGCCCAATATACTGAATACTATGGATAGCCCCTGGCCCTATCTTATATGAAGGATGGCCTTATGCCTATCCCATGCATGCTTAAACTCCTTCACTGTATTTGCAGCTACCATTTCTGCAGGAAGGCTATTCCATGCATCCACTACTCTCTCAGTAAAGTAATACTTCCTGATATTACTTCTAAACCTTTGCCCCTCTAATTTAAAACTATGTCCTCTTGTAGCAGTTTTTCTTCTTTTAAATATTCTCTCCTCTTTTACCTTGTTGATTCCCTTTATGTATTTAAAAGTTTCTATCAGATCCCCTCTGTCTCGTATTTCTTCCAAGCTATACATGTTAAGGTCCTTTAATCTTTCCTGGTAAGTTTTATCCTGCAATCCATGTACCAGTTTAGTAGCTCTTCTCTGAACTCTCTCCAAAGTATCAATATCCTTCTGGAGATATGGTCTCCACTCCAGTACTGCGCACAATACTCCAAATGAGGTCTCACTAGTGCTCTGTAGAGCGGCATGAACACCTCCCTCTTTCTTCTGGTAATTCCTCTCCCTATACACCCAAGCATTCTGCTAGCATTTCCTGCTGCTCTGTGACATTGTCTGCCTACCTTTAAGTCTTGTGAAATAATGACCCCTAAATCCCTTTCCTCAGATACTGAGGTTAGGACTGTATCACTGATTTTATATTCTGCTCTTGGGTTTTTACGTCCCAGGTGCATTATCTTGCACTTATCAACATTAAATTTTAGTTGCCAGATTTTTGACCATTCCTCTAGTTTTCCTAAATCCTTTTCCATTTGGTGTATCCCTCCAGGAACATCAACCCTGTTACAAATCTTTGTGTCATCAGCAAAAAGACACACCTTACCATCGAGGCCTTCTGCAATTTCACTGATAAATATATTAAACAATATGGGTCCCAGAACAGATCCCTGAGGTACCCCACTGGTAACAAGACCTTGGTCTGAATATACTCCATTGACTACAACCCTCTATTGTCTGTCCCTCAGCCACTGCCTAATCCATTCAACAATATGGGAGTCCAAGCCCAAAGACTGCAATTTATTAATAAGCCTTCTATGTGGGACAGTATCAAAAGCCTTACTAAAGTCTAGATTAGCGATGTCTACTGCACCTCCACCATCTATTATTTTAGTCACCCAATCAAAAAAATCAATAAGATTAGTTTGACATGATTAACCCATGCTGTTTTTCACCTTTCAATCCATGGGATTTTAGATGTTCCACAATCCTCTCCTTGTGGAAAATCTAAAATCCCATGGATTGAAAGATGAAAAACAGCATAGGTTTACTTCAGGGAGATCATGTCAAACTAATTTTTTTGATTGGGTGACTAAAATAATTGTATGGTTTTGCCCCTATGCAAGTTATTTGTCAGATCAAACAAGGAATTGTGTCTTCAGTTTTGGTCATCTGTGTATAGGCTTATTAACTGTAGCAGATGCAAAGGACGCCATGCAAAACAATGAAGGTACTCTAGGTGGATTTCAGTACCAAAACAGATGACATACAGATATAGCAGAGTTAATAGTCATACTTAGTGAGTTATCACATCGTTGTTAACGTGTTATCACTGTGACTGTTAGCTGAATCTGTAAATTATAAGCCTTCTCTAAGGACTGTATATTACACCAACAGATTATCAGTTTTTACACACAGATACTTTTGTTACACACCCTAATTATTTGGTCTGATTAGACACAAATTTGTCAGATAATCTGTTAGTGTAATATAGCCCTTAGAGGGGAAAAAAAAGACAGCCCAGGGCTGTCAATGGACAGTACCAAGATCTCTCTAATAATCTATTTACATCTAGAGGGTTTCAGCATTATCATAGATAGGGATCCTTTACTGAAAGAGCAGTGAGACTAAGGAACTCTCATATGGTATTGTGATAGTTGCCTTATCTAAAGCATTCAAGAGGGACTTTCTTGATGCCTTTCTTGAAGAATAAGAAGAATTGTATATATTTTATGTACTAAATTGCTTAAGATGGCACATTGTTTCAGGTATTTCTTTATATTTCCTTATTACAGAGATTAAGGAATTTTACTTCTCTAATATGAGGTAATTGGCCCTTGCCATATGTTTTTATTCCCTTTTCTGAATTAAAGGATCACCAGGATCACCAGGATCAACCCTATTAAACCAGGCATACTGCCTGGTTGGGCTCATAAATACAGGAAAAAAAACGCAGCACTCCAGCTTCTCAAATCAGATCCGTGTTTATTATTTACCCAGCGAGCTGGGTGAATAATAAACACCGATCTGATTCGAGAAGCTGGAGTGTCGTGTTTTTATTCCTGTATTTCTGCATCCTGGGATCCCCAGAGGCTAGGATCGGACACCACAGGCACCGCCACCGAATGGACTTACTAAAACAACTCGAAAGGTAGTGCTGTCCTATTACAATTTTTATAGCCTGGTAGGGCTCACCATGCTGATTACAACAATACCTTTCTTTTGTCTGTACGGTAAATAGCTACAGAGAAATCATCATTTTATCCATATGCAAATGAGCAATTGGAGCATTTGAATCGTTTGAACGCTGCCGTTTATTTTTCTATGCTTTTAAGGCAACACATTACTGCTGACTATAATAATCTATAATGTCTAAGCCAACATGTTACTAATATCTATACATCTATAATGTATATTTGCTTTCTGAGTAGATCTCAATGTGGTGAAGCTATAGTATATATTGTATATTATATTTACTTGCTAGCACACAGCTCTGCCCTCAGCTTCATATCTAGTCCTGTCAATTAAGCGGAAGGAGGGAGTGTGCAGAGCACAGGGGGTGTTACAAAGCACTGATCAAACCACTCAGTTCCATCTCCTCTTGCTCCAATTGCTCATTTGCATTTGACTAAAGCACAGATTTCTCAGCAGCTGTTTATCACACAGACAAAAGAAAGACAATGTTTTAATCAGCATGATGAGCCTTACCAGGCAGTATGTCAGGTTTAACAGGGTTCATCCTTTTGACAGAGCCGCTTGTATGGTTATTGGTTGACCTTGAAGGGCTGAATGTTTATTTATTTTCAAATTATATTAGAATGAATAATTAGCCAAAGGTACTGTAAAAAATCCTTTTAAGGCCTCTTTCAGACTTGCGTTGTTGGGATCCGGCGTGCACTTCCGTTGCCGGAGGTGCCCGCCGGATCCGGAAAAACGCAAGTGTACTGAAAGCATTTGAAGACGGAACCGTCTTCAAAATGCTTTCAGTGTTACTATGGCACCCAGGACGCTATTAAAGTCCTGGTTGCCATAGTAGGAGCGGGGAGCGGGGGAGCGGTATACTTACAGTCCGTGCGGCTCCCGGGGCGCTCCAGAATGACGTCAGAGCGCCCCATGCGCATGGATGACGTGATCCATGCGATCATGTGATCCATGCGCTTGGGGCGCCCTGACGTCACTCTGGAGCGCCCGGGGATCCGCACGGACGGTAAGTATACTGCTCCCCCGCTCCCCGCTCCACTTTACCATGGCT
This sequence comes from Bufo bufo, assembly GCF_905171765.1. Classification (NCBI taxonomy): domain Eukaryota; kingdom Metazoa; phylum Chordata; class Amphibia; order Anura; family Bufonidae; genus Bufo; species Bufo bufo. The sequence continues at coordinate 147,731,178 of NC_053396.1, read as the reverse complement.
GCCAGGACTTTAGTGTCCCGGCAGCAATGGTAACCATTCAGAAAAAGCTAAATGTCGGCTCCGGCAATGCGCCGAAACGACGTTTAGCTTAAGGCCGGATCCGGATCAATGCCTTTCAATGGGCATTAATTCCGGATCCGGCCTTGCGGCAAGTGTTCCGGATTTTTGGCCGGAGCAAAAAGCGCAGCATGCTGCGGTATTTTCTCCGGCCAAAAAACGTTCCGTTCCGGAACTGAAGAGATCCTGATGCATCCTGAACGGATTTCTCTCCATTCAGAATGCATTAGGATAATCCTGATCAGGATTCTTCCGGCATAGAGCCCCGACGACGGAACTCTATGCCGGAAGACAAGAACGCAAGTGTGAAAGAGCCCTAATTCAGCACCTATAGAACCTGCACATTCTTGGATTATTATGAGCCACAAACATTATTTATATTCAATGTGAATTACACAATATTGCAAATGTATATGTTTTTACAATGTATTATTAAAGGGGTATTCCCAACACAGACAATGGGGGCAAATCACTAGGATATGCCCCCATTGTCTGATAGGTGTGGGTCCCACCTCTGAGACCCACACCTACAACAAGAACGGAGCTGGAAGAGGTTTCCTGGGGTCCAGCAACCACCAAGCGCTGCTCCCCACTGCTCCCATACAAGTGAACAGGAGTGCACAGCGCATGCGCGGCCCCCACTCCCATTCATTTCTATGGGGTCAACGGAAATAGCCGAGCCAGCTCTTGGGTATTTTCGGCGGCCCCATAGAAATTAACGAAGAACGGCTGCGCATGCGCAGTGCAACCTCCACTACTTTCCTGCGCTGTTCTTCGTGTAGGTGCGGGTCCCAAAGGTGGGACTCACACCTATCAGACAATGGGAGCATATCCTAATGATATGCCCCCATTGTCCATGATGGCAAAACCCCTTTAAGTGCAATAAGCTTTCCTGGTCACCCATTATCCAATGGTGTAGTATACTGAAGCCATCTCTTGGGACAACATCAATATCACTTCCCTTTTGACAGTCGTACTGGTTGCCCATTCACTTCAGAAATCAATTTATTGCTCTCACTCACAGAGCTCTATAATGATCGACGTCTATAATCCTCCATCCTAATGTCCCAATCCTGTCTCCAGTATTTCTCTTATGCTCCCCAAAACCTCTAGAATGTGCTACCCTGGAATTTCAAATTAAAGGAGAGAGAAAAGTCCAGCTCGATTAAAATGTTACCTTTATTTTTCAGTGCAGATTAAAAGCCAGATTTTAACTGTGCAAGGCCTGGAGAGGGTTACTCCGCCATTAAGGGGTGGTAGTTACAAAAAGAAGCTTTTGAATCGTGAGTCATTCTGGATTTTCAAAATGGGGTCCACCATACCGAGTGGACTTAATCGGAAACACGATTTGATGTTACATTACTGAATTTTTTGATCCATAAGCTATGTGTGTTCTTTTGTTTTAATTCACCATGCCTTTCAGCATGTGTTGTCAATTTCATTTAAAGGAGGAGCTTGTAGTTAGTGCGTCCACCTGTTTCTAGGTGGAGGCGCTATATATTCAACCTCCTCCTCAGTATGTGTATGTCATGAGGAAGGATCGCTATTGTCCTTGATCCGAAACATGTAGACTGGAGTGTAACTGGCTTTTAATCTGCACTGAAAAATAAAGGTAACATTTTAATCGAGCTGGACTTTTCTCTCTCCTTTACTTAAGTTACGCTGTGGTTCCCGGCATGGTCCGTGCTCGGAGCAACAGGGTTTGAGCACGCCTACATTTTTTCTTTTTGCCTACCTGGAATTTCAAATTAACTCATGCAGCCTACATTGTCCTGTTAGCCAATATAGATGTTTCAAGAAAAAGTGAGATCCACTGGGACTTTTTCCTTAAGTAATTTATATACATTACATTCTGAAATGTAACAGTGGTGTACAAAGAGTATCAGTCAATATGGCCATGCTTGTCATTTCCCATTGGATTCTATGAACTGAATACTGCAGGTTTCATGTAGTTGAGCATTGTTTTCTTTCTTGAGTATCCCACTTAAAAAACAATTATCATATGATAGGATGTTATTACTAATGATCAATCTGTTGTATCAGGATTCAGAATTCTACTTAAAGTAAACAGTGGGAAAAAAAAGTTTACCTGACCTGGGAATATTTAGATACATGAAAATGCTATATGAGGAAGATAAGGTCCATTAGGGACCTTCTGGGTAAACATAACGTTTGCATATTTGTTCTTGAATTTACTTCTGTCTTTGTTTCTCATTTGGGAATGATCAAGATGAGTCCTCATTAATTAATGCATTAGAGAACATCACATTACTTGGCTGCGGACATAAACATGAATGTTTTTGCATATTATGCAGCGCCAATTGCTTCTAATTTATAGCAAATAATAAAACTCTGATTGACAACAATTCATCTGAGTGTTCAGCTTCAATGCATTTTGAAAATATTCCTTAATGTGTGGCTAATGTTGAAACAAAGGTTTATGAAAGACACAATGGCAATTTGGAGGATTACTAGAAAAAAATGTGAACAAATATCTAAATGCATCCAATCGATTAACAGGCCATTCCCAATTTCAATATCTATAAGTCAGTAAGGTGGGGTCAGAGAAAGTAGGGCAATACATAACTGTAAGGCCAGAGTTTGTGGCATTAGTCTCCATTCATAGAGGCATTTAAATCTTCATAGGAGATGTATACATGAAAAGATAGTATTTGTTTATCCCTTTAGTAACCACCAATATGTCTTTTTACCGTTGTCAATAAGAGGCTTTAGGCTAGGGCGCTAGTGATGATCAAGCATGCTTGGCCGAACACCAGTTCGGCTCGAGCATCTCGAAGCTCGGCACATGGCGGTATTCGGCTGAATACCGCATATGCTTGAGCGCAATGCTTGAGTCTCCGCCCCTCACGTTTCTTGGCTGCTACGCACCCAAGAAACGTGCAAGTAAGTACTGCCCTCACTGAAATGCCGTAGCCATGTTGGCTGCTGGCATTACAGTGATTGCCTGGCCTGAACGCGTCATTGGGTGCTATATAGCACCTGATGATGCATGTTCCGCGCATTGTTAGTCAGGGAGAGCTGTGCTGAAGAAGGGACAGACAGTGTAGGGAGTGATTTAAGAATATTTTTACCACCAAAACTTATCAGAGACCCTAAAGTCCTTTTAAGGACTATTGTGTGTGGCAGCAGCAATCTATATTTTTAGCACAACCTGCTCTAAATTGCTAAAACTTAAGAGACCAAAAAGTCCTTCTAAGGACTATTGTGTGTGGCAGCAATATCTATTTTTAGCGCATCCTGCTAACAGTTAGGCCGCTGCAGACAGCGACATTAGCTGCGCCATATCTCGAGTGTAAAGTATGCAAATCCAAAAAATATCTCTGACATCGAGTGTACTTTTTCAATAGACGGTGTCCGCTGCGGACAGAGACATTAGCTACCCCACATCTACAGTGTAAAATGTGCTCATCCAAAAAAATATCTGTGACATCCAGTGTACTTTTTCCGTAGATGATGTCCGCTGTGGACAGTGACATTAGCTACGCCACATCTCCAGTGTAAAGTGTGCGCATCCCAAAAATATCTGTGACATCCAGTGAACTTTTTCAATAGACGGTGTCCGCTGTGGACAGTGACATTAGCTGCGCCACATCTCCAGTGTAAAGTGTGCGCATCCAAAAAATATCTCTGACATCCAGTGTACTTTTTCAAAAGGCGGTGTCGGCTTCTGACAGTGACCATAGCTGCGCAACATCTCCAGTGTAAAGTGTGCGCATCCAAAAATGTATCTGTGACATCCAGAGTACTTTTTAAAAAGACGTTGTCCACTTCTGACAGTTACTAGTGTTGAGCGAGCATGCTCGGCCGAATACCTGTTCGGTTCGATCATCGCTATGCTCAGCACATGGCAGCCGAGTACCGCATGTGCTCGAGCGCCATGCTTGAGTCTCCTCCCCGCACGTTTCGCGGCTGCTAAGTAGCCAATTAACATGCAGGTAATACTGCCATCACTGTAATGCCAGTAGCCATGTTGGCTACTGGCATTACAGTGATTGGCTGGCCGGAACGCGTCATCGGGTGCTATATAGCACCCGATGACGCGGATTTGGCTCATTGTGAGTCAGGGAGAGCTGCTCTTAGGAAGGGACAGATAGTGTAGGGAGTGTGATTGCAATATATTTAATAGAAAAACGCTTCAAAGACCCCAAAGTCCTTTTAAGGACTATTGTGTGTGGTGGCAGGCTGGCAGCAATATAATATAGCCAGCAATTTTTTTTTCCATACTTTGCAATACTTTTTCGATAGAGGGTGTGTGCAGTGACTTGTGACATCTGTGCTGCAATACCTTCTGTGTGTCGGGGCCAGAGATAGGAAAAATATAATTGAAAACAATTATATTTTTTCAATAATTAATCCACATTTTTCCTATAAACGGTCCCTGCAGTGAATTGTCACATCTGTGCTGCAATAGCTTCTGTGTGTCAGGGCCAGATATTGGGAAAAATATTACTGACAACAAATATATTTTTTCCATAATTTATCCCAAATTTTCCTATAAACGGTCCCTGCAGTGAATTGTCACATCTGTGCTGCAATAACGTGTGTGTGTGTGTGTGTGTGTCAGGCCCAGATATTTGGAAAAATATTAGTGAAAATAATTATATTTTTTCCATAATTAATCCACATTTTCCCTATAAACGGTCCCTGCAGTGAATTGTCACATATGTGCTGCAATAGCGTGTGTGTGTCAGGCCCAGATATGGGGAAAAAAATTAGCAAGAACAATTATAATTTTTCAATAATTTATCCCCACTAGCCAGGAGTCTGGTCCACACAATACTCAACCTCATCATCCTTCCTTCCACCATTTACAGTGTGGCCAAACAAGTGATCCCACACTCGGATATTCCGAGGACCTCTTTGCATTGCCATTAATTGATTTGGCCCTCTCGCCAAGCACGCTTGAAGAGGGACATGGGATGTGCCCCGATTCCCAACCTCTTGAGCATCCAAAGTCACAGGAACATGACGCTGGGGAACAACAATTAGCATTTAATGAGGTGGATGATGATGAGACACAGTTGCCAATGACTCAACCGCAATTACTGTCTCAAGAGGTTGAGGAAGAGGATGACACACAGTTGTCAATCACTGAGGTTGTGGTTAGGTCAACAAATCAGGAGGAAGTGTGATCAGAGTGAAAGTGGAAGAGGAGGTGCTGGACGACGAGGTCACTGACCCAACCTGGGAAGGTGGCAACAAGTCGAGCGAAGAGAGCAGTACAGAGGGGGAGGGATCTGCAGCACTGAAACAGGCTGGAAGAGGCAGTGGGGTGGCAAAAGGTAGAAGGCGGGCACCACCGAACAGGCCCGCAACTGTTCCACGGAGCACCCCCTTGCGTAAATCTCCCTTGCCAAGGTGTAGTATGTATTTGTTCGGCAGTATGGCACTTTTTTGAGGAAAGTGCGGATGACAAAAGAATAGTAGTTTTCAACCTGTGCCACACCAAAATGAGCCAGGGGGTAAACACTAGCAACCTCACCACCATCAGGATGATCCGCCACATGTCATCAAAACACCCTACTAGGTGGGCCAAACACCTGGGTCCACAATCTGTGTCTGCGGGTCACACCACTGCCTCCTCTTCCCTTGTGTTATGTGCTGGCCAATACCCTGTCCAAGACGCAGGCCCGGATGCCTCCCGCCCTGCACCTTGACCTTCGCAAGCACCATCAGCGACCACATCCACTTCCCTGTCCCAGCGCAGCATTTAAATGTCATTACCCCAGGCATTTGAATGCAAGCACAAATACCCAGCCACCCACCCACAGGCCATAGCACTAAATGCGCAGCTTTCCAAATAACTGCCCTTGGAAATGTTTTTTAGGCTTGTGGACTTCCGCAGCCTGATGTTGGCGGCCGTCCCTTGTTACGCAGTCCCCAGCCGCCACTATTTTTCAAGGTGTGCCATGCCCGCCTTACACCGATATGTGTCCCTTAACATCACACGTGCCCTGACCAACGCAGTTACTCGGAAGGTCCACTTAACTACGGACACATAGACAAGTGCTTTCGGCCAGTGACACTACATTTCCCTGACAGCACACTGGGTGAATGTTGTGGAGGCCGGGAGCGACTCATACCCTGGGATGGCACAGGTGCTATCGACACCAAGGATTGCGGGCTCCAATTTCATCAGGGTCTCCACCACCACCTATGTCAGTGGCTCCAACCCCCACTTCTCCTCCCCTGTCTTCTCCTCCACTTCTACCTCAGAATTATCCTCTTATGGCACCATTCAGCCATCAGTCGGTAGCTGGAAGCAGTGTAGCAGTGCAGTGGGGAAGCGGCAACAGGCCGTGCTGAAGCTGTTCTGCCTAGGCGACAAACAGCACACTGCCGCAGAGCTGTGGCAGGGGATAAGAGACCAGACTGAGCTGTGGCTCTCGCCACTCAACCTAGAACCAGGCATGGTTGTGTCTGATAATGGCCGTAACTTGGTGGCTGCTTTGGAGCTGGGCAACCTTAGACACATCCCATGCCTTGCCCACGTATTCAACTTTGTGGTTCAGCAGTTTCGAAAAACATACCCCAATTTACCTGAGCTACTGGTGAAGGTGCTCCGCATGTGTGCACATTTCCGCAAGTCACCGACAGCTTCAGCCGATCTGTCGCCGCCGCAGCAGCGCATGAAATTGCCAGCTCACTGGCTGTTGTGCGACGTGAGCATGCGAACTCCGCGTTCCACATGTTGGCCAGGCTTTGTGAGCAGCAGAGGGCAGTTGTGGAATACCAGCTGCAACATGGTCGTCGCCTTTCCAGTCAGCTTCCGCTATTCACAAGCGAGGAGTGGGCATGGATGTCTGACCTCTGTGAGGTTTTATGCAACTTTGAGGAATCAACACAGATGGTGAGCGGCTATAACTCTATTATCAGAGTCACCATGCCACTTCTGTGTCTACTCAAACGCTCACAATTAAGAACGACGCTTTGCATGTGGAAGAGGTGGAAGTGGGGGAAGACATTACACAGGGTGATGATAGCCAGACCACCCTCAGTTCGTCTTCTCAGCACGAATTGGAGGCTGAAGAGGAAAAGGAGGAGTAGCAGGAGACATTTGTCTCCGCTACAGAGGGTAGTATCCATGGAAGTTTAATTCCATCTGTTCAGCGTGGGTGGGAGTTCTTGACTCTACCAGAGGAAAGCCGCTGAACATAAAGGCTCTTTAAATGTGTTGTTTATAATGTACTGAATACACTATATTCTCATGCACCCCTTCCACCACAAAAAAGGGTATATGGTTGAATCTTCCTTTTCTCATCCTCCTCCTCCTCTTCCATCATATCAACATGCTTATTCATCGCATATAATGCTCTTGCATATATGCCCTCGGATCTAATGCTTCACAGGGTGGGCTCACAGGCAGGCCCTCGCATATAATTTTTTTGAGGGTCAGGTCACCTGCATGCCTTTGCATATAATTTTTTAGAGGGTCAGCTCACCTGCAGGCCCTCAACTGCAATATTTTACAGGGTCATCTCACCTGCAGGCCCTCACATATAATGTTTTACAGGGTCAGCTCACCTGCAGGCCATCGCATATAATGTTTTACAGGGTCAGCTAACCTGCAGGCCCTTGCATATAATTTTTTAGAGGGTAAGCTCACTAGCAGGCCCTTGCCTACAATCATTTACAGGGTCAGCTCACCTGCAGCCCCATGCATATAATGTTTTACAGGGTCAGCTCACCTGCAGGCCCTGGCATATAAATTTTTAGAGGGTCAGCTCACCAGCAGACCCTCACCTACAATCTTTTACAGGGTCAGCTCACCTGCAGGCCCTAAACTACAATATTTAACAGGGTCAGCTCACCTGCAGGCCCATGTATATAATGTATTACAGGGTCAACTCACCTGCAGGACCTGGCATATAAATTTTTAGAGGGTCAGCTTACCAGCAGGCCCTCACCTACAATCTTTTACAGGGTCAGCTCACCTACAGGCCCACGTATATAATGTTTTACAGGGTCAGCTCACCTGTAGGCCCTGGCATATCATTTTTTAGAGGGTCAGCTCACCAGCAGACCCTCACCTACAATCTTTTACAGGGTCAGCTCACCTACAGGCCCAGGCATATCATGTTTTACAGGGTCAGCTCTCCTGCAGGTCCTTGCATATAATTTTTTATAGGGTCAGCTCACCAGCATGCCCTCACCTATATGTCCAGTCTCACTATCCAAGCGCCTGGTGAACACAATCCTCACCGCCGGGGGTCGCGTAACTAGTCATCATGGAGGATTCTCTTTCATTGTCGGAATTAACCAGACAAATCGCTCGACCAACTAGGAACGTCCATGCACCACCACCCACAATATCGAGAAAGAGCTATCAATCTGTCAATCCTTTCCATGTCTGGGCCGGGTGAGGTTTCCCGTGTTAAGTCAAATTAAGCCGCAGGCTCCACTCCTGGTGGTGCCCTTCCATCAATTCCTTTAAGTTTCAGCTTTGCAACTATACTCCCCCCAGAACCCAAAGACTTTGGCTTCCCAGAAGCTGCTCGGCGGGTCATGTGAATAACGCTGCCGGATCGCCGGTCGGGATCATTTATGGTCGGAACTACAACGGTATCTGATCATCTTCAAACCTTCAACTTTCGTTTTTGATTAATAAAAAACATTCTTGGCAAATGCTTTTGTTTTGGTTCATCTTGCTCCGGTCCAAGAATTTCACCTCTAGCGGCGCAATACGGATGCCCCCGGCCGTCCCTCTTAATCATGGCCCCAGTTCCGAAAACCAACAAAATAGAACCGGAGTCCTACTCCATTATTCCTAGCTGAAGTATTCAGGCGACCCTGCCTCCTTTGAACACTGTAAATTTTTTCAATGGTCAGCTAAGCAGCAGGTACTCTCCCATAATTTTTTAGATGGTCAGCTCAGCAGCAGGCCCTCGCCCCTAATGTTTTAGATGGTCAGATCAGCAGACAACCTCTTTAAGAGATTTCATAATGATATCATTTATTTTCATATCATTTTACATATAATATATTATTTCAAGCAGATGCTATCTGTAAATTTGTTTGGCCTTAGACATCCACTGAAATGTCTTCTTGTGCTTAGTACACTGGATGCTAACAATTAATTCAGGTTACTGTCTGAACATTTCCAATAACTCACTGTTTCTTGCATTAAATGTGTGTATTCATTCTTCCTCCAGGTTCCTGAAGATAAAGTAACAAAAATCTGTGGACTGACATAGAAGATAAATGTGTAAAATATCTTACAATATAATTGTGTATCAAGTACTATTTTCTGGCTTTTATTGCAACTTTATAACTATGGTCTGAGCACAGGACTGCAATCTGTAACACTATTAAATTATTATTTGTTTGTTTTTTAAAACCTATTTGAGCTAGATTTATACTTCTTTAGTGTACTGTGATGTATGCTTATTTTATGCATTATTTAAAGTAGTTTTCAGATATTTAAAAAATAAATTAAAATCAATAAGTACCGTTATACATACATCCAGCTTCTTTCCAGGACTGTGGTTGCCTGACAATTGACACCGGTGATTGGCTGCAGCACTCATAGGTATAAACCCATCAATCATAAGCCAATGTTATGGGAGTTGGGAGGTTGTTGGGGAGTGATCCCCCTTGAATTCAGTGGACTTTAAATTGTGCCTTTATTTTTGTGCCTTTTTTTCTAATTGTCCATAGATCTGTCACTATTATAAGCTGCATTTAAAGGGTTTTAATAAAATGACAGCATACTTATAATGCTTGTAGGTAGGGACAGACACGGACAGTGAGCCCTGGCCTAGAAGTCTGCCTGCTTTACCTACCTACTTGCAGTACAAGTCCTAGATAGCAAGACAACAAATGGTCAACAGTCCCTATATTACTAAGGTGCAGATACACACAAACAAAAAGAAACAAAACATCAAAAATACAGAATCATGCATAAGTGGGTTAGAATCAGACAGGCTATGCAGTAACGAACAAGAGACAGATAGTGGACAAAAGACAAGCCAAGATCAGAATCAAATGGACAACACAGTTCCAAATGAGAGTTAGAAAGTGGTCAGAAGACAAGCTGAAGTCAGGGGAACAAGCAATCCAAAAAGCACAGGGACCAGGAACATAGCTAGTGAGTCAGAGTTTATCTGTGGCCCTGGTGTATGGCCAGGGAAGGGTTTAAATAGAGCATCGAGTTCCAGGATTAGAACCTGATGGGTCATAACTTGGCACTCCATTAGTGAGCCACTAGCACATAGAACTAGAGAAGGTGAGCAATCAGACTACTGCTAATCTCCTCCAACACACGCCTGCTGTGGGAAGAAACAGAGCATTGCATCCTATTGCTGCTGGAGCCTGAACAGGTGAGTTTGGGACAATATTAACAGGCATTTCTGTGGAAGGAAAGACATTAAAGGGGATGTAGAATTACAACAATGCCCCTTCTTTTTTTAGGCCCAGAGGGGTCTTAGAAATAAGATCCCATAGATCATAAGGTTAAGGCATATCCTATAACAGTGATTTACAAGATAAAAATAACCATTTAAAAAGAGCAACAATTACAGGCGACACACCCATTTTACTGGTATGACTTATTTGTTGCTCTATTGAACTATATGGTTTTAGTTTGTCTATTCCTTTATAGAAATTTTTCAGATTTGGTTCTGAAGAGTTGTGCAGATTGGTATATAATTTTGTTCGAAAAAATATAGTATAACTTGCATTTTATTCATTTAAATCTCAGTACATTCTAAACTTAGATCACCATAACAATAATGAATCCCTCATTAAAACATAACTTTTACTGAAATCACTAAAAGCACACAAAAAAATACAATAAATTATAAATTAGATAACATTCTTCAAGTAGGAACACAGGAGAAATTTAACTCATGGTAGTCAGGGCCACTGTACACAATCGTACAAGGTCCATCTTACTTGCAACCAATAAACAAGATCACCCAATGGTTTCAGATGGTGCAGTAAGCTATTCATTGCACTGTTCCTGCCTATAGGCAGAGCAGCCACCCCATACTGTTAGTCAGGTATCTAATGCAAAACATCAATCAGATACAAGGAAGGCTAGATAAAACAACTAAAGGACAACTTTTCATTGAGGCCCAGCTTGTAAATGCACTGGGCTTTCTTTTGAAGAATCCTTCTGTCCCAGTTGCCCCTTCTAGGAGAGGGACGAACCACCTCTATAACCTGAAATTTCAAACTCTTAGGGTCACCTATATGGAATTCTAAAACATGGCAAGCTATTGGGTTGTCCTGTTTTTATAGTATATCTCCCAAGTGGTCCCTAATTCTATGCCTGATCTTTTGTTTTTTCCTCCTCACATAATTGAGGAGACAATTGCATGTACATAAATAAACCACCCCACTGGTCTTGCAATTGGCAAAATCCCTTATCCTATATCATCCAGTAGGGATGAGCGGCAGGGGTCATATTCGAATTCGCGATATTTCGCGAATATTTTGTAGAATATTTGTCGAAAATTATCAAATTCGAAAATTCTCATTTTTTTTTTTTCTCGAAAAATCGGAAAGGTAATGATTGTGTAATATGCGAATTTTCGGAATTCAAATTTTCGGATTCAAATTTTTTATTGCAAATTTTTCAACTTACAACTATTAGACAAAGAAGATTATAGCACTATATTAGCTAAATTGATCTATTCGATTTTTTTCGAATATTCTCTATATTGCTATAACTTTGTTTTTTCGAATATTCGTAATATTCTAAAACAAGAATATATAGCAATATAGCGAATATAAAAAAAAAACGAATATAGAGCAAAATTCACAAACACTACTACTCCTAAAGTCAAGTATATTGCAGCCTTCTTATTGGCCCACAAGCTAGAAGCAGTGAGGGATCATGTGTACTGATAAAAAAAAAAAAAGAAACAAAAAAATTAAATATTCGAAATTACGAATATATATAACTATATTCAAAATTTTCGCGAATTTTCGAAGTACCTATATTCGCGAAAAAAATTCAAAATTCGAATATTCGTGATCAACACTATCATCCAGTACCCATAGATATACTCACAGAGGTTTTGGCATGAAGAACATAAGGGCACCCATTACAACCACTAGTAGTGTTGAGCGAAGCAAAGCATTCAAAGTGGAATTCAGTGCAAAGTTTAGAAAACTTTAATTCGCTACAAAGCCGAATCATTTTTTCCTAAAATGGCGGCTGCATGTGTTACAAAGTGAAAGTAATAAATCCAGGAGCACAAGCTCACCAATAATGCAGTGCAACCAGCCAATCCACAGATAGCTATCCCCTGTGATTTCACAGCCCTGTAAATCTCTGATCACGTAGGATGTGTGGGTAGCAGGGGAGGTCAGGTGCTAATGTTGGCATGACGGCCCTGCATCAACACATGCAGAATCACCATAAAGTGGCATGGGAAATCTGTGACACTCATTTAGTGTTACAGCCTGATGCAGCTGCTGCATCTCCCACCGGCTCATTCTCAAGCAGTCAGGGCTCGTCAATGTCAGCAGAAAGAAGCTGTCATTCCTTCCCATTGACTTCAATGTTATGTATTGTTCCTGATGCTCTTTCTCATACTACTCCTTGTCACTTGTTTCAGCAGCAAATGGCCAGATGCATGCTTTCTTGTTTGACGCATTGTCAGGATTCAGTAGAGGGATAACTACTGGCTATCCACATTATTAGACCCTTGCTACTGGTAAAAAATGGTTGCATTTTTAGACTTTCTAAGAGGGATACAAAAATGGAGTACTATAGGGACATGCTGTGTAGTTGGTTGGTCGCTGCCTCTGAGCGTCTTCGCCTATCCTCAGGAAGGTCTGATTTGGGGTACCCTTCATGCTCCACTGCCATGACTGGTTGGGGCAGAAAGGGTGCAGGAGCAGCACCATCTCCATAAGCAGCAACTTAAGTCTGGAGTCTCTGATGAGCAGTTTTCTTCAGCCACCTTCTGAAGAAACAACCAAGCAGCATCAGCAGTGGGAGATGAAGCAGAACCTCAACCAGCAGGTTGTGGCATATTTGGACTGCACCCTGTCACCCATGATCCAAGATCCCCTGGACTACTGGGCATGCAAACTTGAAGTGTGGCAGCAACTGACTGAGTTTGTCATGGCCATGCTTTCCTGCCTGGCCAGTAGTGTGGCATAAGAGAGGGTGTTCAGTTCAGTGGGGGTATAGTAAGAGAATAGATCATTCTGCCACTAATGATCATACTGTAGTGTGCAAGCACACTGGAATATTGTGCAAATTGGCCACTACTTCTGTCTACTTGAATATTGCTGCACTGCACAGTAATCTTACACCGGGTATCGATACTTTTGCACCTGTATCAATACGATACCTGGATTTAGAAAAATTGGTTTGCGCCTCCCTCGGCATGCACCATGTTCTCATCAGCCGGCACAATGGAGAAGGAGGGAGGGTGTCCCTCCTTCCCCACTATGATGTGACCACCACTGCCACCAATGAAAATATTAAGGGGACCGGGCTGTGAAACTGCCACTGGCCACCAATGAATATAATACTGAGGAGGGGGGGGGGGGCATGTGGCCACTGCGCCACCAATGAATATAATTACCCCCTAAATAATTTATTGTGGGAACTAAGGGGTTAATTGACTGGGTTCCCTGTCATTGAGGCCGGGTGCCAGCTGTGTGATTCAGCCAACACCCGCCACGTACATTTTAGGTGTTAATTTTATTCATTAGTGACACAGTGGCCACAGGCCCCCTCACCCTCCTCAGTATTATATTCATTGGTGGCGCAGTGGCCCCCCATCCTAAGTATTTTCATTTGTGACAATAATGCGGACAATAATAGGACATGTTCTATTTCTTTGTAGAACGGACATATGGAAACGGAATGCACACGGAGTAACTTCTGTTTTTTTGCGGACTCATTAGAATGAATGGTTCCAGAATGGAAAAAATTCTAAATATGTTTGTGTGCATGAGCCCTTAAAGATAGGTCATATTCTTACAGTAGCTCTTCATTTTATATACTGTATAAAAAAAATAAGAAATTTGCTTAATAAAGCCTGTCAGTCTTAAAGGCAATGTTCCCAATGGACAAGGTATATAAATTAGCGATCCTAAAAAAAAACAAAAAAAAAAAAACTGTCTCTCAATAAGTACACAGATGTTCCTTGTTCACTAGGAACATCTGTGTACTTATAGAGAGACAGTTTTCTTTTTTTTTTTTTTTTTTTTAGGATCGCTAATTTATATACCATTGGCACCTTCAAGCATGTGATCGGCAGGGTGCCAAAACTCGAACCCCCACCAATCTAATACCTCTCCTAAGAATAGACAATCAATTGTAAGGTCCTGGGTAACCACTTCAAATAAAATTAAAACCACAAATCCATCAATTTTTTTAAGGCATTAGACATTGTGTACACAACTATATTTTGCATTCATAAGTGTTAATACATGCAAATATGCCATAAATACCACTGTATACAAATATAGTGGTATACATGGATTTATTTTTGTCAAGTATGGATTTAAAAACAATCAACAATTCAGCATGTGTCAACAGATGCTGCATAGTATACATAGTTGTGCAGAAGAAGAACTAATTACCAATTTTAGTGCTTTCTGAGGAAATCTTGGTCTATGATATGGAGGCACAAATTGAACTACCATAAGTAGACCTTTATGTAGATATGTGCTATTAGCTGTTACAGGCAAGTGTATATAAAACCTAGATTGCAGATAAAAAAGAAGAGCTAGACCTTCACTGTGTCTCACGGCCGATAATATTCAGTAGAAGTTATATCTGTGGCCATTTGTGCCAAACATCAGCTTACTATGTCATCCAAATAAACCATGTTCCGTCTTTTCCCATTAAATGAACTTATTCTCAGACTTAATTCAATATTTCAGTTCTTCTTACTGATCTACATTATTTATTTAACATCCAGTTTAATGGCCTACACTCAATATCCTATGGCCCAGCAACTTTTGTCTACATCGTGCGCTTTCATTAATTTGCAAGGAATATCTACAGCACTCTTGTCAAACACACTTCATTTAGTTAATTCTGTCAATCGGAGTCATCATCTTTTCTAGCCCTCTGTATTAAACCTTATCCAACAGATCCAACTGAACTTCGGTTACAGCGAAATTGCTTATTGATCTTAGACCTTGAGATTTACAGCTCTTTCAGGTTCAACAACTAATTTTTGAATAACCTCCATTAATTTCTTGTCTTTTTACGCTACAATTGTGCTGGATAAAATATTAACAGTTATCTATGGTTTTATTATTTTAAAACCTCATAGAAGAAACAATGCATTGTGCAACAATATTTAACCTCAAGATAAATACTGGGTACATTGTTACATGTCAATATCTGAACCAGTCAATTAACCCCTTAAGTACTGGGTCTATTTTTGTTTTTGTATTTTCATTTTTTCCTCCTCTCCTATAGCCATATGAAGGCTCATTTTTTGAAAGAAAAGTTTTATTTTTTAATGTCACCATTACATTTACCATGTCTTGATTGGAAATCAGGAAAAAAAAATAATTGTGGGGTTAAATAAATGAAACAAAACACAATTCTGACAAGTTTTTTTTGGGTGTTAATATTACAGCATTAACTTTGTGCTAACAATGTCACAATGTCCTTATTCTGCAGCTCAATACTATTATGGAAATACAAAATTTGTAGGATTTTTTCTCTACTTTTAAAAAATAACTTTTGAAATAATCACAAATTTCTTTGCATCTCTATTTTCTAACAGCATTACTTTTTTTTATATTTCCATCCACAGAGCTGTATGAGGGCTTGTTTTTTGCAATACAAACAGTAGCTTTTATTGGGACCATTTATGGGATGCATACAACTTTTTGATCAGATACCTGTTATGTTTATTGTTTATTTTTTTATATATTTTTATATGTAAAATTGGGAAACGGAGTAATTTAGATTTGTAATTTTTTTATATTTTTTTTTATAGAGCCGTTACATGCTGCTTATGTAGTGGGCTCAGCATAGCAACCCGCTCCATACATTCCCTCAGCCACCGTTACAGGTATGTCACGGTACTTGATGAGGATAATGTAATGATAAAAGGTGTGCAGACTATGAAAATGTTAGCCTGTTAAAAATCAATGATAAATACAGTATACAGTAAACAGACAATAAAAAGGTATTTTTATTTTAAACTAGGTTAATAACGTTTCATAAAAGGTCACCCCTAATAACATATAACATATAACCCTTATTACATAGTAACATAGTATATAAGGCCGAAAAAAGACATTTGTCCATCCAGTTCGGCCTGTTATCCTGCAAGTTGATCCAGAGGAAGTAAAAAAAAAAAACATTATATTTTATTTCAATAGTTCACCATAAAAAATATTCCGTATTTTGCACTGTAACAATCGTATTATAATCTATAAAATAAGCACTTATGATTAAAAACCAACCGTATGGTGGATTTGCCAAATGCCAGAATAATGAGAGAGAGAGAATATTTTAAGGCACTTTTATTACTTTCTGCAAAGTCAAAAGTTTACATACATTTCGTTAATATTTGGTACTTGGGTCAAACGTTTTAGATATCCTTTCAAAAGCTTCTCACAATAGTTGGTCAGAATTTGGGCCCATTTCTCCTAACAAAACTGGTGTAACTGAGCCATGTCTGTTGGTCGCCTTGCTCGCACCTGCCGTTTCAGTTTTGCCCATAAAATTTCAATAGGGTTGAGATCAGGTCTTTGTGATGGCCACTCCAAAACATTGACTTTGTTATCCTTAAGCCACTTTGTAACCAGTTTGGCAGTATGCTTCGGGTCATTGTCCATTTGGAAGACCCATTTCAGCCCAAGCTTTAACTTCCTGGTTGATGTCTTGAGATGTTGCTTCAGTATTTCCACATAATCTTCTTTCCTCATGATGCCATCTATTTTGTGAGGTGTACCAGTCCCTCCTGCAGCAAAACAACCCCACAAAATGATGCTGCCACCTCCGTGTTTCATAGTTGGAATGGTGTTCTTAGGTTTCCAAGATTCTCCCCTTTTCCTCCAAAGGAAACGATGGTCATTATGACCAAAAAGTTTAATTTTAGTTTTGTCAGACCATAGGACATGTCTCCAAAAATGTTAGTCTTTGTTCCTATGTGCATTTGCAAGCATTAATCTGGCTTTTTATGTTTCTTTTGGAGTAATGGCTTCTTCCTGGCAGAGTGTCCTTTCAGCCCATGTTGATACAGTACTCGTTTCACTGTGGATATTGACACAATCTTACCAGCTTCCACCATCATCTTCACAAGGTCTTTTGCTTTTGTTCTTGGGTTGATATGCACATGTTGGACTAAAACACGTTCATCTCTGGGACACAGAACCCATCTCCTTCCTGAGCGGTATGATGGCTGGACATTCCCATCTTGTTTGTACTTGCATACAATTGTTTGTACAGATGAACGAGGCACCTTCAGGTATCTTGAAATTGCACCAAATGTTGAGCCAGACATGTGCAAGTCTACAATTCTCTTCCTGATATCTTGGCTAATTTCTTTAGACTTTCCCATGATGCTACACAAAGAAGCAGTGTGTTTCAGGAGTGCATTTAAATACATCCACAGGTGTGTCTCTAATTAACTCAGATGTTGCCAACAAACTAAGGCCTCATGCACACGGCCATGTTCCGCGGCCGAGAGCGGTCCGTGGTAACCTGGCCGGGATTCCTTCTGACAGCAGGAGCGCACAGCGTCATTGGTTGCTATGACGCCGTGCGCTTCATGCCGCTGCTGCTGTACAGTGATACACTCGTATGATCTATACGAGTGTATCACTGTACAGCAGCGGCGGCATGAAGCGCACGGCGTCATAGCAACCAATGATGCCGTGCACTTCTGCTGTCAGAAGGAATACCGGTCAGGTTACCACGGACCGTTCTCGGCCGCGGAACACAGCCGTGTGCATGAGGCCTTAATAAAAGCTTCCAAACACATGACAATATCATATGGGCAGTACAGAATTATTAAAAGGCATAGTAATCTTAGTGTATGTAAACTTTGACATTGCAGGAAGTAATAGAAATGCCTTAAAACATTCTCTCTCATTATTCTGGCATTTTATAATAATAAGTATGGTAATCCTAATTGACCAAAAACAGAAAAGGTTTATTCTGATTTCATGTCAGATATATATATATATATATATATATATACAGTACAGACCAAAAGTTTGGACACACCTTCTCATTTAAAGAGTTTTCTTTATTTTCATGACTATGAAGGCATCAAAACAATGAATTAACACATGTGGAATTATATACATAACAAACAAGTGTGAAACAACTGAAAATATGTCATATTCTAGGTTCTTCAAATTAGCCACCTTTTGCTTTGATTACTGCTGTGCACACTCTTGGCATTCTCTTGATGAGCTTCAAGAGGTAGTCCCCTGAAATGGTCTTCCAACAGTCTTGAAGGAGTTCCCAGAGATGCTTAGCACTTGTTGGCCCTTTTGCCTTCACTCTGCAGTCCAGCTCACCCCAAACCATCTCGATTGGGTTCAGGTCCGGTGACTGTGGAGGCCAGGTC
This sequence comes from Bufo bufo, assembly GCF_905171765.1. Lineage (NCBI taxonomy): Eukaryota > Metazoa > Chordata > Amphibia > Anura > Bufonidae > Bufo > Bufo bufo. The sequence continues at coordinate 147,712,579 of NC_053396.1, read as the reverse complement.
ATCTGGCTCAGCACCCCATCACTGGGCACACCTGTGAAGTGAAAACCATTTCAGGGAACTACCTCTTGAAGCTCATCAAGAGAATGCCAAGAGTGTGCAAAGCAGTAATCAAAGCAAAAGGTGGCTACTTTGAAGAACCTAGAATATGACATATTTTCAGTTGTTTCACACTTGTTTGTTATGTATATAATTCCACATGTGTTAATTCATAGTTTTGATGCCTTCAGTGTGAATCTACAATTTTCATAGTCATGAAAATAAAAAAAACTCTTTGAATGAGAAGGTGTGTCCAAACTTTTGGTCTGTACTGTATATATATTTCTTAAATTGGTCAACATGTACCACAAAATGGTACCAATAATTTTTTTGACCTGTCCTATCAAAAAGAAGTCTTCATTGTTGGCTGTGTCAGTAGAAAATACTAAAAAGATGATGGTTCTTCCCATTTCTACCTACCAACGCCAGGACTATAGACTATAGAATAATGTTAACATTATTTTTACCTTGGCAAAAATAAAAATGCAAAAAAATAAAAATTATAATGGTGGCATTGTTTTTTTTTTTTTTTTTAACTCCTCCCCAAATAACTAATATAAGTTAATAAATTATATGTATCTCAAAACAATACCATTGAAAATGTGTAAAATACTAGCCATCATCAAATGAAAAATGCAAAAAGCTGTGGGTCTTGGAGTACAAGGATGACAAAAAAAGGCTAATCCTTAATGTAAAAATACAACATTACAGATCCAGTCTGATAAATCAGCACTTGCAGGGTTTACTTCTTATTTTATAATCTACATACAAGAAGTGTTAGAATAAATATTGAAAATACAAAACCTTCTTTCTCGGGCAACAGGATTAAGCTACAATCACACAATACTGAAGAATGCATTTCAGTGAATATAGATATTTTTTGTTCTTTGCCTTCTGTGACTTTAAGTTTGGTTTGAACTACTTTCAGCTGCAGTAAATGTAATATAACATGAAGCAAGCGCTATTTTTGGCTTAGCCGGTCTAACCTTGGGATTTTCCTATGCATACAATACATATACTTAGAAAAAATGTTACTGTAGATAGTCCTCAGAGTACCAAAGTATGTCGACAAAACATTTCAGTTTTGCCCTTTTGCAGTTACACATCTTTGGCTAATGTATCCACTGTTTAAAATAACTGTACAGCAGGAATTCTGATTTGATATCACTATTTATATTGGTTTATAAAAAGAAAAAAAGGCATTTATTTATTTATTTATTTGTGATGCTAGATAAAAGATGAACATCCAAATTCATAGTGAGATCTCCGTAGTATATGATTGTTTAGTAGAGTTGAGCGAACACCTGGATGTTCGGGTTCGAGAAGTTCGGCCGAACTTCCCGGAAATGTTCGGGTTCGGGATTCGAACCCGATCCGAACTTCGTCCCGAACCCCATTGAAGTCAATGGGGACCCGAACTTTTGGGCACTAAAAAGGCTGTAAAACAGCCCAGGAAAGAGCTAGAGGGCTGCAAAAGGCAGCAACATGTAGGTAAATCCCATGCAAACAAATGTGGATAGGGAAATGAATTAAAATTAAAATAAAAAAAATAAAAATGAACAATATCAATTGGACAGAGGTCCCATAGCAGAGAATCTGGCTTCACGTCAGCAGAGAATCAGTCTCTTCATGCCATAGCAAAGAATCTGGCTTCATGTCAGCAGAGAATCAGTCTCTTCATGCCATAGCAGAGAATCTGGCTTCATGTCAGCACAGAATCAGTCTTCATGTCATAGCAGAGAATCAGGCTTCACGTCACCCAGCACTGGAACAGGGCACTGTCACACATTTAGGCCCAGGCACCCAGGCAGAGGAGAGGTCCCGTAACAGAGAATCTGGCCTTATGTCAGCGCAGAATCTGTCTTCATGTCATAGCAGAGAATCAGGCTTCACGTCACCCACCACTGGAACAGGCCACTGTCACACATTTAGGCCCCGGCACCCAGACAGAGGAGAGCGGTCCCGTAACAGAGAATCTGGCCTTATGTCAGCGCAGAATCTGTATTCATGTCATAGCAGAGAATCAGGCTTCACGTCCCCCACCACTGGAACAGGCCACTGTCACACATTTAGGACCCGGCACCCAGACAGAGGATAGCGGTCCCGTAACAGAGAATCTGGCCTTATGTCAGCGCAGAATCTGTATTCATGTCATAGCAGAGAATCAGGCTTCACGTCACCCACCACTGGAACAGGCCACTGTCACACATTTAGGCCCCGGCACCCAGACAGAGGAGAGGTTCATTCAACTTTGGCTTGCCCCGCAATATAATGGTAAAATGAAATTAAAAATAGTATTGAATGAGGAAGTGCCCTGGAGTAGAATAATATATTGTTAAGGGGAGGTAGTTAATATCTAATCTGCACAAGGGATGGACAGGTCCTGTGGGATCCATGCCTGGTTCATTTTTATGAACGTCAGCTTGTCCACATTGGCTGTAGACAGGCGGCTGCGTTTGTCTGTAATGACGCCCCCTGCCGTGCTGAATACACGTTCAGACAAAACGCTGGCCGCCGGGCAGGCCAGCACCTCCAAGGCATAAAAGGCTAGCTCTGGCCACGTGGACAATTTGGAGACCCAGAAGTTGAATGGGGCCGAACCATCAGTCAGTACGTGGAGGGGTGTGCACAGGTACTGTTCCACCATGTTAGTGAAATGTTGCCTCCTGCTAACACGTTCCGTATCAGGTGGTGGTGCACTTAGATGTGGCGTGTTGACAAAACTTTTCCACATCTCTGCCATGCTAACCCTGCCCTCAGAGGAGCTGGGCGTGACACAGCTGCGTTGGCGACCTCTTGCTCCTCCTCTGCCTTCGCCTTGGGCTTCCACTGGTTCCCCTGTGACATTTGGGAATGCTCTCAGTAGCGCGTCTACCAACGTGCGCTTGTACTCGCGCATCTTCCTATCACGCTCCAGTGTAGGAAGTAAGGTGGGCACATTGTCTTTGTACCGGGGATCCAGCAGGGTGGCAACCCAGTAGTCCGCACACGTTAAAATGTGGGCAACTCTGCTGTCGTTGCGCAGGCACTGCAGCATGTAGTCGCTCATGTGTGCCAGGCTGCCCAGAGGTAAGGACAAGCTGTCCTCTGTGGGAGGCGTATCGTCATCGTCCTGTGTTTCCCCCCAGCCACGCACCAGTGATGGGCCCGAGCTGCTTTGGGTGCCACCCCGCTGTGAACATGCTTCATCCTCATCCTCCTCCACCTCCTCCTCATCCTCGTCCTCCTCGTCCTCCAGTAGTGGGCCCTGTCTGGCCACATTTGTACCTGGCCTCTGGTGTTGCAAAAAACCTCCCTCTGAGTCACTTCGAAGAGACTGGCCTGAAAGTGCTAAAAATGACCACTCTTCCTCCTCTTCCTCCTGGGCCACCTCCTCTTCCATCATCGCCCTAAGTGTTTTCTCAAGGAGACATAGAAGTGGTATTGTAATGCTGATAACGGCGTCATCGCCACTGGCCATGTTGGCGGAGTACTCGAAACAGCGCAACAGGGCACACAGGTCTCGCATGGAGGCCCAGTCATTGGTGGTGAAGTGGGTCTGATCCACAGTGCGACTGACCCGTGCGTGCTGCAGCTGAAACTCCACTATGGCCTGCTGCTGCTCACACAGTCTGTCCAGCATATGCAAGGTGGAGTTCCACCTGGTGGGCACGTCGCATATGAGGCGGTGAGCGGGAAGGCCGAAGTTACGCTGTAGCGCAGACAGGCGAGCAGCGGCAGGGTGTGAACGCCAGAAGCGCGAACAGACGGCCCGCACTTTATGCAGCAGCTCTGACATGTCGGGGTAGTTGCGAATGAACTTCTGCACCACCAAATTCAGCACATGCGCCAGGCAAGGGATGTGCGTCAAACCGGCTAGTCCCAGAGCTGCAACGAGATTTCGCCCATTATCGCACACCACCAGGCTGGGCTTGAGGCTCACCGGCAGCAACCACTCGTCGGTCTGTTGTTCCATACCCCGCCACAACTCCTGTGCGGTGTGGGGCCTGTCCCCCAAACATATGAGTTTCAGAATGGCCTGCTGACGTTTACCCCGTGCTGTGCTGAAGTTGGTGGTGAAGGTGTGTGGCTGACTGGATGAGCAGGTGGAAGAAGAGGAGGAGGAAGCTGAGTAGGAGGAGGAGGAGACAGGAGGCAAAGAATGTTGCCCTGCGATCCTTGGCGGCAGAAGGACGTGCGCCAAACAGCTCTCCGCCTGGGGCCCAGCCGCCACTACATTTACCCAGTGTGCCCAGTCGCCACTACATTTACCCAGAGTTAGGGAGATATAGCGTCCCTGGCCATGCTTACTGGTCCACGTATCTGTGGTTAGGTGGACCTTGCCACAGATGGCGTTGCGCAGTGCACACTTGATTTTATCGGACACTTGTTTGTGCAGGGAAGGCACGGCTCTCTTGGAGAAGTAGTGGCGGCTGGGAACAACATACTGTGGGACAGCAAGTGACATGAGCTGTTTGAAGCTGTGTGTGTCCACCAGCCTAAATGACAGCATTTCATAGGCCAGTAGTTTAGAAATGCTGGCATTCAGGGCCAGGGATCGAGGGTGGCTAGGTGGGAATTTACGCTTTCTCTCAAATGTTTGTGAGATGGAGAGCTGAACGCTGCCGTGTGACATGGTTGAGATGCTTGATGACGCAGGTGGTGGTGTTGGTGGTACATCCCATGTTTGCTGGGCGGCAGGTGCCAACGTTCCTCCAGAGGCGGAGGAAGAGGCCGAGGCGGCAGCAGCAGCAGCAGAAGAGGCCGAGGCGGCGGCAGCAGCAGAAGAGGCCGAGGCGGCAGCAGCAGAAAAGGGTAGCAGGGGGAGCCTGAGTGACTTCCTTGTTTTTAAGGTGTTTACTCCACTGCAGTTCATGCTTTGCATGCAGGTGCCTGGTCATGCAGGTTGTGCTAAGGTTCAGAACGTTAATGCCTCGCTTCAGGCTCTGATGGCACAGCGTGCAAACCACTCGGGTCTTGTCGTCAGCACATTGTTTGAAGAAGTGCCATGCCAGGGAACTCCTTGAAGCTGCCTTTGGGGTGCTCGGTCCCAGATGGCGGCGGTCAGTAGCAGGCGGAGTCTCTTGGCGGCGGGTGTTCTGATTTTGCCCACTGCTCCTTCTTTTGCTACGCTGTTGGCTCTGTCTCACCACTGCCTCTTCCTCCGAACTGTGAAAGTCAGTGGCACGACCTTCATTCCATGTTGGGTCTAGGACCTCATCGTCCCCTGCATCGTCTTCCACCCAGTCTTGATCCCTGACCTCCTGTTCAGTCTGCACACTGCAGAAAGACGCAGCAGTTGGCACCTGTGTTTCGTCATCATCAGAGACGTGCTGAGGTGGTATTCCCATGTCCTCATCATCAGGAAAAATAAGTGGTTGTGCGTTAGTGCATTCTATCTCTTCCACCCCTGGGGAAGGGCTAGGTGGATGCCCTTGGGAAACCCTGGCAGCAGAGTCTTCAAACAGCATAAGAGACTGCTGCATAACTTGAGGCTCAGACAGTTTCCCTGATATGCATGGGGGTGATGTGACAGACCGATGGGCTTGGTTTTCATGCGCCATCTGTGCGCTTTCTGCAGAAGACTGGGTGGGAGATAATGTGAACGTGCTGGATCCACTGTCGGCCACCCAATTGACTAATGCCTGTACCTGCTCAGGCCTTACCATCCTTAGAACGGCATTGGGCCCCACCAAATATCGCTGTAAATTCTGCTGGCTACTGGGACCTGAGGTAGTTGGTTCACTAGGACGTGTGGCTGTGGCAGAATGGCCACGTCCTCTCCCAGCACCAGAGGGTCCACTAACACCACCACGACCATGTCCACGTCCGCGTCCCTTATTAGATGTTTTCCTCATTGTTCCCGTTCACCACAATTTTGAGAATGGCAAATTTGGGAATGCTTTTTCAACCCAGAAAAAAAAGTGTGCTTTTACGGTCACTACAAATAGTGAGACCTGTTTTTTTTTTTTGCGCTGTGTGACAGGTATAGGTTTAATCACAGAATCACACTTCTATCAGCACGCTAGCGTGTGTCTTAGGTTTTTCTGAATGACACTATCAATACCTTCAATGTAAGATTTTCTTTTTGGGATAGATTTCAAGTAGGCCTCAAATACCAGAAACTAGTTATTTTGAGAATGGCAAATTTGGGAATGCTTTTTCAACCCAGAACAAAAAGTCTGCTTTTACAGTCACTACAAATAACTTGACCAGCTAAAACAGTGCAGATTTGGTTGAATAGAGATGTGAGACCTGGTTTTTTTTTTGCGCTGTGTGACAGGTATAGGTTTAATCACAGAATCACACTTCTATCAGCACGCTAGTGTGTGTCTTAGGTTTTTCTGAATGACACTATCAATACCTTTAATGTAAGATTTTCTTTTTGGGATAGATTTCAAGTAGGCCTCAAATACCAGAAACTAGTTATTTTGAGAATGGCAAATTTGGGAATGCTTTTTCAACCCAGAACAAAAAGTGTGCTTTTACGGTCACTACAAATAACTTGACCAGCTAAAACAGTGCAGATTTGGTTGAATAGAGATGTGAGACCTGTTTTTTTTTTGCGCTGTGTGACAGGTATACGTTTAATCACAGAAGCACACTTCTATCAGCACGCTAGCGTGTGTCTTAGGTTTTTCTGAATGACACTATCAATACCTTCAATGTAAGATTTTCTTTTTGAGATAGATTTCAAATAGGCCTCAAATACCAGAAACTAGTTATTTTGAGAGTGGCAAATTTGGGAATGCTTTTTCAACCCAGAAAAAAAAGTGTGCTTTTACGGTCAATACAAATAACTTGACCAGCTAAAACAGTACAGATTTGGTTGAATAGAAATGTCAGGTCTATTTTTTAGGCGCTGGGTGACAGGCTCAACTTGCCCCTGATGTAATATATGGCCAAAAAATAACCACACTGTTGATGGTTAAATGCACTTGGGTGACACAGGCTCAGCCTGCACCAGATGTAGTATATGGCCAAAAAATAATCAGACTGTTGATGGTTAAATGCACTTGGGTGACACAGGCTCAGCCTGCACCAGATGTAGTATATGGCCAAAAAATAATCAGACTGTTGATGGTTAAATGCACTTGGGTGACACAGGCTCAGCCTGCAACTGATGTAGGATATAGCACAAAATAACCACACTATCGATGGTTAAATACACTTGGGTGACACAGGCTCAGCCTGCAGCTGATGTAGTATATGGCCAAAAAATAACCAGACTGTTGATGGTTAAATGCACTTCGGTGACACAGGCTTGCAGCCTTTCAAAAAGCGCCAAGAAAGCGCCGAACACCGAACCCGAACCCGGACTTTTACGAAAATGTTCGGGTTCGGGTCCGTGTCACGGACACCCCAAAATTCGGTACGAACCCGAACTATACAGTTCGGGTTCGCTCATCCCTATTGTTTAGTGTAATTTTTATTTGAAGTTTTTGCATTGGTATGAAATATAGGGGCCATATGCTGACTAAGGGTACTTTCACACTTGCGGCAGGACGGATCCAACAGGCTGTTCACCCTGTCGAATCCGTCCTTCCGCTATTTCGCCGTGCCGCCAGACCGCCGCTCCGTCCCTATTGACTATTATGGAGACGGGGGGCGGAGCTCCGGCGCAGTTCGCGGTGACATGCCGCCGGACTAAAAAGTCGGACATGCAGGACTTTTAGTCCGGCCGCCTTTCGCCGTGCACTACCGTGCTGCGCCGGAGCTCCGCCCCCGTCCCCATTATAGTCAATTGGGAGGGAGCTTATCAGGATCTAACCTGGATGCTGTCCGGATGCAATGCGTTTTTCACTGATGGTTGCTAGGAGATGTTGTTGGTAAACCTTCAGTTTTATTTTCACGTGCGTGAAAAACGCATCAAAACTGTTAGCACCCACACAGAAAAAAATTGAAACACTGAACGCAATCACAAACAAAACTGACTGAACTTGCTTACAAAATGGTGCGAGTTTCACTGAATGCATCCTGAACGCATTCTGACAGAAGATGTATTGTTCATGTGAAAGGGGCCTTAGACCTGCATCAGATTTTTCACAGTGGCTCAGGCTGGTTGAAACATCTGGTGCAGGGATAGACACATTCCTCTGAGGGCTTTGTGTCCGTTCTTTTTTTTTTTTGTGGCCCGTATGCGGAAATATTCACTTTAATGGGGCAACAAAAAAACAGCATTCCATTTCAGTATGTCCGCATGACAAAGAATAGAACATGTCCTATTATTGTCCGCAATGCGGACAAGGATAGGATTGTTCTATTAGGGGACGGCTGTTCTGTTCTGCAAAATGTGGAATGCACACTGTTGGTATCCATGTTTTACGGATCCACAATTTGCAAAAGAGTTGTCCCAAAATGTTGGTGAAAAATGATGCAACTTAAGCTCTGCCCACTTTCCAGTGAAGCCTCTCCCGCTTTCCACTAAGTCTTGACTAGAGTTGAGCGGACACCTGGATGTTTGGGTTCGACGGGTTCGGCCGAACTTCGGAAAAAAGTTTGATCGGGATCCGAACTTGACCCCGAACCCCATTGAAGTCAATAGGGACCCGAACTTTTAAACACTAAAATGGCTGTAAAATGTCATGGAAAGGGCTAGAGGGCTGCAAATGTCGTCAAAATGTGGTTAAGAGCATGGCAAGTGCTCTGCAAACAAATGTAAAAAAGGGAAATGACTTTAAATAACATAAAATACGTAAAAATAAAAAATTATAATCTTGATCTAGGAGGACCAGGTCCATATTGAGTAGGAGGTTGAGGAGGCGGTGGATGTGGCGGTGTAGGTGGAAGTGGCGGTGGAGGAGATAACCTACACTGCTTTTTGGTTTAAAATTTATTTTTATTTTTTTAAATTAGGGTACACCCCAAAACATTAGGAAATATAACCCTCCAGTCGTGATAAACACACGTTCAGACAATACATCGGCTGCAAGGCAGGCCAGCACCTCCAAGGCCTAAAGGGCAAGCTCAGGCCATGTGCCCAATTTGGAGACCCAGAAGTTGCAGGGGCTGACCCCTGTCAGTCAGTTTGTGTAGGCGTGTGCACACTTACTGCCCCACCATGTTGCACGTCCCCGTGATGTTCACGATCCAATTTGATATCTGCTCTATCAACTTTCGATGTTCTTTTATGCGCCTACCATGGTGATTACGGGTGGTGGGGAATCAGGGTTCCAGGCCGGAGAGGGAGTGTGAGAAAAAGAGACCAAATTTAAGGGAGATAAATTTCTAAAAACAAATTTGGGATCAAGAAGAAATGTGGGAAAAGCTATTGAGGTGCAAATGTGGGACAGATTACATAAGCCCAAATGTGGGCCAAAAGAGTCAAGCGGAATTGTGGGAAAAGTTATTGAGGCGCAAATGTTGGCCAAAAGAGTATAGCGGAAATGTGGGACAAAGTTTTGAAGCTTAAATGTGGTACAACTTGTTTAAGTTTAAGCATTGAATCAAAGGAGGTGGCGCGCATCAATTAAAGAAGCATTTCAGAAATTTTATTCCCTGTCACCTATGCAGAGCAGCGGTTTATTCACGTCTAAAATTGTATAATGTCAACCGAAGAATGTAACAGAAAAATTACAGAAATTAATTAACCTGTCTACTTGGTAGAGCAGGGGTCTATGATAGAAAACAATTGTTTATTGTCACCCGAAAATGTAAAATAAAAATTACGCTGTTAACTAGTCAGAGGAGGGTATATTACACCCAATAATTGGTGAATTTGACTATAAAATGTAACTGACAAATGTTTTTTTTTTTTTTTTACCGGTCTAATAGGTATAGCAGTGGTACATCACACCAAAAGATTGCTGAATTTCACCAGAAAATGTAACTGACATTTATTTTTTTTTGTTAACTGGCCTACTAGGTATAGCAGTGGTACATCACACCCAAAAATTGGTTAATTTCACACAAAAATATAACTGACAATTTTTTTTTTAAATGGCATGCTAGGAATAGCAGTGGTACTGTACATCACACCCAAAAATTGGTGATTTTCACCATAAAATGTAACAGACAAATTTTTTATTGTTTACCTGTCTACTAGGTATGGCAGTGGTACTTCACATCCAAGAATTGTTGAATTTCGACTGAAAATGTAAATGACAATTTTTTTTTGGTTAACCGGCCTACTAGGTATAGCAGTGGAACTATACACCTAAAAATTGGGGAATTTCAATATAAAATGTTAATGACAATTATTTTTATTTTTTAAACGGCCTATTAGGTATAGCAGTGGTACTATACACCCAAAAATTGGTTAATTTCACCAGAAAATGTTAATGACAATTTTTTATTTGTTTTGCGCAGAAAGGTTATATCGGGTATTTGGAAAGTGACACTGCATAAGGGCTGGACAACCATTGTAGCCACGAATTGTGCACTGCGATTCTAGCTTTCAACGAGGAGGCGAATGTAAATTCACATTGCATGTGGTGATTTACTATTTTAATGCCTTCACTAAGTAAAGGAGGTTGTGAGCTTTTCCATTGGCGTGCAATCACTTTCTTTGCTGCAAATAAGATGTGTGCTGCCATACCTCTACTATCACAGGGAACGTTCACCAGACCTATGCTGAGGATTGCTAGCTCTGGGGTCAATATTCCCATTATCCCAGTTATTTCTTCCAATATCTTCGTGACCGAGGACCAGAACTGAGTTAATACAGGGCACTCCCACCACACGTGGTATGGAGAACCTATCCGGCTGCATCCTCTCCAACACAATGGAGAATAATTTGGGATGACATGAGCCAGTCTATCCGGTGTTAGGTACCACCTCAATTGGGTTTTCCTGTTTTGCTCCGCATGGTTTATGCACTTAGAGCATTTCATGGACCAGTACATGGCATCCATCCACTCACCTAGAGAGAATTTCCATCCCATTTCTGCCTCCCATCTGGACATAAAAGTTTTTTTGCTGTCCTTATCTATCAGCATCTGTTGAGAATACCAAAAGGAGAGACTGGAATGGGAACAGTTATCTGCTCTTAGAAGCCTGGCCATTGGGTCACTCACATCCGCTGTGACAGCTAAATTGAAAGGCGAGAGAAAATGGCGTATCTGCAAGTATTGATAGAAAACCGAGTTAGGTAAGTTGTAGGTGGAGTGCAATATCTCAAAGGATCTCAGAGTGGACTGATCAAATAAACTCCCAAGAGTATCAATCCCGCAATTCAGCCAGCCTGTAACATGAAGTGTAGGGATATGATATTCTATGGCTGTGATAGGGATATATTTCTTTTCCAAGGGCAAAAGTGACCTATTTTTGAATAAGTGTGCCCATGCGAACATGGACGCTTGCATTGTATTCAGTGGCACTGGAAAATTGGTAGGCTTCAGCAGGTAGGCAGCTAGCAGTGACTTAAGGGATCTCCTCCTAACCTAAACCTCTTCTATGCTGAGCCACTTATGAGGTGACAAAGGTGACCACCACTCCATAGTTTGGTCCATTAGATTGGCTAAGTAGTAATTATATAAGTCTGGGACCCCCAGCCCACCCGTGCTAATAGAGGGATATAACACGTTTTTCTTAATCCTGGGGGGGGGGGGGGTTTCCCCATATGAAGATAAGCATGTCACTTTGCCATTGCTTGATGTACGTTTTGGGTATTTTCAGAGGTATGCACCGAAATATATATAGGATTTTGGGAAGGATTAACATCTTAACTGCATTTATTTTTGCAATCCACGAAAGCATTGTTTTTCTGTACTTGGAAAAGTCAGTTTGCAATTCAGACCTCAACTTTTTAAGATTCAGTGAAAGCAGGGTAGACAGCGAGTTAGTGAGCTCCACCCCTAAATACCGTATCGATTCTGTGACCCAGGTGAAGGGATACTGTTCGCGTAATACCTGATACAAACTTTCTGGCACATTAATCGGTAGTACGTTAGTTTTGCTGACATTTAACTTATAGTAAGATAATGAGGAATACTGGTTTAGTATTTCAGTTACAGCCTGGAGTGATGCTGAAGGGTTGGAGAGAGTCAAAATGACGTCATCAGCGTATAAGCCAATACAATGGGAGTGTTTCCCCACTGTAATTCCAGATATTTGCGTGCAGTTCCTAATTTTTTCCGCCAGTGGCTCCATCTCCAGTGCTAATATCAGGGGCGATAATGGGCACCCCTGCCTAGTCCCATTGGTAATTGAAAAGGGAGCTGACAGAAAGCCTGAGGCTAGGACACTAGCCCTGGGCGCTGAATATAACCCTAGGATAGCTTGCAAGATATGCCCTGTGAACCCAAATTTCCTGAGAGTCTGGTCCAGAAACCCCCAGTGCACTCTATCGAACGCTTTTTCAGCATCTAGGGAGACAAAGATCGTGGGGGCTCTGGACCAATTTGCAACTTGAATCAAGTTTAACATTTTTCTAGTGCCATCCCTACACTGTCTACCTGGCACAAACCCCACTTGATCTGGATTAATAAGGGCAGGTAGCACCTTGTTGAGGCGAGCTGCCATTATCTTAGCTAATAGCTTGAGGTCGGCGTTCAACAAGGAAATTGGCATAAAATTCTCAGGGGCATCAGGGGTCTTCCCTGGTTTGGGTAGAGTGACTACAGTGGCCTGCAACATTTCTGCGGGGTTGTTCCCAGACGTCAGAAATGTGTTATACAGCTGGATTAAGCGGGGTGCAAGCACAGAGTGGAATGTTTTATAATATTCTTCTGGGAATCCGTCAGGTCCCGGGGCTTTATTAGATGGGGTGTTTTTAATTGTAGTGAAGATCCCCTCTGAAGTAATTGGCCTATTCAGAATACACAAGTCATCCGCAGAAACCCTGGGAAGCTTAAGGGATTCTAGATATGCCAAACTTGCTTCTTCGGACGGCTGAACCGTTTGACCATCTGTTCTCAAATTGTATAGGGAGGAATAATACGCCGCAAAGGCATCAGCTATTTCCTGAGGGTGTGTATACACTTTACTGTTATACTTTAAACTAGTTATCCTAGCTGCAGCTGCTCTGCATTTTAATCTGCGTGCCAATAATGCGCCTGCTCTATCCCCTGTGTGATAGAAGTTTGTCTGCATTCATTTCAGGGCCAGTTCTTGACGGTACAAAAGAATAGTCCTAAGCTCAGCTCTGCATTCCTGAAGGAATGCCAATGTAGAGGAGTTGTTTTTTAACTTATGGCTTGTCTCTGCAGCCTGCAGCCGAGTTAGAGCATCCTGAATAGCCTTATTTCTACTTTTGTTCATTATCGCCGCCATTTGTAATAGAATCCCTCTCATATAAGCTTTATGTGAAAGCCAAAGAGTGTGAACACTAGTGTCAGGGAGATCGTTAAACTCCAGAAATTCTTGTAAAGAATCTGAAATCTGTTTAACTCTTTCGGGACATTTCAGTAGATAAGTGTTCAATCTCCATTGTGGGTGTGGTAGATTAGGGAGGCCATCTTCAATTACAATGCTAACTGGGGCATGATCCGACCAAGTCGCTCTCCCAATGTCAGACCTTGCGACCCTATGCAGGAGGCCTTTGGAAACTAGAATATAGTCGATGCAAGACTGGGATAAGTGTGCAGTTGATATGAACGTGTAATCTCGCTCCTCACTGTGCTGATATCGCCAGATATCGTGAAAGGCAGACTCATATAAAGTCGTCATTAAGTCTACTCGACGACTCACCTGCTTGGACTTGCAGTCTAATGCTGAGTTAATAGGTATATTAAAGTCTCCTCCTATTACTACTTCCCCCACCGCCATTTTCTCTACTTTGTTAAACAGCCTTCTACAGAAGGCCACCTGTCTGACATTGGGGGCGTAGACAGACACTAGAGTATATGGTTTACCATCTAGGCTACACAATAAGATAACGTATCTCCCAGCTGAGTCAGTTATGCATTCCTGCAAGGAAAAAGCAATCGTAGACTTTATACCAATGAAGACCCCTGCTTTCCTCTTTTTCCTCGTGTGGGAATGGTGCACCACAGGGAAGCTTCTGTGTTTACATCTGAACGCATCCTTTTCCAGCAGATGTGATTCCTGAACAAAAAGCACATCACAATTAGCTTTGAGGGCATCCGACCAGATCTGCGTACGTCTATATGGAGAATTTAGCCTGCGCACATTCAAAGACAATATTTTTTACCCCATTGCTTATACGTAGGAACTCCCTGTAATGCACCACTGAAGTGAGAACAATACGGTCATCAAGGCGTGTCAGGCCTGACCAAAAAAAAAAAACGGTCAAGAGACCAGAAAAAAAACAAGTCCAGTCGGGGCAGAGAACTAAAGCTCTCCACTTCGGACCAACATCAACAAATATGAACAGTCATCCGACTACTCCCTGCCAGCGTAAAACTCACATATTAGGCAACGTCCCATTCCGGTGGAATCTTGTCAGGACGTGGGGCAACTTCCTTTGCCCGGATAGAGTCCCCGCTGATTAGGCCCCATTCGGACAGATGACGAGTCGCCACTTGAGGTGAGTTGAAGACTTGCAGGCCTCCATTATACGTGACCAGAAGCTTCAATGGGAAACCCCAGCGGTACTTTATTTGGTGTTGTCTCAGCACAGCGGTAATCTGAGCGAACTCTTTGCGCTTTGCAAGCAAGGCATCGGAGAGATCCGTGTACACCGCAATCCCTGTGAAGTCCTCCGATGGGGACGGATTCTGTCTCAGGACCCTCAGGAACGCGTCCTTAACGGTGTAGAAGTGGATCCTGGCGATTACATTGCGGGGGAGAGTAGGGTCCAGACCTTTAGGCTTGGGCACTCTTTGGTATCTATCTATGATCAGGTAACTCTCTGTAGACTCAGGCAGCGCCGCTTTCAGGAGTTGCTGCAGGAAATGTTCCAGCTCATGTGCATCAACATACTCTGGGATCCCGCTGATTCTAACATTATTCCACCTGTGTCTGTCCTCCAAGTCTTGCAACTTAGCCGTTAGCTTAGCAATATCATCTTCCATGGCCTCATGGGCATCGATGAGGGTATTGTGGGAGGCAGCAAATTTAGCCATCTTCCCCTCTAGGTGCGAAGTGCGGTCACCAATGTTTTGGATGTCCTTTCTGAGGTCCTTTAGAAGCCCCAGCATGTCCTCCTTCATAGAGGAGCGCAGAGTGTCCAGCATGGAACGCATGACATCCGCAGTAAGCTGAGTGTGCTCAAGGGGTTCCCGCTCAGGCCCGCTCCTAACAGTCGGGCTGTGAGCATGTATCGATGGCGTTCCCGCCGAAGCGGTCAGCGTGCAGGTTGGAGGTGGAGTCCCCCTTAGGCCAGACTCTGCCGGAGTCAATTTACAGAAGAATTCGGTTAGCTTCGCCGGAGCAGGACGCCTCCGAACCTTCCCCATGTCTGGAGCTCTTTATAAAGTAGTACCTGGTAGTATTCGGGAGCCAAAGTAGTTGCTGTGAGCCGCTTTTAAGATGTTTAGTCCGGAGCAGATGCGCTATGCGACCGGCGCCATCAGCGAGCAGGCCACGCCCCCTTATTTTTATTTTTTAACCGGCCTACTAGGTATAGCAATGGTACTATACACCCAAAAATTGGTTAATTTCACCAGAAAATGTTGATGACAATTTTAGTTTTTTTTAACCGGCCTACTAGGTATAGCGGTGGTACTATACCCCCGAAAATTGGTTAATTTCACCAGTAAATGTTAATGACAATTTTTTTTTTTTTAACCGGCCTACTAGGTATAGCAGTGGTACTATACACCCAAAAATTGGTTAATTTCACCAGAAAATGGTAATGACAATTTTTTTTTTTTTTAACCGGCCTACTAGGTATATCAGTGGTACTATACACCCACAAATTGGTTAATTTCACCAGAAAATGTAAATGACAAAGTAGTGAAATGATCTAAAATTAAACACGTACAAAAAAAAAATATATATTTTGATTTATGAGGTGGAGTTCCATATGGAGTAGGAGTTTAAGGAGGCGGTGGACGTAGCGGAGTAGGTGGAGATAGCCAACACAGGTTTTTGGTTTTAATTTAATTTTTTAAAATTAAGGTACACTCGAAAAGAGTGTGAAATATCCAAAATGCAAACATGAGCAATTGCGCTGCAGTTTAACAATGGCTGCTTAGTGCCGGTATACATGTCTATTCTGCACAAGGTACGGACGAGCCCTGAGGGATCCATGCCTGGTTCATTTTAATAAACGTGAGCTTGTCTATATTGGCTGTGGACAGGCGGCTGCGTTTGTCTGTGATGACGCCCCCTGCCGTGCTAAACACACGTTCAGATAATACACTGGCTGCAGGGCAGGCCAGCACCTCCAAGGCATAAAGGGCAAGCTCAGGCCATGTGCCCAATTTGGAGACCCAGAAGTTGAAGGGGGCAGACCCGTCATTCAGTACGTGTAGGCGTGTGCACACATACTGCTCCACCATGTTGGTGAAATGCTGCCTCCTGCTAAGATGTTCCATATCAGGTGGTGGTGCTGGTTGTTGTGGCGTGCTTACAAAGCTTTTCCACATTTCGGCCATGCTAACCCTGCCTTCTGAGGTGCTGGCGGTGCCCCAGCTGCAATGGCGACCTCTTCCTCATCCTCTGCCTTCCTCTTGTGCTTCCACTGTGCCCCCGCTGTCAGGTGGGAATGCCACCAGAAGCGCTTCTACCAGCGTGCGCTTGTACTTGCGCATCTTACGATCACGCTCCAGTGACGGAATTAAGGACCGTACGTTGTCCTTGTAACGGGGATCCAGCAGCGTGGCCACCCAGTAATCAGCACAAGTTAGAATGTGGGCAACTCGGCGGTCATTGTGGAGACACTGCAGCATGTAATCGCTCATGTGTGCCAGGCTGCCCAGAGGCAACAAAAAGCTGTCCTCTGTGGGAGGTGTATCGTCTGTGTCCTCTGTATCCCCCCATCCACGCACCAGTGATGGTCATGAGCTGGTCTGGGTGCCACCCTGCTGTGAACATGGTTCCTCCTCCTCCATTTCCTCCTCCTCATCCTCCACCTCGTCATCCTCCAGAACTGTGCCCTGGCTGGACAATTGTGTACCTTGGGTTTGTGGGTGCAGGAACCAACCCTCGGAGCCACTTGGGAATGACTGGCTGGAAACCCTACAAAATGATCCCTCTTCCTCCTCCTCCTCCTGTCTACTCTTCCATTATCGCCAGGAGCGTTTTTTCAAGGAGGCATAGAAGTGAGATAGTAACGCTGAGAACGGCGTTATCGGGACTGGCCATGTTGGTGGAGTACTCGAAACAGCGCAACAAGGAACACAGGTCTCGCATGGAGGCCCAGTCATTGGTGGTGAAGTAGTGCTGTTCCACCGAGCGACTCACCCATGCGTGCTGCAGCTGAAAATCCACTATCACCTGCTGCTGCTCGCACAGTCTGGCCAGCATGTGCAAGGTGGAGTTCCATCTTGTGGGCACGTTGCATATGAGGCGGTGAGCGGGAAGGCCGAAGTTACGCTGCAGCGCTGACAGGCGAGCAGCAGCAGGGTGAGAACGTCAAAAGCGCGCACAGACGGCCCGCACTTTATGCAGCAGCTCTGACATATCGGGGTAATTTTTAAGGAATCTCTGCACCACCAAATTCAGCACATGCGCCAGGCAAGGGATGTGCGTCAAACCAGCTAGTCCCAGAGCTGCTACGAGATTTCGCCCATTATCGCACACCACCAGGCCGGGCTTGAGACTTACTGGCACAAACCACTCATCGGTCTGTTGTTCAAGGCCTGTCCACAGCTTCTGCGCGGTGTGGGGTTTGTCCCCCAAACAGATAAGTTTTAAAACTGCCTGCTGTCGTTTACCCCTGGCTGTGCTGAAGTTGGTGATGAAGGTGTTACGCTGACTGGATGAGGAGCTGGTAGACGATGAGGAAGCAGAGTAGGAGGAGGAAGCAACAGGAGGCAAATGGCTGTATTTCAAATGCCTGAATCAAACCCCTGTATGTAGAGGGGGTATCAGATCAGGAAAATACAGTTTTTTGGAAAAAAGAAAGTGTGTTTTTCAAACCCCAGAAAATAATGGGTGTATTTATAGCTTAAATTGCACACTGACTAATCTAACAGAATATGAAAGCTGTATATGTATTAAGGCCGATTTATTGGCCTGCATTTGTGGGAGGAGCGCCCTGCCCTATATCTAGCATGCACCTCTCTCCAGGGGACGGACGGCAGCAGTGTTCAGCAGTGTTCCTGTTCCGGCCGTCGGCGTCAGCGTTTCCCAGGCAACAGTACGTCACTTCCGGCCAGCGCGTCACTTCCGGCCAGCGCGTCCTCCCGCACTCCGGCGTCCCGGTCCTCCTCGTGCGGCGGGTAAGTTAACTACTGCCTTGTCGTACGTCGCCTCGATTAAGTCCGGTCGGTGGGGTCGGTCTCTCTAAGGTAGGAGAGGGACATCCCCACACCGGAACGGCCGTCTGGCAGCACGCCCTGCTCCCACGTGACTGGCTCGTAGGTAGCAGGAGACAGCGGCGCTCCGTCCTCGTTCATGCATTTTCAGCGTTTAGCTACATAGTGGAGTCTTGGGGAGTTTCGGTGAAAGGAGGGAGTAGAAACAAGAGGTTGTGAGCAGGGAAGTAAGGGGGGGGGGGTTATACAGCTGAGTAGTGGGCCTCTTAATAGTACTTTGGCGGCAGGCCACGTGTGGCTGCCGGAGGCATGTCCATGGGTGCACAGTGGTTACTTTTTCAGCCTCAATTATACTTCGTTTGAGCTAATGGTGGCTGGAAAACTGGCACTGAGGAGCTACACGCAGATAGTTTCTTCTTGGGGGTCAAAGTCTGGCCCGGGCCGCCGTGCTATCAGTTAGGTAGGGGGTAATGCCGTGCAATATGATGGTGAGGAGTTGGTGGAGGTAGCCCCACAGTAACAGGCGCCCCTAGGCCTGGCTAGCAGGGGCGCACCAGACCCTTCACATTGCATGGCATGCTTCTCCCATTGCCTCTGTCTGATGGTGTGCAGATTTTCTCATTTGCCTATACACCTGTCGTTTTGATTGCTGCATAGGTAGTTGTGTGTTTATTTGGGCGTCGGCCCGTCAGCCATTCAGCCAACTCCACGGCACCGCGGCAATCCGACTTTCATGTCTCGTCGCCCAGCTTCGGGCCGCTTAAACGCAGGCGCAAGCACCTTTACAAAAAAAAAGAGAAAAATAAAATAAAAAATAGATAATACATTTAGATATATATACTTATTCTGCTTAATTCGTGCGAACAGGTCTATTTCCACGGTTGATTCCTTCTGTTCTTCTCACATCAACATCGTGTCCGGTTCGGTAAGGTCCTCCTTCTTTGACTCCAATTGTTTCACTGTCACACGTCTCCTCTTTCTCCGTACATCCGCTGTCAGGTGGTCACCAGGGTTAGCTACCTTTGCATGACGGTTTCTGCAGTGCCATTGGTGGTGTCTAAACACGGGTGTTAGTCAAATTTGTGCCAAACGGTGTTAGTGACGGTCCGTCGTTTTGCTTGCTTTTCAGTCTGCTCATGTCTCACGTGTCAGATATCGTGGATGCTTCGGGCGAAGACTTGGGTTCCAGGGCATCGGAATCCGGCAGTATTCCATCTTTGCGTAATTGGACTGTGCCCAAACTCATGTCTGAACTAAGCAAGAGAGGCATTCCTTTTCCGGCCACTGCCCGGAAGGCGGAGTTGTACAGGCTGGGGTCCACCCCTGCAGGACCTAGTCATCGAGAGGTCTCTATGGCCACGGTTCAGACCTCCTTGACGCAGCTCCATATCATGCTGAACAGCCTCACCTCCTCTATGTCTGGGGTACAATCCAGGTTGGAGTCGGTTGAGACTAGGGTCACTGGCTTATCCTCTCCCGCCACTCTGTTGCCAGTAGCAACGGCACCTGTTGCCAGTACCTCAGGTAACTTTGTTTCAGTGCCCAATGTCACTCCAGCCCATTTCATTCCTGCTAATATCAAAAAGGACATCCTCGATGGCAGAGACGTAAACCTAGCCTCCCTTCTAATTGCCACTCGTGACAACAGGGTCATTGCATGCGGCGATGTTTCTGTTGTCCTGAAGGGACGCGATCTCAGGCTTAGCAGGAAATTAACAATTCCGGAGTTTGTACTCGCCTTTAGTCTTTACCGAGATATCATCTGTTCAGTACGGCCAGACAGGAGAGAGGAATTGGACCTGTATCTGTTCAGGGTCACTGAGTTGGGATATAAGTACGCAGGCTTCGGGTTTTATGACTACCATTGCTCGTTCTCTGCAAAGGCGGCAGCAGCGCTCAGTCAGTTCCAGTTTACCACCAACTGGGCTAACATTGACACAGAAATTTTCTGCAGGCACTTCGCTGGCCTTAAAGCCCCAGCGTGTTCTTCGTGCCAATCTATCTATCACACAGGAGAATCGTGTCATAATGCCGCGAGTGCCCCGAGGTCCAATTCTTCTCCCCCTATCCCTGGTCTGTCGACTGGCGTCCAGCAGAATCCTACGGTAGACAAACTCGGCCGCCCAATCAAGTACCTGGGCAGGTCACAAATTTGTAATAACTTTAATTTCGCTACTTGCAATTATAGTCAGTGCCGTCTGTTACACATTTGCGTTAACTGTTTCCGAGCCCACCCGAAGGTTGCGTGCTCATTAAAAACAGATAAACATTACATGAGTGTGGTAAATGTAGACCTCCTTGAACTTTACTTGCAGGAGCATGAGGATGCTTCCTTTCGCGACTTTCTTGTGTCAGGCTTCAGTAATGGTTTTCATACAGGTCTTGTAGCGTTACCGGACGACACCTATGAGTGTAGAAACCTGCAATCTGCGTCACACAACCCAGGGTCCATAGATAGGCTCCTCCAGTTGGAGTTAGACAAAGGGTACATCATCGGCCCCTTTTCGTCTTCCCCGTTCGAACGCTGGAGGGTCAGCCCCATAGGGGTAGTCACGGGAAAGTTCAGCCACAAAGAAAGGTTGATTTTCGATCTGTCAGCTCCCCATGGGTTAACTACACCCAGTCTGAATTCGCTCATTCCAGCTGAGGAGGTCAGCATGGTGTACGCCTCCATCGATCAGGCTATTGCACTCATCCTTGCCACAGGCCCTGGGGCGATCCTGTCTAAAGCGGACATTTCCGACGCTTTCAAGTTGATGCCGATCAGGCCAGAGCTATGGCGGTGGCACGGGATCAAGTGGAATTCCCTTTATTATTTCGCAACTAAGTTGACTTTCCCGTAGCAGCCCTTGGATTTCCGATCAGCTGGCGAAAGCTTTGCATTGGATCCTTGAGAACAGGTTTGGTTGTGAACATGTCATACATTACTTGGACGATTTTTTGCTGATTGAATCTCCACAGGGCTCGCGGCGCGATCTCCAGAGCCTGTTAGCATGCTTCGCTCAATTGGGGATCCTCGTTTCCCCCAAAAAAGTGGATGGTCCCGCGACCGCCATCACATTCCTGGGCATCGTTTTAGACACAGAGAGCATGTCAGCTAGGTTGCCGGAAGATAAGTTGGTTAGGGTCCGGGCAGTCATTCACGGTTTCGTCACTGGTAGGGTCACCACCAAGGTAGAACTGCAGTCTTTGTTAGGCATGTTGAATTTTGCCATGCGCGTCATCCCTCAGGGTAGGTCTTTTGTTGCCAGATTGTTACCACTTCTCTCGGCAGCCCCCTGTCAGGATAGTCCAGTATTCCTGGACAGTCAAGCGCAAGCAGATTTGAGCATGTGGGACCATTTCTTGAGCCATTGGAACGGCGTGTCCATGTTTGTCCCGGCGGTCTCGCACAGCTCCCCCGTCATATTCTCGGCCGGCGGGTTCAGCACTGGTTTTGCTGCTATTTTTGGATCCCATTGGCTGAATGGGGCGTTGCCGGAGGAGTTGTGCGAGGCCGCTGGAACTTCCCAGGCGACGGAGGCTAGGGACTTGTATCCCGTGGTAGCAGCGGCGCAGGTTTGGGGTAACCTTTGGTCAGGCCATACCGTGGTCTTTGTCTCGGATAGCCCCTCCACCGTGGCTATCCTTGACAGTGGCAAATCCAGGTCTCAACTGGCCGGGTCCTTGATGAGACGTCTGGTACAGTTGTCACTCCTACACAATTTCTTGTTCTGTGGCTCCCTCGTACATGATGCGCAGGTAGTAGCAGTCGACGCGCTAGCTAAGCAGAATTACTCTTTGTTTTCTCAGGTTTGCCCAGAAGCCGATACGTCGAGGACCCCGTCTCCTCATCCGTCCGCGCTCATCCTCAGCTGAACAGATTCTTGGCTGCGGCTCATGGGCTGTTTGCCAGGTCACTCTCGGTTAATACCGCCAGGGCGTATAACACTGGCTGGCGGTTGTACTGCAAATTCCAGCGGGAACACCCTCAAGGCGGACTTGACCATGTTGATTTCATATTATCATTTATCGGGTACTGTCATGAGCACATGCACCTGTCTCACAGCACCGTCAAAACCTACCTGTCGGGGGTCCAACACCATTTGTCCCTCTCCCATCCAGGAAGAACATCGTTGTTTTCCAGTCACATGATCAAGGCCACGCTGAGGGGTCTACAGAAATGTACCCCAGGGGTCAGCCCCCGTAGACAGCCCAGTGTTCCGAGGCATGTCCGATCTGTTAGATCTAAGCCCTTTCGGAGTTCTACAAAGCCTAGTGCTCAAAACTGCCATCTACCTTGCCTTTTACGGATTCATGAGGCCGGGGGAATTCACGTCACTGTCACTTAGTAACCCCTTCCTAGCCCGCCGTCAGCTGGCCCCTAGCCCGGAGGGCTTCATCTTGTCCCTGCCTGTGACCAAGACCTCCCAGTCAGGTCCCCCCATCCAAATCAAATTCTTCCCCACTTCTCACAAATGGTGTCCGGTCCACGTCCTGCAGAAATTATCAGGGGCACTGGCCGATCGCGGCGCTGATACCCCCTTGTTACCCTTCGGGTCAGCAGCTTTGTCCACCTCCCAATTCATAGCGCACACGCGTATACTTGCGGCCAACCTAGGGCTGGACCCCCTCACGGTGTCAGGACATTCGTTCAGGATAGGGGCAGCCTCGGCCGCTTCCAGGAATCAGGTGCCTACGCACATCATACGTAAGTTGGGTCGGTGGCGCTCCTCTTGTTACAGCCGATATGTTCCAAACCCCGTTAGCGAGATTTATTGTGCCTTTCAGAATTTGGTGTTGTGATTTGTCAATAAACACGCTTTGTATTCTCATGCTGGGTTTTTGGCCTCTTTCAGGTGTACTCTCGACGGTAGCGGTTATGGCACAACTCAAGCCGCTGTTTCTGTTGGGACGTACCTTAGAGGGATAGGTTCTTTCACATATAGCCCCGGCCACAAATTAAACTTAAATTTAACACTTGCAGCTCAGGAAAATGCTGTTTTTTGACAAGAAAGTGTGTTTTTAAAACCCCAGAAAATGATGGGTGTATTTCTAGCTTAAATTGCACACTGACTAATCCAGATGTTGTAGATTACCAAAAAAGTAATTTTTTGGTAACAGAATATAAAAGCTGTATATATTAAACTTGAATTTAACACTTGCAGATCAGGAAAATACATTTTTTGGGCAAAAAAAGTGTATTTTAAAACCCCATAAAATGATGGGTGTATTTCTACCTTAAATTGCACACTGACTAATCCAGATGTTGTAGTTTGCCAAATAAATGGTGATTTGCAATGTCCCAAACGCTCAGATGCAGTGCTGGTGCACTGATCTTGCATAAAATGGCCACCGCCACCGCCCACCTAACTAACAGAATTATAAAAGTTAGGTTTTTTTCGGTCAATGAGCTCAGGGCAGGGTAAAATGATTGTGCCCTGCACCCACACAGCTATTTCTCTGTAGATCGCTGAGTTAGATTCTCTCCCTGAAATCACAAGTCCAGCAGCATCCTCTCCCTACACTTGTAACAGCAGAGTGATGTGCATCGCTATGTGACTCAAGCTTATATAGAGCCTGGGTCACATGCTGCTCTGGCCAATCACAGCCATGCCATTAGTAGGCATGGCTGTGATGGCTTCTAAGGTCAGACAGTTAACTCTGCAGCCTTTCAAAAAACGCCAAGAAAGCGCCGAACCCAAACTTTTACTGAAATGTTCGGGTTCGTGTCCGGGATCCAAAAATCCTAAAGTTCGTTATGAACCCGAACTTTACAGTTTGGGTTCGCTCAACCGTAGTCTTGACCCTTTTCATATTTTATGACAGTTTTCAGACATTTGATTGCTCAGACACAGTAGTAAATCTGGATTGATACTGTAATTATTGTTTTTTCCATATATTGACTTCCATGTAAGACAGCATGAAAAATGTTTCACATGATTAATGGAACGGTCGCTTCTGTGATGGTGGTACTGTTTTCAGTCATATCCCTATAGCCTGAACTTCCATATACATGTATGTGAGCCTGACTCAAGTGGAAAGATTTAGTCAACCTTAACGAGTATGTCTTTGGGGAGTCAGGAGTGATTGCATTTGTATGAAGTATTTGGCCAACAGCTATCAAAGGTCTTTAGCAGTGATGAGCGAAGTTATCAAAAATTTGATTTGTCTGGTTCACCAAATATAACAAAGAAATTCAATTTGTTTTGAATTACTTCGTCATGAATCGCATTCCATTGCATGCTGCGGCGCAAAAATGCGGATCGTGCCGTCCTTGTTATTGATAAAATATTATAAAATATGCTGTTACATTCACAACTAGTGATGGACAAACATCGTCCGGGACGATTCGCGAACGCGCATTCGTGATCAAATATTCGCCAACCGCGCGTTCGTGGCGGGTCCCTTTCACTTTAATCGCAGGTGAACCTGAAAAACTTTCAGGTTATATTTGCAGCCAGCAACCACTTACTAGAAGTACATAAATAGTCCCACAACATAGACAGTGATATACCAGAGGTGGATTATTTTAATGAGGGGCCATTTTTATGCATCTCAAAGGGAAACTCTCAAAAATGTGCCCTGCTGGAGCCTAGAAAATTTTTATTTCCTATCGGTTTGATGTATATAAAAGTGCAGCACTCCATTTTTGTATCCTGCAGAGTCCATTAATAAAATGCATACGTTAATGCAAATTTTTTTCTACTATGGTACTGTATGGTGAACGGACGCCACTGTACGGCATCAGTCTGAGGCATTTGTTAACACATACATTTTTGGAATGCATTAAATGGATGGGAAAAATAGGATGTGAACCCAGCCCTAGTGTCAGAATAAGCACCAGTACACAGTGGAGCAGCGTGGCGGAGTAAGGAGGCTGCCATGTACTGACAGAGCGCTACCCTGTCCTGGTGGTCAGGGATGAGGACTGTGTTTCTCAAGGATCATGTTCTACTAGGAAATACAGGGCACAGTATAATACACTAGAATCTATATAATATAAAGGTATTAGCCCTAACCCCAAAAAATAATACAATTAGGTGGTCATTTATTATATAGAAATACGTCTATGTTAGGCGTATTTCTGACACAGATTGTGGCGCAAAGGTCCTTAGCACCGCAATTTGCATATTTTTCCCGCTCATGCCAGTTCTAAAAAAGGATGGCGTGGGCAGGGAAAGGGATACAGTTATGGCCATCCAGTTATTGGATACCAACGCCCTACATTGACACCTCTGTACTGTGACCGGATAACACTGCCATACCGTGACCGGATAAAAGGGTATAAGAGGGCACAGTACAGGAAATGACTAGGGGCACTGCACAGGGTGTAATAAGAGGGCACAATGCAGGGTGTAAGGGGGCACAGTACGGGGTGGGGGGCACAGTCACATGACCCTGTGACATTAGAAGGTCCTTAGGGTGAATGCGGTTCATATGCCACCATAGTGATAGGCAGAGGGGTGAGACAGGGGTGCGATTATGTGGTTAGAGCTGAAAAATGTAACAGTCGGCCAGTACAGGCCCCAAAAATTAGGCAATAAGTATTCACCTGACAGCAAAGAACTTTGGATTCTGTGGCTGGAGGTACATTAGGCGGTCACAGGATAAATATGTAACTGTCGGCAGTACAGGCCCCAAATATTTGCCAATAGGCATTCACCTGACAGCAAAGAACTTTGGATTCTGTGGCTGGAGGTACATTAGCGGTCACAGGATAAATATGTAACTATCGGCCAGTACAGGCCCCAGAAATTAGGCAATAGGAATTCAACTGACAGCAAAAAACTTTGGATTCTGTGGCTGGAGGTACATTAGGCGGTCACAGGATAAAAATGTATCTGTCAGCCAGTACAGGCCCCAAAAATTAGGCAATAGGCATTCACCTGACAGCAAAAAACTTTGGATTCTGTGGCTTGAGGTACATTAGACGGTCACAGGATAAATATGTAACTAACGGCCAATACAGGCCCCAAAAATTAGGCATTTACCTGATATAAAAGGCCTTTTATGCTGCTATATATACATAAGGCAAGGACCATTCTTTGTTCTGGGTGGTGGCGGATATGTGTGGGCTGGCATGAGGAAATTCAATTACACGTGGTCATCACAGGTGTTGAATTCCTCTGAGATCCATGCCTCATTCATTTTTTTAAATGTGAGGTAGTCGTGAGCTAGGCGAGCGCGCTTATTGGTCACGATCCTCCCTGCGGCACTGAACGTTCTTTCAGACAGGACACTCGACCATGAGTTTCTGGCGGATATGTGTGGGCTGGCATAAAGAAATTCAATTACACGTGGTCATCACAGGTGTTGAATTCCTCTGAGATCCATGCCTCATTCATTTTTTAAAATGTGAGGTAGTCGTGAGCTAGGCGAGTGCGCTTATTGGTCACGATCCTCCCTGCGGCACTGAACGTTCTTTCAGACAGGACACTCGACCATGAGTTGGTGGCGGATATGTGTGGGCTGGCATGAGGAAATTCAATTACATGTGGTCATCACAGGTGTTGAATTCCTCTGAGATCCATGCCTCATTCATTTTTTTAAATGTGAGGTAGTCGTGAGCTAGGCGAGTGCGCTTATTGGTCACGATCCTCCCTGCGGCACTGAACGTTCTTTCAGACAGGACACTCGACGATGAGCAAGCCAAGAGTTCCATGGCAAATTGTGCCAGCTCTGGCCACAGGTCAAGCCTGCACACCCAGTACTCAAGGGGTTCCTCGCTTCTCAGAGCGTCCACATCGGCCGTTAACCCGATGTAGTCGGACACCTGTCAGTTTATGCGATCCCTGAGGCTGGATCCGGAGGGCGGCTGTTGATGGGTTGATTGCAAGAATGATCTCATATCCGCAATGACCAACACATCTTCAAACCGCCCTCTTTTTGCAGTAGGATTGGTACCCACACCTATTTCGCTAGGGGTAGAAATTTCTCTGCCAGTGCCTGCAACAGCAGAATGCAGCATCTCTCGCAGCAAGGGATGGAAATGCTGCATTCTGACAGCCCTCTGTGATGCTGGTAACATGTCTGCCATTTTGTGTTTGTACCGGGGGTCTAAGTACGTTAACACCCAGTACAGGTCCTTGACCTTTATGCTTTTTATATGGGGGTCCCTCTTCAAACACTAGAGCATGAGGGCCCCCATTTGCACTAAATTGGAAGCGGTGGAGCACTCTGGCTCCTGCTCATCGCCCAGGAGAATGTAATCCTTGGTCTCATCCCCCCAGCCACGGACAACACCAGGGATCCCCCAAAAAGTTTAAAGCCTGCTCTTCTTGCTCCTTTTCCTCCATCTTTACCCAGCCACCATCCTCTGACTCCTCTTCAGACTCCTGTTGATTTGTCTCAGATGGAGTGGCCTCCCCTGGGAATTCATTCAGCATTGCAATGTCCTCATCTTCCAGCTCCTGCTCCTCGACGGCTTTATCAATGACATGGCGCATTGCATGCTCCAGAAAGAATGCATAAGGTACAATGTCACTAATGGCGCCCTGGCTGCGCTGACCAGTTTGGTGATCTCATCAAATGGCCGCAGAAATCTGAATGCGCATGAGCAGCCACTGGCGCAGTGAAAAAAAAACAAGCTCCCCAGAGCCTGTCCTGCCGCAGAGTTCATACAGGTAGTCGTTAACGGCACGTTTCTGCTGGAGCAGCCTATTAAGCATATACAAGGTGGAGTTCCAGCGCGTCAGGAAGTCACAAATAAGATGTCTGACGGGCTAGTGGTGTCACTGCTGAACGTTAGCAAGGCGAGCCAAGGCCGTGTACGATCTTCTAAAATGACCAGAGATTTTCCTGGCCTGCCACAAGACGTCCTGGACCCCGGGGTATTTGGCAATGAATCGCTGCACGACTAAGTTCAGGATGTGTGCCATGCACGGAATGTGTGTCATTTTGCCCTGTTTCACCGCGCTTAGCAGATTAGCACCGTTGTCGCACATCACTTTACCAACTGTCAAATTGAGCGGGGTTAGCCACTGATAGGCCTGTGACTGCAGAGCTGAAAGAAGTGGAGTACTGGTGTGGCTCTTGGCTTCCAGGCACAATAGCCACAGCACCGCATGGCAACATCTCACCTGGGACGTCAAATAGGTTCTGGGGAGCTTGGGGGGTGCAGCGGAAGAGGCTGTAGCAGTGGAAAAGGAGGAGTCAGCCGAGGAGGAGACGGAGGATGGAGAAGGAGAAGGAGAAGAAGAGGCAGGCCTGCATTTAATCCGTGGCGATAACACCAAATCCACACGTGTGCCACGGGTTACATGCTTGACAGCCGTCAGAAGGTTCACCCAGTAGGCAGTAAAAGTTATGTACCTTCCTTGCCAGTGTTTGCTAGACCACATGTCTGTGGTCAGATGTATCTTGGCACCAAAACTGTGTGCCAAAGATATATTAACTTGCCGCTGAACGTGGCCATATAGTTCAGGGATGCACTTCTGGGAGAAATATTTCCTTTCAGGGACCTTCCATTGTGGTGTGCCAATGGCCACAAATTTTCTAAAGGCATCCGAGTACACCAATTTATATGGCAGTTGGTGGGCTAGCAGTTCCGACAAGCCAGCGGTCAGCCGTTGGGCAAGAGGATTATCCAGCATCATCATTTTTTTTACACTGGAACATTTGGGCCACGGAAGCCTGCCTTGTGCCAGATGAACACGACGACGACACTGTGGAAGGTGGAGTGGATAACAAATGGGAGGAGAGAGGAGAAGAAGAAGAGGCAGGAGCGCCGGGAGTGTGGGTTCTGACGGCGTTGCTCCCAATGGGCTCGGTGATGGGAGGCCAGGTGCCTTCTTAAGGCGGTCGTCCATAGGTGAGTGTTAGGCTTACTGTGACTTATGCGTCAACAGCACAGGCTGCAGATGGCAGCACTATTATCAGCAGCTGACACGTTAAAAAAAAGGCCACACTGAGGAGCCATATGCAGGCTTCCTGAGAGTGCAAGATGTGACCGTGCATGATGGATGTCTCACTCCTGATACATTTGCAGTTTGCTTTTTGCTTCCTGTGTACTGCAAGTTCTACCTGCTTCTCCTCCTTTGCATCACTATCTGCTGCTCTATCTCTCCCTCTGAACTTCCCTCCTCTTCCTCTCCTGTGGGCACCCACGGGACTTTCATTAAAACGTCATCATCGTCACCTTCACCACCACTAACATTAGAGATCTCGGAGTAGGCAGCAACAGCCGGGATCTCCGTCCTTTGGTTGATCTGGTTACTGTAGTCAGACTGCTGGGTGGCAGCCGTTGCTACCTCCTCTTCCTCATCCGATGCCAAGAATGGCTGTGCATCGGTAAGGTCTGGGAATAGATGGGAAAATTATTCCTCTGACTCAAGTGGAGGGGCTATGGTGGTGGTAGTTGTGGTGGTGGTGTCTTTGGGGGTGCACGCAGCAGAGAGTGAGCATATACGGAGGATAAGGAGGGTGCAAAGCGGAAGGCTGAGTGAGCCACTCAACCAACTCTGGTGCGCCCTTTGTAGTTATCGCACGCTTCGGCCTGGTGCACCTGCCCGACCCCTACCATCCCTGAGGAACAGTCTGCCTCTTCCTGAGTCCGTAGAGATGAGCAGTATTTGTGAAAGAAGGTATATCGCAACCCTCAATGAGTATTTGGTGGAAAAAATTATATAGAAATAGCACCCCAAAATCAGTATTTGGCGGAAACAGGTATATAGCACCCCTCAATCAGTATTTTGTGGAAGCAGGTGTATTGCAGCCCTCAATCCGTATTTGGTGGAAGAAGGTATATAGCAATATCAACCCTCAATCAGTATTTAGTGGAAGAAGGTATATGGCACCCCTCAATCAGTATTTTGTGGAAGCAGGTGTATCGCAGCACTCAATCAGTATTTGGTGGAAGAAGGTATATAGCAATAGCACCCCTCAATCAGTATTTTGTGGAAGAAGGTATATGGCACCCCAAAATCAGTATTTGGCGGAAACAGGTATATAGCACCCCTCAATCAGTATTTGTCAGAAACAGGTATATGGCACCCCTCAATCAGTATTTTGTGGAAGCAGGTGTATTGCAGGCCTCAATCCGTATTTGGTGGAAGAAGGTATATAGCAATATCAACCCTCAATCAGTATTTAGTGGAAGAAGGTATATGGCACCTCTCAATCAGTATTTGGTGGAAACAGGTACATAGTACCCCTCAATCAATATTTGGCGGAAACAGGTATATGGCACCCCTCAATCAGTATTTTATGGAAACAGGTGTATTGCAGCCCTCAATCCGTATTTGGTGGAAGAAGGTATATAGCAATATCAACCCTCAATCAGTATTTTGTGGAAGAAGGTATATGACACCTCTCAATCAGTATTTGGCAGAAACAGGTATATGGCACCCCTCAATCAGTATTTGGCGGAAACAGGTATATGGCACCCTTCAATCAGTATTTTGTGGATGCAGGTGTATCACAGTCCTCAATCAGTATTTAGTGGAAAAAGGTATATAGAAATAGCACCCCTCAATCAGTATTTTGTGGAAGAAAGTATATGGCACCCCTCAATCAGTATTTGGCGGAAACAGGTATATGGCACCCCTCAATCAGTATTTTTTGGAAGAAGGTATATGGCACCCCTCAATCAGTATTTGGCAGAAACAGGTATATAGCACCCCTCAATCAATATTTGGCGGAAACAGGTATATGGCACCCCTCAATCAGTATTTGTCGGAAACAAGTATATGGCACCCCTCAATCAGTATTTTGTGGAAGCAGGTGCATCGCAGCACTCAATCAGTATTTGGTGGAAACAGGTATATAGCACCCCTCAATCAGTATTTGGCGGAAACAGGTATATGTCACCCCTCAATCAGTATTTGTCAGAAACAGGTATATGGCACCCCTCAATCAGTATTTTGTGGAAGCAGGTGCATCGCAACTCTCAATCAGTATTTGTCAGAAACAGGTATATGGCACCCCTCAATCAGTATTTTGTGGAAGCAGGTGCATCGCAACTCTCAATCAGTATTTGGTGGAAGAAGGTATATAGCAATAGCACCCCTCAATCAGTATTTTGTGGAAGAAAGTATATGACACCCCTCAATCAGCATTTGGCGTAAACAGGTATATAGCACCCATCAATCAGTATTTGGCAGAAACACGAGTACTTTCACCTGCTCAATTATTTGGTATCTGAGTTGGGAAATACAATGTTTAAGTAGGTGAAAATGATAAGGTATTGATAATAACAAATTCTCAGTGCTAATAGTAGATTTATGCTTGCATGGTTTCTCTTATTGTCTTTTAAGGCTTGCATGGTTTCTCTTATATACAAGCCACAAGGGCATTTAATCAAATAGATGGCATTATTGGTATTGCAAGAAAAATAACCATTGATCTTATAAGGTTTAAATGTATGTGGATGATAGAATTCAGAGCCCTTGATAATGTGTGAACATTGAATATAGCTAAGGCACGTACCAGTTTATCTTGTAAACTTGATGAAATTTCCTAACAAAGGCCATACATGGACCCTTGTCCTGCATTTCTCTAGTCATATCGGAATCCTCTAAAGCCCTCTCAAGTAATCTCCCTGGGTCCTGGGTAACCCCTATTCAAAAAGCAATCCTTAATTTCTTCCAGTCTTGTCTCACAAGTAGATTTATCAGAGACCATACGTCTAACCCTCTGGAATTGGGCTTTTGGAATGGTTTTCTTTAAAGATGGTGGATGAGCACTAGAGAAATAAAAGATGCTATTTCTATCAGTATCCTTACGATACAAATCTGTGGCCAAAGAGCCGTCAAAACTTTTGTATATCATGGTGTCCAAAAAGCTAATTCGCTCTTAGTCATATGAGATTGTAAATTGTGTTGTATCTTGTTCAAACCCTCAAAGAATAACATGAGGCACTCGAGTGAGAAGGCTTTAGAGGATTCCGCTATGACTAGAGAAAAGCAGGACAAGGGTCCACGTATGGCCTTTGTTAGGAAATTTAATCCTCACAATAAAAAGATCGATCAGATTCTAAAACAGAACTGGCACATATTTTCACCTACTTAAACATTGTACAGTCCTGATAAAAATTTTAAGACCACTTGAAAAATGGCAAAAAATCATATTTTACATTGTTGGATCTTAACAAGGTTCCAAGTAGAGCTTCAACATGCAACAAGAAGAAATGAGAGTGAGACAAAACATTTTTTGACCATTTAATTAATTGAAGATAATGATTAAACTGAAACAGGCTGTTTTTCAGCTGATCCAAATTTTAGGACCACATGCCTTTAAAAGGCCAAATCTGTGCAAAGATGTGGATTCATTGTCATTGTCTGTCAGGTAGTCACACACGACGTGTGCCTTTGCAAAGGCAAACAAACTCTCCCTTTTTGAAGGTGGTCGGGTTGTTGAACTGCATAAGCAGGGTCTCTCACAGCGCACCATTGCTGCTGAGGTGGGACGCAGTAAGACAGTCATTTGGAATTTCTTAAATGATCCTTAGGGTTATGGGGCAAAAAAGTCAAGTGGAAGACCCAAAAAAAATTCACCAGCACTGAGCCGGAGGATCCAATTGGCTGTCCGTCAAGACACTGGACGATCCTCGACCCAAATTAAGGCCCTTACTGGTGCTGACTGCAGCCCCATAACCATCAGATGGCATCTGAGACTGAAGGGCTTCAAAAACAAAAAACGTCTTCAAAGACCTCGTCTCCTTGAATGCCACAGAACTGCTCGTTTGGACTTTGCAAGAGAGCACCAAACATCGGACATTCAAAGGTGTAAGAAGGTTTTATTCTCTGATGAGAAAAAAAATGTAACCTTGATGGTCCTGATGGTTTCCAACGTTACTGGCATGACAAGCAGGTCCCACCTGAGATGTTTTCTACGCGCCACAGTGGAGGGGGTGCCATAATGGTCTGGGGTGCTTTTTCCTTCAGTGGAACAATGGAGCTTCAGGAATTGCAGGGGCGTCAAACGGCCGCTGGCTATGTCCAGATGTTGCAGAGAGCATTCCTCATGACTGAGGGCCCTCATCTGTGTGGTAACTGGGTTTTTCAACAGGACAACGCTACAGTACACAATGCCCGCAGGACAAGGGACTTCTTCCAGGAGAATAACATCATTTTTTTGGCCCATCCTGCGTGTTCCCCTGATCTAAATCCAATTGAGAACCTTTGGGGATGGATGGCAAGGGAAGTTTACAAAAATGGACAACAGTTCCAGACAGTAGATGGCCTTCGTGCGACCGTCTTCACCACTTGGAGAAATGTTCCCACTCACCTCATGGAAACACTTGCATCAAGCATGCCGAAACAAATTTTGGAAGTGATAAACAATAACGGCGGAGCTACTCATTACTGAGTTCATGTTTGGAGGTTGGATTTCTGTTTTTGGGGGTTTAGTTTTTTTTTGGAGGTGTGGTCCTAAACTTTTGATCAGCTAAAAAACAGCCTGTTTCAGTTTATTCGTTGTTTTCATTAAATTGAATGCTCAAAAAGTGTTTTGTCTCACTCCCATTTCTTCTTGTTGCATGTTGAAGCTCTACTTGGAACCTTGTTAAATTCCAGCCATGCTAAATATGATTTTTTGCCATTTTTCAAGTGGTCTTAAACTTTTGATCAGGACTGTATTTCCCAACTCAGATACCAAATAATTGAGCAGGTGAAAGTACTTAGGAGAGGGGGTGACATTAAAAAAAAACTACTCCTGAAAAGAGAAGCATACTGGAATCATACCCTTGGGACCTTTCATCCATGGGGTTTGATTAGAGAGTATGAGATTGGTCACATTGATAATAAATGGGATGGTAGTTGCCCTAATATTTGTTTGTTTTTTCTGTTTCTTTACAGAGTCCATCGTTACAATGAAAGTTACCATGTAACTTTATGTATCCTTTGATAAGGGATTATGATTTTGATTCTATGTCCCAGATCAGAACCTTGATTCCATGCTCCATAACAGGTTTTTGAGGCTACCTAGTCATACGTCACAGGAATTGGTATACTATATATGTTGTGAATTTATCAGCATATTTTATCAGTTGAGAAAGGCTAGGATGGGCCTAAACACGTCCTGATTTTATGTTACATATGCACTAGAGAATTAAAGAATACTGAAGATAATTACAAGTGCTGCTGGGAGTTGGTTTGGATTATATGAAATTAACATTGAGGTCTTTCAGGGGATAATCAGGGTAAAAAAAAAAACATACCATATCCATTTGCTCGCAGAGAGGCTGTTGCGGCCATCTTGATTGAAGAAATTGCGTGAAATCTTGCACGGCAACGTGATGTCATCACGCTGGCCGGGCACTGATGACATTGCAGCGCCCTGCCAAGGCAGTGACGTCACACATCACTGTGCGCCTGTTTTCACTCAGTTTCTTCAATCATGAGCTAAAGGATGAGGTGAGTAGTTTTTCTTTTTTCAGGAAATATAGATTTATTACCGTGAAGCACAAGGAAATTCAGCTTTGTGGCTAATCAAAATCTTCCTGACATTCAGATATAAGGCAATTCATTTGACTTTGATTTGCTCATCCCTAGTCCTAAGTATAGGTCATAAATATTAGAATGGCAGGCACCCCTGCCAATCAGCTGTATGTAGAGAACACAAAGCTTGCATGAGTGCTATGTTCTCTTCATTATTTACCTATTCCCCATCCCATTCAATAGGATGGCCTACTCAAGTGAATGTTGATGGTGAGCAGGTAAACAGTGAATAGAACACATCACTCGTATGAGCGCTGCTTTCTCTTCATACAGCTGATTGGTAGGGGTGTCAGCAGCTGTGCCTCTGCCTATCTGATATTGATGACCTATCCTAAGGATAGGTCATCAATTTTGGAAAAGTAGAGAACCCCTTTTACAGTAGGTACTATATGTCCACACTGGGCAGGTTCCCTGTGGACTTTCTGCATGAGAATTGTGTGTACTATATAAAAAAAAAAATAATCAGCAGCAGCAAAAAGGATGGGATTTTAAAAATCTACATGCAAAATCCACCAAAAAAATTCTGCAATGGAATTGGCAAATGCCTTTGGCCCCTTAAAATGCAGAGGGTGAAATCTGAAGCAAACCCACCGCATTAACAAAAGGAATTCCAGTGTGACAATTTAAAATAGTAATCTGAAGTGGACTTTGGTACCGATGTACCAGCCAGTACCAAAGCCCCCTTCAGATTCCTATTTGAAATTATTTTTAAATCCGCAGATATGAATACAGTAGTAATTCACCGACGTCTGACACAACTTTGGGTGAGACAAAGTTTGGGTCCACGGAGCCAGTACATTTTAATGCTGTACAGAAACAGCATTAATTTTGAAGTTTTTGAACAAATTTACTTAGGATCCGAAGCTCGATTCACTCAAGCCTACTGCAGTTACCTTCTTATCTATCATTCTAATTCTTCCTGTAATATCAACTCTGTGCATATTTAGGACAGGATCCACGATTTACAATAGGTGACTGTCAAGCCTTATCTACTCCTTGTTTACAGAGCATACCTAGTTAACTCTCACATAGAAGTCAATGAGGTCCCTTCTAGACCACTGTGTTTATGCCCCATGTGGCTGCCATAAAGCAAGTTCCTTGCAGCCCCATAATTTTGATGCAGCCCCCATAATCATCATACAAAAGAGGCCAGCACCACTGAAATAATCGTAGGGTGCTGCCCTGTGTAAAACAGTACTATCCACACAAAAAGACAAAGTACACAGGTATTGAAAGCACACTAAAATTACATACAAAATCACAATCATTTATTAAGAGTCCAAAGAAAAAACAAGCAGATAAACAATAAAAAAAAAATTAAAAGCGAGAACAACAGGATGCACCAATCCCCCACAATGAACACCACAATCCCTGAATAGGGCGTTATGAGGAGACCAAAAGTGCCACACGTATCACCATCCTCATTATGGGCAGAGGCACAAGAGCGTTTAATGCGCATGTGCCGGCCCGTACATCTAGCCGGCATTGTGCCTCTGCCCATAATAGGGAATGAAGTGCGCAAGCGCAGCGAATCTTGTGAACGGCGCTGGCGCTGGATTTCTGAAGAACCTAGGGCGGGCCAGAGGGGTGAACGCCGCCCCTGGGCACCTTTAGAACCTAATTAACATATTGAATGAAAGTGTTTTTTTAGCGAAAATAAGCGCCGGACAGCTATACGGTAAGTAGTATTCCAATATCAGGACTATAATGCAGATCATAGTGTAAGTGTTCTATAATGGTCAGTTTAGGTGAAAGACTCCCTTTAAATATCCAGTATTCTTATGTTTGCTACAATACATTGCAATAATCATTTATTGCAGTGTATCGATCATGTCTGCTTAAGGCCGAGTTCACATCAGCGTTCAGCCTTTCCGTTCTCCTGCTCCGTTATAGGAGCAGAAGAACGGAAAGGACGGATTCGGCTCATAACTGAGCCGAACGGAGGCTACAGACCCCATAGACTATAATGGGGTCCGTTAGGTTTCCGCTCAGAAGATGATTTTGGAGCGGAGACAAAAGTTGTGCGCGCAGGACTTTTGTCTCCGCTCCAAAATCATCTTCTGAGCGGAAACCTAACGGACCCCATTATAGTCTATGGGGGTCTATGGGGTCCGTAGGCACCGTTCGGCTCAGTTATGTGCCGAATCCGTCCTTTCCGTTCTCCTGCTCCTATAACGGAGCAGGAGAATGGAAAGGCTGAACGCTGATGTGAACTAAGCCTTATACTGACACTATGCCTACCAAACCTGGCCTCTGGCAGCGTCTCATAGGCTTCTATACATGCCAGACCCGTAGACCTTTGCAAGGCCTCCAGCTGCCATAGCAAACATTGGAACCCGATGAGGGAGAGAGAAATTGCTCCCTCTATAAACCCCTTAGATGCCGCAGGTGCTACCAACTGCAGCAGCTAAGGGGTTAAACACCTGGGATTGGTGCCAGCACTAATCTCAGCTGTGGGAGCAGTGTGTCACTTGTATGTTATACCTGACACCTGCTGCTGATGGTAGCGGCTCAGTTCCTTAGCCGCTATCATAGCCATGCTATAAATATATGGCATAGTGCTTTAGTGTACTGCTTGCCAAACCATATATGCATGGCATGGGGTGGAAAGGAGTTAAAGGGGTTGTCCCATGAAAACTTATCCCTTATCCACACTACAGGGGATAAGTGGCTGTGGTCTGACCTCTGGGGTCCCCAACAATCTATAGAATGGGCCCCTGTTTCCCATTTGAATGGTTCAGCATACACACATGCATGTCCTCTGCTCCATTCAACTCAAGTGCAGGGACTATCTCAGGTAGCCCAATAGAGTGGATTGGAGGAACACGGGACAACATTCCAGTGATTGGCAGGGAACCTAGCAGTCAGACCTCTGCTGATTAGATACCTATCTTCTATCCTGTGAATAAGAGTATGTTGTTGCAATGGGAAAACCCATTCAACGTTTCCCAAAACCTAAATTTCTGCTATTTCAAAGGTCTCATGTTTATGAAAAGTCAAACAACTTTTTGAACATCATTTTACGAGTTTAGTTTATTTGGAATAATATATTTTGGTATGTTTGTCTCTATCCATCTGTCACAATGTATTAGTCTTTGCCAATTACACAAAAAATACAAGGTCTCCAGCTAGCTAATGGTTTTCAAACTCCTCTCTCTAGTACCTCACTTGAGACAGCTGAGGTCAGTGAAGCTTTGAGTATTTTTGACCAGTTTCCAGAAGATCACCTGGATTGTTATTCCTTGGATATATAATTTACCTCAAAAGAAAAGGTTATTTTTGCATACTGAAATAAACTTATTAAATGAAGCAGGCATCTGTAGACAAGAACATTGAAAAATGACTTTCATTTAATCATCCTTGAAATGTCATTAATATACAAAATCATACAGCAAATCACAATAATCAGATTGCATTGATATACAGTATCAGGACATCACAGTTTATTTTAATATGTTTATTCTATTTGTATAGTGAGATATATAATGTTTTTGGCTCTAATAAAATGCACCCAATTATAAAACACACCTTTAAGAGGAGGAAAATCAGAAAAAATATATTTTTTGTCAGACCTTTAGATCAGACCACCAGTCTTTATCAGACCCCCAATCTTCATCAGATTTGTCTCCGTACAGCATTAAAATGTATGGGCTCTGGCGAGGCAAATTCGATATCACCGAATTTCAATCTTCATTCAGCGGTGACGTCACTGCAGGTCCTTTTTCAGGTCTTGAAGAAAAGAAGATACCGGCTGCGCGATCAAGTGGATAAGGTGAGGGTTTTTTAACCCCTAAATAGACATTTTATTTTTCATTCTGTTTTAAGAATGTAATTATTTTCCGTTATAACCATATTATAACGGAAAATAATAAAGTGAAGTTCAGGTCCCCATTGACTTACAGTTGTGTTCAAAATTATTCAACCGCCACTGAAATTGAGTGTTTTGGCCAGTTTGACATTGATTTTGATCATTTCAGTCATCTTGTTTACAATTAAATCAAAGAGGCACTTGTAAGTCAGACAAATATAACATAACATTTATAATGAAATAACCACAAATGTCTTTTCTGTGCTCACATCATTATCAGTTTTATTCAACCCCCAAGTGACATTCAATCTTAGTACTTAGTACAACATCATTTTCCAGTTATAACAGCTTTCAAACGTGAAGCATAGCTTGACACAAGTGTCTTGCAGCGATCTACGGGTATCTACGTCCATTCT
The DNA here is from genome assembly GCF_905171765.1 of Bufo bufo. NCBI lineage: Eukaryota > Metazoa > Chordata > Amphibia > Anura > Bufonidae > Bufo > Bufo bufo. The sequence goes on along the minus strand of NC_053396.1, from coordinate 147,673,656 downwards.
TCTCGGGCAAAAGCCTCCAGTTCAGTCACATTCTTAGGCTTGCGCGCTGCAACTGCTTTCTTTAAGTCCCACCAGAGGTTCTCAATCGGATTTAAGTCTGGTGACTGCGATGGCCACTTCAAAATGTTCCAGCCTTTAATCTGCAACCATGCTCTAGTGGACTTGGAGGTATGCTTGGGATCATTGTCCTGTTGAAAGGTCCAACGTCTCCCAAGCCTCAGGTTTGTGACGGACTGCATCACATTTTCATCCAATATCTCCTGGTACTGAAGAGAATTCATGGTACCTTGCACACGCTGAAGCTTCCCTGTACCTGTAGAAGCAAAGAAGCCCCAAAGCATGATTGACCCCCCCGCCATGCTTCACAGTAGGCAAGGTGTTCTTTTCTTCATAGGCCTTGTTCTTCCTCCTCCAAACATAGCGTTGATCCATGGGCCCAAACAGTTCTAATTTTGTTTCATCAGTCCACAGAACACTATCCCAAAACTTTTGTGGTTTGTCCACATGACTTTTGGCATACTGCAGTCGACTCTTCTTATTCTTTGGAGACAGCAAGGGGATGCGCCTGGGAGTTCTGGCATGGAGGCCTTCATTACGCAGTGTGTGCCTTATTGTCTGAGCTGAAACTTCAGTACCCACATCTGACAAATCTTTTTTCAGTTCCTCAGCAGTCAAACGGGGACTTTTCTCCACTTTGCGCTTCAGGTAGCGCACAGCAGTCAAAGTCAGCATCTTCTTTCTGCCACGACCAGGTAGCGTTTCAACAGTGCCCTTTGCCTTGAATTTGCGAATGATGCTTCCTATGGTGTCTCTTGGTATGTTTAACATCTTTGCAATCTTCTTATAGCCATTGCCCTTCCTGTGTAGAGAAATCACCTCTTCTCTTGTCTTCCTGGACCATTCTCTTGACTTCACCATGTTTGTAAACACACCAGTAAATGTCTAGAAGGAGCTGAGTATCACAGTCCTTTTAAATCTGCCTAATTGGTACTTATTATGCTTGATTGCTGCTCCTTGACATCCACAGGTGTTTTCAATACCTGATCGAAAACACTTGAATGAACCTCTGTTCTTAAGAGTGGTAGTCTTTAAGGGGTTGAATAATTGTGTCAATGAAGAAATCACAAAAAAAACATTTAATACTGTATTGCAAAAAAAATTGATGTCATTTTAGTTGCATTTGGTTCTTTAAAAAGTCCTTGCAAGATTCCATTCTGAACACAATTACAAATGTACACTAAATTCCCTAAAACCCTTTACAGCATTGGGGGTTGAATAATTTTGAACACAACTGTAAATGGGGTCCGGGTTCGGGGTCAAGTTTGGGTCAAGTTCAGGCCCTGAACCCGAACTTTGACCTAAAGTTCGGCCGAACCCAGCGAACCCGTACTTCCACGGGTTCGCTCAACCCTATATTAGGATAAGGAAAGAGTAGGTGTAAAAAATTACACCCTAAAGCTACTGAAATGTGTATTACTGGATGGTCATTATACACTGCAGTATATATAATGGTGTTTTGTCAGACTGTCAAATGATTGCTTTCAAAGTAGGCTACTATTGTTATTTTAATCATTTAATAATTTTTTACAAAAATGAATACTCATATCTGTGCCTCAATAGCAAGACTATGAGCTTTATTAAGATTTAGTTTTTAGCTAGGATTCATAGCTTCATGTAACAAGCATGATATTGTGATGCTGGAAACACTAAAAAAGCCATTGACCTTTCATCATCATAGTTTTATAAAATCAGATTTCTTCATATTTTGTAATAATTAAAGCATGTCATACAAAGAATGGTATTATACAGGACTATATGGACTCTATTATGAAAGGTTTTTTCTTGTACTTATGCTTTATTCTACCAAGTGGTAATTTTCCCACATGAACTATAAAGCCGTCTCTAAGGTTTTATCAAACAGTTTGACTTTCAATACCATCCATTGCCTACTTAAGGGGGTTCTCTGGGAATGATTTTAAAGGGTATGTATGGTATGTATGCAGGACTGGTTGCCACCACTTAAAGAGCTACCTGGGGGGTGAGGGGGGTCCTTATTACACACTACACTGCCCTACAATAAATGGTAATGATGCAATCCTGCCTACGATATGCCATCATGGCTGAGCAGCCTGACAGGAAAACTCCCCAATATGTAATATAAGTGCTAAAGCACAGTGTATAGCGAGGCCCCGGCCCCTCACCCCCCCCCCCCTTCCAAGACAGCTCTACAAGTGGAGGCAAACGGTCCTGCTCAAATTCTAGGACAGGTTGCTTGTAACCATTGTAATTCATTCCTAAAGAACCAATTTAAGCACCAGATGTTATGATCTAAGTCAAGTTTAAATTCAGTTACAAAATAAGCTTTTAAGGATAAGTAGAGTGTTATGATTCTTTCCAAAAGCTACATTTTCCAAAATGACATATTAAAGTGGTTGTCCTAGATAATTAAAAATTTTGGACAGGCGCTACAATTTCTTAAATACATATGACCTTTACTACTAAGGACAGTGATTAACTGCAGTGGTCATGTTCCATACATCTGCATGTCACTGTGCATGTCACTAGCCTTATGACTGCTGCACTCAGGTGCCATATAGTATACCAACAAGCAGTGACATCAGGATGCAGAGAATGGCATTAGAGAAAGGGATGAGTATAACATCATTTTAATTTTAAGCAATAGTAGGGCTTGTTTGAGATTTTTAATTATTTTGGACTTTAAAGTATTACCATGGCGAGAAACTGAAATTTAGCTTTTGGCAAGAATCATGAAACTCTACTTAACCTCAGAAATTCTTGTAACTGAATCATGCCATTATAAAGGTATCCTGCTGTCTTTTTCTAAACCACACAATGGAGCAGTGCTGTGTTAAATCAGAACAGGAAATATATTCCAACTACATGGTATTCTTTTCCACTGATGACTATTCCCCTGTTGGATACTAATAGGACAGAAGATAAAGATTATACGGTTTAGAAAATGGTACAGCAGATCAGATTTAAAACTATGTTGTCCTGACTAAGCACGGCATATTATTGGGACATGTTAATTGTACTATAAGCACCAACAACACAGAATATATTGCACTGCTTGGGTTAGCAAAAATAAATAAAGATTACAGAGGATTCATACTTATGTCTGTTATAATTATGAGAAAAGTATTCCTCCCACCTCCTCCCTGTGTGAAGAGAGAGGTAAGGGACTTTCTTTTGGGCCAAAAGAACCTGTCCCCATAAAATGCTGCCCTTAAATGGGTGACAGATATGCCTTAGGGCTCATGCACACGGCTGTTGCTCGGCCGTTGTGTGCATTGGGTTTTGACAATCCCCAATGCATGGGCAACATCCGTGCAGCTGCCCCGATGGCTTTGTCCGTACGGCAAAAAAATAGAACATGTTCTATTTTTTTGCGGTGCAGAGGCACGGAGAGAAAACCCGCAGAATGGGTCCACATCCGTGATTTGGGGTGCACACAGCCAGTGTGCGTATATTGTGGGCCGCAATATGGCCGCAGCCTAATATTTATTGCCTATCTTCAGGATAGGTCATTAATATCCGATTGGTGAGGGTCCAACTCCCCCACTGATCAGCTGTTCTCAGCAGGTTCCGGCACTTCAGCTAGAACTATGTATGGAAAAGAAAGCACAGATCCAAAGTGTAGTGGTTTTGCTTGGTTACTGCAGCTCAGTTCCCACTTATTCCAGTGTGAGCTGAGGTGCGGTAACCCAACATGGGCACTAAACTTTGAACGCAGCTGTGCTTCCTGCTCCATTTACAATGCTAATTACAGTGCTAATGGCTGCCGGAAACAGCTGATTGGTGGTGTTGACAGTTGTCAGACCCTCACAGGTTAGATATTAATAATATAGCCTAAGGATAGGTCATCAATATAAAGAGCCTGTAAAAACACTTTAAGTTGCATAAACATTTAATTTTATTGCAGTTCGGCCACTGACACATTGAAAAGAAATATCTGGCACACAAGCTTCGCACCAGACACTTTTTGTGCATCACTAGACAGTTTTGAAAAATGATATCGCCATGCAGGTGGTTTTGAAGTCCCTTCACCCACCAACTTATTCCTAATGTATTTCTGCTCCTGAGGGCTGACACCTTATGCAGTGAGGACCCAGACACCAACAGCAACACTGACCAATACTACAAAAAAGGCACTCTATTAGTTTTGTGCCTCAAGTAGCACATCTATCCTTTAGTCACCCAGGCAGTACACACTTACGCCATGAGTGCCTTTTTTCTCTCTACTTCTTGGCCTTCTTGAGCTGAGTTACAAGATTGGAAAAATATGTGTCATTGAAAAAAATTGCCAAGGCAAATAAGAGGAATCGCAGAGCTTGTATAATGTAAAGTTAGTGGATACAAAGAAAATATATACTCTCAAAGAAAAAAAATAGCCTTAAGCTTCAAAAAAAGAAGAGTGGAAAAAAGAATCAGCGTGCCCTATCTTGATGCTGAATCTCCCTTTGAAATAAATAGAAAGTGTCAAAAACCTGCAACATACATGTCCACAAAATTTTTGCATATTTTCTGCACAGTTTTTGGTTTTTGTCAAAATGCCTCAAAATGCATGAAAAATGCGCAAAAAAAAACAGAAAAAAACATGCAGATTATATACTGAATTTGTTGGCAAAATTTCAAAATGTGTTGCGTGTGTATTTGATACTGTAAATTTAGAGCCAGATAGTTGTTTCTTACCGTTGGCCAAATTTTCAAATGCAAATTTATTTACTGTAGTTTAATTTTATTCATAAGCAAAAAAAAAAGTCATTTTAATCGATACATTTTTCTTCATATATTAGGCAGAGTGAACAGTAGCAAGGTTTGTTTGCTTAAATAAACAAATAATCTTATTTTTCTTTTGTTTAAAAGATATAATATCAACACAAGGATAAAGCATAGAGAAAGTAGGTCATTATTCACAAAGACAGGAATAAGGAGATCCCTTCTTTGATGTATTGCTCATTAAGACTTTTAGATATTGAGGTAAAAATCCAAAGGGACTTTAAAATACCAAAACTTATCCAGAACAGTAGTTCAGGGCTAAGAGCTACATACATTAGCCAGAACTTTTATGATACTTAAATTTAACTCATTTTTACTGCTACGGCTGAATTACAAAACTACATTAAGTAGCTATTATATGCAGCAATCTCCTCTGCAGCATGGGGAGGAGCGATTGTTATGCCATCACTCGTCCCTATGCTGTATAGTGGTTTGCTGGTGACAGATCTTAATTAGACAGTACGATCTGTCACCTGCAAACAATATTTGTATTGCCCATATAATTGGGCAATCGGCAGCAGTATTACACTTCTAGATGATCGCTAACAAGCGTTCATACAAATGTTTGTTAGCGATCATCGGGCACAAAATCTGTCCATGTGATACACCCATTACAATTCTGCAGGTACTCCTAAGATCCTACCTTCAAAATTATGTTGCCATTGGTAACCGTGATTAAGTTACCCTAAGTAAACCCACCACAGGTTTGCCAGCATATTATTGAATTTGAAACTCTTGTTACTGATATCACTTAGATATAATCAATAATGCATTAGTAATGAAAAAAATATTTTTATTGTTTTACTAGAAAATAAAAATATTCTATTTAGAGATAAGCAAATCGAATCCCACAAAGTGCAATTTGATCCGAATTTCAGGAATTAATCGATTCGCCTAGGAATTTCCTAGTTTCATTCAAACTTACCGCCATTTGCACACGAAGAGCCGCCAGCCTCCATCTTGTTTGAAGATCTCTGCCGAAATCCAGTGCGGCACGAAATTACATCACCACACCGACAGGCGTGATGAAGTAATCTTATGCCGCACATGATTTCGGCCAAGATTTTCAAACAAGATGGAGGCTGGCGGCCCTTAAGGGAACCATGAGTGAGGGAACCATATGGCATGATCCCCTCCCTTCGGAAACTGGGCCACAGGGGAGTATTCCAACATGATAACGACCCCAAACACACTGCCCGCTGCCTTGCTAAAGAAACCGAGGGTAAAGGTACTGGATGATGACCTCTGCCTTGCTAAAGAAACTGAGGGTAAAGATGCTGGACTGGCCAAGCATGTCTCCAGACCTAAACCTTATTGAGCATCTGTGGGGCATCCTGAAATGGAAGGTGTAGGAGAGCAAGGTCTTTAACATCCACCAGCTCCATGACATGGCAACTTCTGAAGCTCTAGTGAACTTCATGCCCAAGAGATTTAAGGCATTGCTGGAAAATAATGGTGGCCACACAAAATATTAACACTTTTGGCACAATTTGGCCATTTTCACTTAGGGGTGTATTCACCTTTGTTGCAAGTGGTTTAGACATCAATTATGGTGTGTTTAGTTACTTTGAGGATACACCAAATTTACACTGTAATGCAAGCTGTATGCTAGCTAGTGATGAGCGGGAGGTGCCATATTCGATTTCGCGATATTTTGCGAATATTCGAATGAATATTCGTATTATTTTCGTCGAAATCGAATATTCGTAATTATTTTATTTTTCACGAATAATATGCGATTAAATTAATCGTACGATTGATTTTTTTTAATCGTACGATTTTTTTTTTTTTTCCTGTATAAGGCAACGTTCCTATGACTATGGCTAGGCTAATATGTGTATTTTACGAAATTTCCTAATATTGCTCTAACTTCGTCTTTTAGAATATTCGTAATATTGCTCTAACTCCGTCTTTTAGAATATTCCGAATATTCTAAAAGACGAAGTTAGAGCAATATTAAGAAATTTCATAAAATACACATATTATTAGCCTAGCCATAGTCATAGGAACGTTGCCTTATACAGGAAAAAAATTAATAAAAATCGTACGATAAAAAAAAAAAAAAAAAAGAAATTGTGCAATTAATTTAATCGTATGATTTTTATTTTTTTCCTGAATAAGGCAACGTTCCTATGACTATGGCTAGGCTAATATGAGTATTTTACGAAATTTCTTAATATTGCTCTAACTTCGTCTTTTAGAATATTCAGAATATTGCTCTAACTCCGTCTTTTAGAATATTACGAATATTCTAAAAGACGAAGTTAGAGCAATATTAAGAAATTTCGTAAAATACACATATTAGCCTAGCCATAGTCATAGGAACGTTGCCTTATACAGGAAAAAAAAATAATCATTCGATTAAATTAATCGTACGATTTTATATTTTTTTTCGAAAAAAAAAAAAATATGAATATTAGATTTCGCGAATATTTGAAACTATATTCTAAATATTCTCAAAATCTCGAAATTGCGATATTCGAGAAAAAAATAAAAAATTCTAATATTCGCGCTCAACACTAATGCTAACTACTTTACATTGTAGCGAAGTATCTTATCTTCAGTGTTGTTGCATGAAAAGATGTAATAAAATATTTACAAAAATGTGTGGAATGCACTAATTAGTATTATGTAAAGAGGCTGTTGAACATTAGTGATGAGCAGCAGGGGCAATATTCAAATTTGCAATATTTTGTGAATATTTTGTAGGATATTCGTCATATATTCGCAAATTCGAGAATTCGAGACTATATTCTTGATTGCGAAAATCGGCAATGTAATATTCACGTAATGTGTGCGAAATACAGGTGTGGGTCACTTATGCTACATTTTTCAAGCTGGTATACGTTTTCTGAGACTGAAGAAAATGGTTGGCATGGCAGAACATTAGAATAGCTTTATATGCAGATAGAGTGCTCCAAAATGTTCGCGCTTGCGAATTTTCAGCAATATCTGCTACACTATAGAACAATCTAACCTACATTGACAATCTCCCCCTAACTATCTGTATTATATATATATATATATATATATATATATATGTTAACTGTCTAATGTATTAACACAAAGCACAGAGCACAGCAATGACACTGCTGTCTCTTTCATTCTTTTTAAAATCTTTTTATTGATTTTATAACATATAATAAAATAATACAGGCAATGGTATACAAACCAATATTGTACAATGCTCAATCAATGATTATTAACAAAGCCAGAGATCTGGTGCAGATGAGTATATTTGATAAAAGGACAATAGCATATAGCAGTGCAGTTTCTAGGTAAAATTTCTCTCAGGGCGAGTGTCAAAAAAACTCCCCCCCCCTTCCTCAAAACTGCTCGATGAAATAAGTGTCTCCCCATTGTAAAAAATGTGGAACCACATTGCACGGACGGTCACAGTGACGCACCCAGTGACCCACTGTCCCACAGACTCAGGCTCTCACTCACAGCAGGCTTCTTTCTCAGCACTGCTCCAGGCGGGCGGTAACAGGCAGGCAGTGCGGGCGGCGGTGCTCACCTCACTACTGTACGTCACGCGGCGCGTGACGTACAGTGAGTGAGCGCCGCCGCCTGCACTGCCTGCCTGTGGGGGGACATTATTTTTAATAAGGATCACTATGGACATTATTTAGAATGGAGGCTGCTGTGGGTGTCATTATAACTATAATGTCTGATAGGCCTAGTCCTGAGTTATATTACCCTGCCCTGTATAATAATGTACCCTGATACCCCTTAGTTATATTACTCCAGCGGGGTAATATAACTAAGGGGCATCAGGGATGGGTACATTATTATACAGGGCATGGGCAGGGTGATATAACTCAGCTCAGGACTAGGCCTATCAGACATTATACAGTTATAATGAGTAATGACACCCACAGCAGCCTCCATTCTAAATAATGTCCTTAGTGATCCTTATTAAACTTAATGTCCCCCACAGTGACAGTGGCCCCCATTTTCATGTCTCCCACAGTGGCCCCCCCCCCCATTGTAATTAATGCCCACCAGTTTTTCTTCTAAAGGAATTCAGAGTTTATGAACTGGTCTCCTTAACAGGTCAATGATTCTGTTAATATGAACCGCCCTATGATATCTTTTGCTGGAAGGGAAACCAATACCTCCCTTTATGAAGGGAAGAAGCAGGATCTTGTTGGAGATTCTGGGTTTTGTGTTTCCCCAGATATAAGAGGAACAGATCTTCCTAAAGGAATTAAAGAAACTACTTGGCAGTTTTACAGGGAGAACTTGTAGTAGATATGTAATCTTGGGAACTATTAGGGAATTAAAAATGTTACGTCTGCCTATCCAAGAGATGAAGGAGGGAGTTTAATGTTTCAGGTATGGATTTTAGCAGAGGGGGGAAATTGGTTTTGTAAAGTCTGTTTAAGTCTGGCGTAATATTTATTCCCAGGAATTTTATGTATGAGTGCGTCCATTAAAATGGGGAATTTTCTTTGAGTTTCTGTAAGAGTTTGGGTGGGAGATTTATATTCATTGCTACTGATTTGGACAGATTTATCTAGAAGTTTGAGACAAAGCCGAAGGTGGTAAAGGTCTTAATAATGACAGGGAATGCTTGGGCTGGGTTAGAAATCATTAAAAGTAAATCATCGGCATATGCCGCTTGTTTGATCTCCAGATTACCACAGACTAAGCCTTTTATCTCTGTAGTTTGTCTGATGAATTGTAAAAGAGGTTCGATTGTGAGAATGAAGAGTAGAGGAGATAGGGGACAGCCTTGTCTTGTCCCATTATTTATCTGAACAGGCTTAGAGAGAATATCATTGACTTTAATATTGGCACTTGGGGAGATATACATTGAGAAGATCGCCCTAATGAAAGGGTCGGGGAAACCTAACTTAGTTAGGGTGTTTTTAACTGCTTCCCGACCGCCTAACGCAGGGATGCGTCCTGGCGGTGGTCGATTCATTCCTCCTAGATGCATATATGCGTCATCTCGCGAGACGCGAGATTTCCTCGCGAGAAGCGAGTGGATCTACAGCCTGCCAGCGGCAATCGTTCGCTGGCAGGCTGTAGTTGCGATTTTTTTAATCCCTAACAGGTATATTAGACGCTGTTTTGATAACAGCGTCTAATATACCTGCTACCTGGTCCTCTGGTGGTCCCTTTTGCTTGGATCGACCACCAGAGGACACATGCAGCTCTGTAATAAGTAGCACCAAGCACCACACTACACTACACCCCCCCTGTCACTTATTAACCCCTTATTAACCCCTGATCACCCCATATAGACTCCCTGATCACCCCCTGTCATTGATCACCCCCCTGTCATTGATCACTCCCCTGTAAGGCTCCATTCAGATGTCCGTATGTGTTTTACGGATCCACGGATCCATGGATCGGATCCGCAAAACACATACAGACGTCTGAATGGAGCCTTACAGGGGGGTGATCAATGACAGGGGGGTGATCACCCCATATAGACTCCCTGATCACCCCCCTGTCATTGCTCACCCCCCTGTAAGGCTCCATTCAGACGTCCGTATGTGTTTTGCGGATCCGATCCATGGATCCGTGGATCCGCAAAACACATACGGACCTCTGAATGGAGCCTTATAGGGGGGTGATCAATGACAGGGGGTGATCAATGACAGGGTGGTGATCACCCCATATAGACTCCCTGATCACCCCCCTGTCATTGATCATCCCCCTGTAAGGCTCCATTCAGACATTTTTTTGGCACAAGTTAGCGGAAATTGATATTTTTTTATTTATTTATTTTTTCTTAAAAAGTCTGATATTCGACTAACTTGTGACAAAAAATACAATCTCACATGAACTCACCATACCCCTCACGGAATCCAAATGCGTAAAATTTTTTAGACATTTATATTCCAGACTTCTTCTTATGCTTTAGGGCCCCTAAAATGCCAGGGCAGTATAAATACCCCACATGTGACCCCATTTTGGAAAGAAGACACCTCAAGGTATTTTGTGAGGGGCATGGCGAGTTCATGTAAAATTTGATTTTTTGTCACAAGTTAGCGGAAAGGGAGACTGTGATAAAAAAATAAAAAAATAATCATTTTCCGCTAACTTGTGACAAAAAATAAAAAGTTCTATGAACTCGCCATGCCCGTCACAGAATACCTTGGGGTGTCTTCTTTCCAAAATGTGGTCACATGTGGGGTATTTATACTGCCCTGGCATTTTAGGGGCCCTAAAGTGTGAGAAGAAGTCTGGAATCCAAATCCCCTCCTAAAAGATACTCATTGGAATTTGGGCCCCTTTGGCCACCTAGGCTGCAAAAAAGTGTCACACATGTGGTATCGCCGTACTCAGGAGAAGTTGGGCAATGTGTTTTGAGGTGTCTTTTACATATACCCATGCTGGGTGAGAAAAATATCTCTATAATGACAACTTTGTATAAAAAAATGGGAAAAGTTGACTTTTAGAGAGATATTTCTCTCACCCAGCATGGGTATATGTAAAAAGACACCGCAAAACACATTGCCCAACTTCTCCTGAGTACGGCGATACCACATGTGTGACACTTATTTGCAGCCTAGGTGCGCAAAGGGGCCCAAATTCCAATGAGTGTCTTTTAGGAGGGCATTTGGATTCCAGACTTCTTCTCACGCTTTAGGGCCCCTAAAATACAGGGAAGAATAAATACCGGAAAATGATGATTTTTATTTTTTATATTTTTTTCCTTACAAAGTCTTATATTCCACTAACTTGTGACAAAAAATAAAAACTTCCATGAACTCACTATGCCCATCACAAAATACCTTGGGGTGTCTTCTTTCCAAAATGGGGTCACTTGTGGGTTAGTTATAGGAGAAGTTGGGCAATGTGTTTTGGGGTGTCTTTTTACACATGCCCATGCTGGGTGAGATAAATATCTCTGTCAAATGACAACTTTGTATAAAAAAATGGGAAAAGTTGTCTTTTGCCGAGATATTTCTCTCACCCAGCATAGGTATATGTAAAAAGACACCCCAAAACACATTGCCCAACTTCTCCTCAGTACGGCGATACCACATGTGTGACACTTTTTTGCAGCCTAGGTGGGCAAAGGGGCCCACATTCCAAAGAGCACCTTTAGGATTTCACAGGGCATTTTTTACACATTTTGATTTCAAACTACTTCTCATGCATTAGGGCCCCTAAAATGCCAGGGCAGTATAACTACCCCACAAGTGACCCCATTTTGGAAAGAAGACACCCCAAGGTATTTTGTGATGGGCATAGTGAGTTCATGGAAGTTTTTATTTTTTGTCACAAGTTAGTGGAATATGAGACTTTGTACGGAAAAAAAAAATCATCATTTTCCGCTAACTTGTGACAACAAATAAAAAGTTCTATAAACTCTCTATGCCCATTAGCGAATACCTTAGGGTGTCTACTTTCCGAAATTGGGTCATTTGTGGGGGTTTTCTACTGTCTGGGCATTGTAGAACCTTAGGAAACATGACGGGTGCTCAGAAAGTCAGAGCTGCTTCAAAAAGCGGAAATTCACATTTTTGTACCATAGTTTGTAAACGCTATAGCTTTTACCAAAACCATTTTTTTTATCAAAGACATGTAGAACAATACATTTAGAGAAAAATTTAAATAGAAATGTAGTTTTATTTGAAAAATTTTACAACTGAAAGTGAAAAATTAAGTTTTTTTGCAAATAAATCAGTAAATTTCGATTAATAACAAAAAAAGTAAAAATGTCAGCAGCAATGAAATACCACCAAATGAAAGCTCTATTAGTGAGAAGAAAAGGAGGTAAAATTTGTTTGGGTGGTAAGTTGCATGACCGAGCAATAAACCGTGAAAATAGTGTAGTGCAGAATTGTAAAAAGTGGTCTGGTCATTAAGGGTGTTTAAGCTAGGGAAGCTGAGGTGGTTAATGAAGACCAAGCCACTCTGTCAAACGCATTTTCAGCGTCTGTCCCCAGAACCACAAAAGGGGTCCCAGTCTTTTTTGCTAATGCAATAGAGTTTATAACTTTATAAGTGTTATCTTTACCTTCGCGCCCAGGAATGAATCCTGTTTGGTCCGGATGAATGAGATCTTTCAATAGAGGTTTAATTCTATGAGCCAATATCTTAGCATACATTTTTATATCTAAGTTTAACAAAGATATAGGTCTGTAGCTGGAACATAAGTTAGGGTCCTTTTGCGTCTTGGGGATCAGAGTGATGTGGGCGTTGACAGTCTGCGGTAGAAATGGCTTGCCTACAAGTGCTTCATTGAAGGATTTAAGTAGGTGGGGCATTAAAATCTCTTTGAATGAGAGGTAGTACAACATTGGGAGGCCATCAGGCCCTGGGGATTTACCTTTAGCCATTTTATTTTATAATATCAGATAACTCTGAGATTTTAATTGGAGAGCAAAGACTGGTTGCTTGTTCCGAGGTTAAAGTCGGAAGATGTATTTTACTAAGGAACTCCTTGGTCATCTTTATTTTTTCCTCCTTAAGGGCGGCTGGGTCGGACTTATCTATGTTATAAAGCTCTGTATAAAACTGTTGAAAGGCTTCTGCTATCTCAACATCGCTTTTCACTAATATCTTATTTTAATTTAAAATAGCTGAAATCCTAGATTTCCGTTTACGTTGTTTTATTAGCGCTAGCATGAACTTAGTAGGTTTGTTACCATGGGCGAAAAACTTCTGTTTGAGGGCTAGGTATAGCTTGGCTGATTGTTTATTTAGAAGTTCCTTAAGCTCGTCCCTAATTGCGGAAAGTTCCAGTAAATGTTGTTTATTTTGTGACTTTTTGTGAGAGGATTCCAACTCAGCAATTCTATTATATAACTCAGTAACTTTGGCTCATCTTTGTTTGTTTACATGAGACGCAATTGAAATAAAGTCGCCTCTGATAACAGATTTATGAGCTTCCCATAATATGTGTGAGGATAGTGTCTCAGATTTGTTTAGAGAGAAAAATTCCCTAAGTTTAGTTTCTACTTTTTTTTTCACTTGTCGATCATCTAACAACATCTCATTAAGTCTCCAGATGTATGTTCTAGGGGGCGTATCAGGTGCTCTCCAAGTGAGAAATACTGGTGCGTGATCAGAGTGAACTATACTACCAATTTGTGTCTAATAATCTAATCTGTGATATGTATTATGAGGATGGGAATAAAAGGAGAAATCTCTTTCACCCGGACTGTTCGCTCTCCATGCGTCTATGAGATTACTGTTGTATATTAATCTTTTAATGACTCTAAGTGTTTTTGATGGGACCATTGATTTACCTACCGAGGTGTCTAATTGAGGGTTTAGAGCGACATTAAAGTCACCAGCTACAATAGCAATCCCTTCTCTAAATTCCTCAAATAGCTGCCATGTATTCTTGAACCAAATTTTATGTGTTACATTAGGAGCGTATAGGTTTGCAAACATGTACATTTGGGAATTTATTGTCCCTTTCACTAATAAAAAACGGCCTAGGGGGTCTCATATTATTCCTGTCAAGGTGAAGTCAATATGTTTATGGAAGCCAATACTCGCAACAAGCCTATTAGAGTGTTCTGAGGTGCTATGATACCACAGATTGTAGTAAGATCTTGACAAGTTTGGAATCTTATTATTCTTAAAGTGTGTTTCCTGCAGAAAAATCACTTTGGCTTTTTCTTTATGTAGGTAATGTAAGATCTGGCTTCTCTTTACAGGGGTTCTAAAGCCTCTAACGTTGTATGTAGCTATATGTATATCTGCCATGATGGTGACTAAAAGTCCGGGTTCGGTGTTCGGCGCTTTCTTGGCGCTTTTTGAAAGGCTGCAAAGCAGCCAATCAACAAGCGTCATACTACTTGGCCCAAGAGGCCATCACAGCCATGCCTACTATTGGCATGGCTGTGATTGGCCAGTGCACCATGTGACCCAGCCTCTATTTAAGCTGGAGTCACGTAGCGCCGCACGTCACTCTGCTATGATCAGTATAGGGAGAGGTTGCAGCTGCGACGTTAGAGCGAGATTAGGCAGATTAACTCCTCCAAAAGACTTTATTCTGTGATCGATCTGCAGCTGTGGATCATTGAAGTGCTATTATTGACTTGCTCACTTTTTTGAGGCTGCCCAGAGCGTTTTTAGATCACTTTTTTTCTGGGGTGATCGGCGGCCATTTTGTGACTTGTGGTGCGCCAGCACGAACTGTCACCAAGTGTATTTAACCATCGATAGTGTGGTTATTTTGTGCTATATCCTACATCAGCTGCAGGCTGAGCCTGTGTCACCGAAGTGCATTTAACCATCAACAGTCTGGTTATTTTTTGGCCATATACTACATTAGCTGCAGGCTGAGCCTGTGTCAAAGAAGTGCATTTAACCATCAACAGTCTGGTTATTTTTTGGCCGTATACTACATCTGGTGCAGGCTGAGCCTGTGTCACCCAAGTGCATTTAACCATCAACAGTGTGGTTATTTTTTGGCCATATATTACATCAGGGGCAAGTTGAGCCTGTCACCCAGCGCCTAAAAAATAGACCTGACATTTCTATTCAACCAAATCTGCACAGTTTTAGCTGGTCAAGTTATTTGTAGTGACCGTAAAAGCAGACTTTTTGTTCTGGGTTGAAAAAGCATTCCCAAATATGCCATTCTGAAAATAACTAGTTTGTGGTATTTGAGGCCTACTTGAAATCTATCCCAAAAAGAAAATCTTACATTGAAGGTATTGATAGTGTGATTCAGAAAAACCTAAGACACACGCTAGCGTGCTGATAGAAGAGTCATTCTGTGATTAAACCTATAACTGTCACACAGCGCAAAAAAAAAAACAGGTCTCACATCTCTATTCAACCAAATCTGCACAGTTTTAGCTGGTTAAGTTATTTGTAGTGACCGTAAAAGCAGACTTTTTGTTCTGGGTTGAAAAAGCATTCCCAAATTTGCCATTCTGAAAATTACTAGTTTGTGGTATTTGAGGCCTACTTGAAATCTATCCCAAAAAGAAAATCTTACATTGAAGGTATTGATAGTGTGATTCAGAAAAACCTAAGACACACGCTAGCGTGCTGATAGAAGTGTCATTCTGTGATTAAACCTATAACTGTCACACAGCGCAAAAAAAAAACAGGTCTCACATCTCTATTCAACCAAATCTGCACAGTTTTAGCTGGTCAAGTTATTTGTAGTGACCGTAAAAGCAGACTTTTTGTTCTGGGTTGAAAAAGCATTCCCAAATTTGCCATTCTGAAAATAACTAGTTTGTGGTATTTGAGGCCTACTTGAAATCTATCCCAAAAAGAAAATCTTACATTGAAGGTATTGATAGTGTGATTCAGAAAAACCTAAGACACACGCTAGCGTGCTGATAGAAGTGTCATTCTGTGATTAAACCTATAACTGTCACACAGCGCAAAAAAAAAACAGGTCTCACATCTCTATTCAACCAAATCTGCACAGTTTTAGCTGGTCAAGTTATTTGTAGTGACCGTAAAAGCAGACTTTTTGTTCTGGGTTGAAAAAGCATTTCCAAATTTGCCATTCTCAAAATTACTAGTTTGTGGTATTTGAGGCCTACTTGAAATCTATCCCAAAAAGAAAATCTTACATTGAAGGTATTGATAGTGTGATTCAGAAAAACCTAAGACACACGCTAGCGTGCTGATAGAAGTGTCATTCTGTGATTAAACCTATAACTGTCACACAGCGCAAAAAAAAACAGGTCTCACATCTCTATTCAACCAAATCTGCACAGTTTTAGCTGGTCAAGTTATTTGTAGTGACCGTAAAAGCAGACTTTTTGTTCTGGGTTGAAAAAGCATTCCCAAATTTGCCATTCTCAAAATTGTTGTGAACGGGAACAATGAGGAAAACATCTAATAAGGGACGCGGACGTGGACATGGTCGTGGTGGTGTTAGTGTACCCTCTGGTGTTGGGAGAGGACGTGGCCGTTCTGCCACAGCCACACGTCCTAGTGAACCAACTACCTCAGGTCCCAGTAGCCAGCAGAATTTACAGCGATATTTGGTGGGGCCCAATGCCGTTCTAAGGATGGTAAGGCCTGAGCAGGTGCAGGCATTAGTCAATTGGGTGGCCGACAGTGGATCCAGCACGTTCACATTATCTCCCACCCAGTCTTCTGCAGAAAGCGCACAGATGGCGCATGAAAACCAAGCCCATCGGTCTGTCACATCACCCCCATGCATATCAGGGAAACTATCTGAGCCTCAAGTTATGCAGCAGTCTCTTATGCTGTTTGAAGACTCTGCTGCCAGGGTTTCCCAAGGGCATCCACCTAGCCTTTCCCCAGGGGTGGAAGAGATAGAATGCACTAACGCACAATAACTTATTTTTCCTGATGATGAGGACATGGGAATACCACCTCAGCACGTCTCTGATGATGACGAAACACAGGTGCCAACTGCTGCGTCTTTCTGCAGTGTGCAGACTGAACAGGAGGTCAGGGGTCAAGACTGGGTGGAAGACGATGCAGGGGACGATGAGGTCCTAGACCCCACATGGAATGAAGGCGTGCCACTGACTTTCACAGTTCGGAGGAAGAGGCAGTGGTGAGACCGAGCCAACAGCGTAGCAAAAGAGGGAGCAGTGGGCAAAATCAGAACACCCGCCGCCAAGAGACTTTGCCTGCTACTGACCGCCGCCATCTGGGACCGAGCACCCCAAAGGCAGCTTCAAGGAGTTCCCTGGCATGGCACTTCTTCAAACAATGTGCTGACGACAAGACCCGAGTGGTTTGCACGCTGTGCCATCAGAGCCTGAAGCGAGGCATTAACGTTCTGAACCTTAGCACAACCTGCATGACCAGGCACCTGCATGCAAAGCATGAACTGCAGTGGAGTAAACACCTTAAAAACAAGGAAGTCACTCAGGCTCCCCCTGCTGCCCCTTCTGCTGCTGCCGCCTCGGCCTCTTCTGCTGCTTCCTCGGCCTCTTCTGCTGCTGCTGCCGCCGCCTCGGCCTCTTCCTCTGCCTCTGGAGGAACGTTGGCACCTGCCGCCCAGCAAACATGGGATGTACCACCAACACCACCACCTGCGTCACCAAGCATCTCAACCATGTCACACGGCAGCGTTCAGCTCTCCCTCTCACAAACATTTGAGAGAAAGCGTAAATTCCCACCTAGCCACCCTCGATCCCTGGCCCTGAATGCCAGCATTTCTAAACTACTGGCCTATGAAATGCTGTCATTTAGGCTGGTGGACACACACAGCTTCAAACAGCTCATGTCACTTGCTGTCCCACAGTATGTTGTTCCCAGCCGCCACTACTTCTCCAAGAGAGCCGTGCCTTCCCTGCACAACCAAGTGTCCGATAAAATCAAGTGTGCACTGCGCAACGCCATCTGTGGCAAGGTCCACCTAACCACAGATACGTGGACCAGTAAGCACGGCCAGGGACGCTATATCTCCCTAACTGCACACTGGGTAAATGTAGTGGCGGCTGGGCCCCAGGCGGAGAGCTGTTTGGCGCACGTCCTTCCGCCGCCAAGGATCACAGGGCAACATTCTTTGCCTCCTGTCTCCTCCTCCTCCTACTCAGCTTCCTCCTCCTCTTCTTCCACCTGCTCATCCAGTCAGCCACACACCTTCACCACCAACTGCAGCACAGCCCGGGGTAAACGTCAGCAGGCCATTCTGAAACTCATATGTTTGGGGGACAGGCCCCACACCGCACAGGAGTTGTGGCGGGGTATAGAACAACAGACCGATGAGTGGTTGCTGCCGGTGAGCCTCAAGCCCGGCCTGGTGGTGTGCGATAATGGGCGAAATCTCGTTGCAGCTCTGGGACTAGCCGGTTTGACGCACATTCCTTGCCTGGCGCATGTGCTGAATTTGGTGGTGCAGAAGTTCATTCGCAACTACCCTGACATGTCAGAGCTGCTGCATAAAGTGCGGGCCGTCTGTTCGCGCTTCCGGCTTTCACACCCTGCCGCTGCTCGCCTGTCTGCGCTACAGCGTAACTTCGGCCTTCCCGCTCACCGCCTCATATGCGACGTACCCACCAGGTGGAACTCCACCTTGCATATGCTGGACAGACTGTGCGAGCAGCAGCAGGCCATAGTGGAGTTTCAGCTGCAGCACGCACGGGTCAGTCGCACTGCGGATCAGACACACTTCACCACCAATGACTGGGCCTCCATGCGAGACCTGTGTGCCCTGTTGCGCTGTTTCGAGTACTCCACCAACATGGCCAGTGGCGATGACGCCGTTATCAGCGTTACAATACCACTTCTATGTCTCCTTGAGAAAACACTTAGGGCGATGATGGAAGAGGAGGTGGCCCAGGAGGAAGAGGAGGAAGAGGGGTCATTTTTAGCACTTTCAGGCCAGTCTCTTCAAAGTGACTCAGAGGGAGGTTTTTTGCAACACCAGAGGCCAGGTACAAATGTGGCCAGACAGGGCCCACTACTGGAGGACGAGGAGGACGAGGATGAGGAGGAGGTGGAGGAGGATGAGGATGAAGCATGTTCACAGCGGGGTGGCACCCAAAGCAGCTCGGGCCCATCACTGGTGCGTGGCTGGGGGGAAACACAGGACGATGACGATACGCCTCCCACAGAGGACAGCTTGTCCTTACCTCTGGGCAGCCTGGCACACATGAGCGACTACATGCTGCAGTGCCTGCGCAACGACAGCAGAGTTGCCCACATTTTAACGTGTGCGGACTACTGGGTTGCCTCCTTGCTGGATCCCCGGTACAAAGACAATGTGCCCACCTTACTTCCTACACTGGAGCGTGATAGGAAGATGCGCGAGTACAAACGCACGTTGGTAGACGCGCTACTGAGAGCATTCCCAAATGTCACAGGGGAACAAGTGGAAGCCCAAGGCGAAGGCAGAGGAGGAGCAAGAGGTCGCCAACGCAGCTGTGTCACGGCCAGCTCCTCTGAGGGCAGGGTTAGCATGGCAGAGATGTGGAAAAGTTTTGTCACCACGCCACAGCTAAGTGCACCACCACCTGATACGGAACGTGTTAGCAGGAGGCAACATTTCACTAACATGGTGGAACAGTACCTGTGCACACCCCTCCACGTACTGACTGATGGTTCTGCCCCATTCAACTTCTGGGTCTCCAAATTGTCCACGTGGCCAGAGCTAGCCTTTTATGCCTTGGAGGTGCTGGCCTGCCCGGCGGCCAGCGTTTTGTCTGAACGCGTATTCAGCACGGCAGGGGGCGTCATTACAGACAAACGCAGCCGCCTGTCTACAGCCAATGTGGACAAGCTGACGTTCATAAAAATGAACCAGGCATGGATCCCACAGGACCTGTCCATCCCTTGTGCAGATTAGATATTAACTACCTCCCCTTAACAATATATTATTCTACTCCAGGGCACTTCCTCATTCAATACTATTTTTAATTTCATTTTACCATTATATTGCGGGGCAACCCAAAGTTGAATGAACCTCTCCTCTGTCTGGGTGCCGGGGCCTAAATGTGTGACAGTGGCCTGTTCCAGTGGTGGGTGACGTGAAGCCTGATTCTCTGCTATGACATGAAGACAGATTCTGTGCTGACATGAAGCCAGATTCTCTGCTATGGCATGAAGAGACTGATTCTGTGCTGACATGAAGCCTGATTCTTTGCTATGGCATGAAGAGACTGATTCTCTGCTGACGTGAAACCAGATTCTCTGCTATGGGACCTCTGTCCAATTGATATTGGGTCATTTTTTATTTTTTTTTTTAAATTCATTTCCCTATCCACATTTGTTTGCAGGGGATTTACCTACATGTTGCTGCCTTTTGCAGCCCTCTAGCTCTTTACTGGGCTGTTTTACAGCCTTTTTAGTGCCGAAAAGTTCGGGTCCCTATTGACTTCAGTGGGGTTAGGGTTCGGGACGAAGTTCGGATCGGGTTCGGATCCCGAACCCGAACATTTCCGGGAAGTTCGGCCGAACTTCTCGAACCCGAACATCCAGGTGTTCGCTCAACTCTAGCTATTATAGCTTAATGAGAGCAACTAGACTTATCTTAAAGACATCTAGAGCATAGATTGCTGGTTGCCTAACCCTCATACTCAAAACCTATAAGGCCATAAGATGACCTCATTGAGTTACAAGAGGAGTGAGGGGTAAAAGAAGGGACTATTCAATCAGCAACCATGCCGCCATATCCGTCATATTAACTGTAAACAAGTGAAAACAAACAGCTTTGAAGATCATGGATATGGTCAGTCTTCCTCTGGAATAATGCGTCTAGGGGTGAGTTTTCCATGTTTTTTCTTGGATTTTTGAGATTTGCCACCTCCTGCTGTTTCCCATGAAGTAGGAGGCATGATGTCTTGTGGGATCAGAACGTTGTTAGTGGCTGACCAGTTGGGTATGTCAATATCCTGTATTTCTAGAGCCGCTAGAATATCTGGGAGGTCTTTGGGAGATCTCAAGATGTACTTCTTTTCCTTGCAGGTAATCAGCATCCCAAATGGAAACAGCCACCTAAAAGCGATGCGTCTTTGTCTAAGATGGTCTGTGAGAGGTTTTAGAGCACGTCTCTTGTTAAGAGTAGCAGGAGCAAGATCTTGAAATAGTGGGATTTGGGAACCTTCATACTCGATGTTACCGCTTTCTCTGGCTCTTTTCATAACTAGATCTTTCTGCGCAAAGTTTAAAAGCTTGCATATGATGTCCCTTGGGGGGTCACTAGGTTTAGGTTTAGGGCGTAAAGCACGATGGGCTCTTTCAATGGTGATTGGATCTGTATAATCTTCACCCAAGAGGGCTAAGCAAATCTCTTTTACTGCAGAGGGTATGGCTTCTATAGCAACAGTCTCTGGGACTCCTCTGATGCAAATGTTATTTCTTCTCCCTCTATTATCTTGATCTTCAATGTAGTCATACAAATAATTGATGTGTTGTTGGTAGACAGAGAAAGCAGTTGAGTTTTTACTTGTGTAATCAGCCATAGCGGATTGAGCGGACTCCAAGGCTTCAACTCTCTGGCCCACTTGCCTCACCTCTTTTTTAATTTCAGATAGTTCTTCCAAAACAGGATTTAAAGCTTTGGCTAAAGCTTGTGAGATGAAGGATCTTGATATTGGGAGATCTGAGGCTGTGTCTGATTGATCTTCATCATCACTTTCCCCTTCTTGATGAGATATTGATTGCCGTTGAGAGTTACTTTTAGGGGTGGACAGGGGTGCCCCTTGATTGCACAGATTTTCTTCATCATAAATCTGTCCAGGTCAGATTGTGATAGGGAAGGCGCCTTGGATTGTTTATGAGAGTCTTGATAAGCCCCCTGTATCTTCCAACTTTCACCATATGTGCGTATGTTTTGGCCCCTAAAGCAGATTACTCACTTCTTCATTTAATAGTGATAGATTACTGCATCGCTGGATTTATATGTAGGTGTGAACTTTATCCAGTTTCTTTGTCATCATGTGACACTGGGGTTGATGCTTCTGCAGGGTTGCACTTAAAGCAACTGTGTTACTGGCCCTTTAAATATGATGATTTAAAGGACGCAATGCTGTTGAAGCAGATTTTTATTTT
The DNA here is from genome assembly GCF_905171765.1 of Bufo bufo. Lineage (NCBI taxonomy): Eukaryota > Metazoa > Chordata > Amphibia > Anura > Bufonidae > Bufo > Bufo bufo. Next base: position 147,651,429 of record NC_053396.1, on the reverse strand, counting down.
CTAGTTTGTCCCTGATCTGCCAGGGTGTCAAATGTAGAGTAAGCTTTTACTGTTTAGCACTCCAGGAGAGTCTGAGGAGCTGAATGCAGATACTAAGACAAGATGTGGCTGCAGTGTGATGCGTCCGATCGTCTTGTGGCAGCACTGCAGGTGTATCGGTAAGGACCTTTGATCGAAGCTCCCACTGACAGGGAGGTATTTTATTTTAATATAGGTCCGGGGGCTGCTGATGACTATGGAGACTGACCGTGCGGTCACAGTGCCTGGGTCTCAAGATGGCGCCAGCTCCGTGTTATCAGCAATGCAGTAAGCGTTATATCCCCTTATATTGCCAAACTTAGGTTGGCTCTGAGTATATATTAGTGTACCTTGACAGGCGGTATCGTGGTACTTGGATGAGGAGTGGAGCAGAGATGAAGCTCCAATGCTGTCCGCGTTCCGGATCAAATCTAGGCCGGGGTTTCCACTTCTGTTAGGCCTCACTTGTAACTCCCGTTTGGAGCGGTCCTTTTCTTATTAAGAGATCTCAAATTGGGGCAGATGTTGATAGCAAACTCCAGAGATCTGAGTTGAGGTCTTTTAGCTTTGTGAAGAGGGTGGATGTTGTAAGATTAAACCTGCCGAGACAGAGCAGAGGAGAAAGACGTCTTCCTCAGTCAGCAGCTAGCCACGCCCCCTGCTGTCTCTTTCATAACTGCAATAAACTTTAGAAAATCACCTGATGTGTACTGTTTAAAAAATAAAAATAAAAAAACAATGAATATTTGTCATTACGAATATATAGCACTATATTCTAAATATTTGCAAATTCTCGAAGTGCCGTTATTCGCGCTAAAAATTCTCTTTTTGAATATTCGAGCTCAACACTATTGAACATGCGCTGTTTGAATCCTTTACCATTACCATCTAAAACATGCATAGAAAATGGTCTAAATGTAAGACAGTTAGGAAGCTGGCTTACATTTAGAAGCGGCGCCGGCCTTTACATAACTTCGGCGGATACACTGCGAAACGCGTGTCGGGGTTGTTGTGAACCTTTCTGGTTGGTATTCTTTACTATTATCTACACTCTTGTTTAGCATTTGTATGGCACTTTATCTTTTTGTATTAGTTTTGATGAATGTTTAATACTACCTACTAGTCCCATATTTTTTTTGCTGATTTTATATGTATTTAACTAAGTTGTGGAAATAAGGCTGAGTATTTACTATTTGTGCTGTGCTAATTTAATTGGTGTGGTGATTTCTAGTGGTTTATGCATAGCATTTATGTACATCTTTGAGTCGTTTTTCTTGGGTGCCATTAATGATCTTGTAGAGAGCCTACACAGTACAATGTCCATATTTTATATTGTGCTAAATCCTGCAAAGTAATCAACACAGAGGAGGGAAACATAACATTATAAAGGGGTTTGAGGAAGCTAAAAGCTTAGGCGGGGAAATGCCAAGTGAAGATGTGGATAAATGTAAGGCCAAAGCTAAAGATATAAGTTCTATAATTATGCATTAAATAGTAAAACACTGGGTAAAATTGCAACTGAAATTGATTTGAGGACACTGATGGACAGTAAGACTAACTTTAGTAACCAGTGCTAGGCAGCTGCTGCCAAGAAAAATAAAATCAACGAGGCATAGATGCTCATGACAAGAACATACTTTTGCCTCTATAAAAATCACTAGTCATACCACATATGGATCATTAAGTACAATTTTGACTTATGTGCATAAAAAGGACATATGTGAACTAGAGCGGGTGCAGCAGATGGCAATAAAGATATTTAACCCAACGGGTTTAAGCCCATTTTACACTGGCAAATTATCTGACCAATTATCAGAGACAAATACTTATGCAAACGCTTGTTCCCAAAAAGTGGCCCAGTGTAAATGTCACCAATCACCCAATTAACCTCATTCATCGAGTGAAAACATATTTGATAAGTTAGTTTGTTAGCAGAACAGGAACAGGAAAATGCTGTCAGCAAACAATTTATCTATATGGGGACAAATGATCGTAGCAGCAATCACTTATCCACAAACAGAGGTGATGATTGCAGCATACAAATGAAGCTATCTCTGCCCATGATCAAGCAATTAGAATGTTTATTTCACTCTCAATAACCGTACGTGCATGGGTCTGTGCAAATGGGCCTTTTAGTCTGAAAAAAAGATGGCTTAGAGGTGATCTAATTAAAATGTACAAATACATACATAGATAATACAGAAATATTTCTTATACTCTTTTTATGCCTAGACCTACAAGATGAATAGTGACCATCCTCTACACCTATAGAAATGATATTTAGAGAAAATTTGTAATAGTTATTTAATTGTTAAAGTTCAAGAGGGATTTGGATGCCTTTCTCGAATGTAAAAATTAAGGATGAGCAAAGTGGATCTATCTCAGTTCATATTTTTGAAGACGTTCATGTTCACATAAAACTGAATGTTTGGTGGTTCGTTTTGGGCCAATGAGAGAGAACCTAGTATACAAATGTTTGTTCCTTAACAATATACTGTATATGCATTGTCTCATTGTCTACAATTGAAATTAACCAAATCTTGCCTTATCTCTAGAAAAAATATTGCAGGCTATGGGTACTAAATTTCTGTAGCTGAGACATTGATCCTGACATTGTAGCATTATAGGTTGTACTTGATGGACCTATGTTTTTTTAAAACCATACCAACTATATAAATGAACAAAAATGATTGAAAGTAATAAATACTATTAAAACACACAAATCACACAAATAAGAACGGTCAACTGATAATAAATATCACTAAGGGAACTATTTGGTGTACATAGATATTGATCTGAGGTTTTCATGGGTCTAATTAACAATCAGGGATTTAGGAGAAGATTATGGTATTATTTATTCATGAGTTAAGGGACTTATGGCTGATTTACACTAGGTTCTTTAACAGATTGGCTTCTAAGGAGGAAACACACGTTTAAAACATGTGGTAATAATAGGTTCTGGGAGCATAACACTTACATTTTTTGTCTAATATACAGGGTGGGCCATTTATATGGATACACCTTAATAAAATGGGAATGATTGGCAGTGGCGTACCGCCAATAGAGGCAGACCACGCAGCTGCTATGGGGCCCGTGGGGGAAGGGGGCCCGGCTGAGAATAGACCCGTACCCATAATTTAACTAAATGCAAATGGTTGCTCAGAGTTCCTGTCTATGGGTAGGGACATGTCTTCTTGGTCGCTGCTTCCCCTGTGTTTGGATGGGCCCCTTACACAGTCCATGTTCCGCTGGCAGTCACAGTCCCTGCTTGCAGCCTAGAGCGCTTCTGTCTGCTGGGCGCCGGTTGATTTGCCAATCAGCATTTAGCAGTGCTATGCTAGCAGTAGCAGAGCATGCTGCTGATTGGCTAGCCTAGCGGTGCACCCAGCAGGGGAACGAGCCGGCCGTGCTGCGGGACTACTGTTGCTGCTGGCCTTGCTGTGACCTGACCTGACTGCCGTGACCAGGAACCAGCATCACCCTCCAGACACCAGCAGTCATCCTGCAGAGAGAGTGACTTATCGTCTCCTCCAGGATTCAGTTTGTTTGAAGATCTACTCTGCCTGCCGTTCTGCCACACAGTAACAGCAACAGCAAGTGCACAGTAAGTTAGCAGCAGTGTGCACTGAAATGCCAAAGTTCAGAGTTGGGGGGCAGTATTCACTATAAGCTCCAATAGTTGGGGCTAGGGTTGCATACATAAGCAGCAGAGCAGACAGCAGGCACAGTCCATAAGGAGGGGCTAAGGTGACACTTGCACAGTTCATAATGGGGAGCTATGGTGGCACCATAGCTCCCCCTTATGAACTGTGCTTGCTGTCTGCTTATGTGTGCACCAAAGCCCCCACCATTTTGAACTGTGCTTGCCGCTGTGCTGCCTATTATTTAGTGTGACACCTTAGCCGCCTTCCCTCCCCCATGAGCTGTGTCTGCTGTGTTGCCTATTATATAGTGCGCCACCATAGCTGCCCCCCATGAACTGTGTCTGCTGTGCTGCCTATTCTATAGTGCGCCACCATATAATAAGCCGCACAGCAGGAACAGTTCATGGGAGGTATAGCAGTGGCACACTATATAATAATCAGCCGGCACAGTTAATTGGGTAAGACTATGTGAACTTTTGTGATCAGATTCTGGTATTCTATTCTAGCAAAGAAGCAGAATACTGAATCGCTGTGTCCGCCATATGCCAAACAATGCCGGCACCCACTTTATTGCATTCATTATAATGGTATCTGTTGGGTTCCAGCGCAAGTAGGTGAGTTGTGTGTGTAGTGAGAGGGGCTAAGAACAGGGCATGGGGGCCCAATTCAAATTCTCGCTATGGGGCCCAATGATTTCTTTGTACGCCCCTGATGATTGGTGATATTAACTTCCTGTTTGTGGCACATTAGTATATGTGAGGGGGGAAACTTTTCAAGATCGGTGGTGACCATGGCGGCCATTTTGAAGTCGGCCATTTTGAATCCAACTTTAGTTTTTTCAATAGGAAGAGGGTCATGTGACACATCAAACTTATTGGGAATTTCACAAGAAAAACAATGGTGTGCTTGGTTTTAATGTAACTTTATTCTTTCATGAGTTATTTACAAGTTTCTGACCACTTATATAAAATGTGTTCAATGTGCTGCCCATTGTGTTGGATTGTCAATGCAGCCCTCTTCTCCCACTCTTCACACACTGATAGCAACACCGCAGGAGAAATGATAGCACAGGCTTCCAGTATCCGTAGTTTCAAGTGCTGCACATCTCGTATCTTCACAGCATAGACAATTGCCTTCAGATGACCCCAAAGGTAAAAGTCTAAGGGGGTCAGATCGAGAGACCTTGGGGGCCATTCAACTGGCCCACGACGACCAATCCACTTTCTAGGAAACTGTTCATCTAGGAATGCTTGGACCTGACACCCATAATGTGGTGGTGCACCATCTTGCTGGAAAAACTCAGGGAACGTGCCAGCTTCAGTGCATAAAGAGGGAAACACATCATCATGTAGTAATTTCGCATATCCAGTGGCCTTGAGGTTTCCATTGATGAAGAATGGCCCCACTATCTTTGTACCCCATATACCACACCATACCATAATTTTTTTTCTTCCAACAGTCTTGGAGGGATCTATCCAATGTGGGTTAGTGTCAGACCAATAGCGGTGGTTTTGTTTGTTAACTTCACCATTCACATAAAAGTTTGCCTCATTACTGAACAAAATCTTCTGTGTAAACTGAGGGTCCTGTTCCAATTTTTGTTTTTCCTATTCTGCAAATTCAGTGCGCCGATCTGGGTCATCCTCGTTGAGATGCTGCAGTAGATGGAGTCTGTAAGGGTGCCATTTGTGAGTAGCTAATATCCGCCGAAGGGATGTTCGACTAATGCCACTCTCCAGTGACATGCGGCGAGTACTATGCTGTGGGCTCTTGCTGAATGAAGCTAGGACAGCCACTGATGTTTCTTCATTAGAGACAGATTTCATGCGTCCACATTTTGGCAAATCCAACACTGAACCACGAAACTTAGCAAGCAGTTTGCTAACTGTAGCATGGGAGATGGGTGGTCTCCTAGGGTGTCTTGCATTGAAATCTGCTGCAATGACCCGGTTACTGGGTTTACCAGACATCAACACAATTTCTATTCGCTCCTCACGTGTTAACCTCGGCGACATGTCAATGGCTGTTAACAAAGAGAAACTTGTAAATAACTCATAAAATAATAAAGTTACGTTAAAACCAAGCACACCATTGTTTTTCATGTGAAATTCCCAATAAGTTTGATGTGTCACATGACCCTCTTCCTTTTGAAAAAACAAAAGTTGGATTCAAAATGGCCAACTTCAAAATGGCCGCCATGGTCGCCACCCATCTTGAAAAGTTTTCCCCCCTCACATATACTAATGTGCCACAAACAGGAAGTTAATATCACCAACCATTCCCATTTTATTAAGGTGTATCCATATAAATGGCCCACCCTGTATATCAATGTAAAAAAAACTGTTAAGTAAAGCTGCTGTATGTATCTTGGCAAGGCAAAAGTGTTTCATCCCATATACAATATTTGTCATAAACATATTTAAGGGTGGATTCACACTAGCATTAGAGATTCAGTTATGGCTTTCCATTATAACATGGTTATAACGGAATCCATAGGATGGAATGCAAAACGGAAGACTTTAAGAGGCATTCCATTTTGCTCCGTCCTAATAGAAGTCTATGGGAAAACATAACGGAACCGTCTGGGTCCCGTTATGCAAGATGGAAAACAAAGTCCTGTCGACACTCATAAAGCCTATGCACTAAGTGAAAGGGCTGCCAAAAATTACAAGGAACCGGCACTACAATACACCCTTTATAACACACAAAGGAGGGCATTATACACACTGTAGGGGTTTAGCTCTTCTCCGGGGGTGATTCACACAAATATCGTCGCCAGACACCAAGTTTCTGGTCCAAACATCACTTTATTTGGCTCCTCAGCAATCCAAACATAAATGGTACAAAATAAACACCTGCCCGGCTGGGCTCTAACTAAACATATGATATCCTGACTCACCTAAAGTCACAGTTCACACCCTGTGAACTCATGCGGCTTTGTCAGCCAATGTCCCACAGCCTCCTGGCTGTACAGAGCACAGTATGCCCACTGTCTCCAGTTCAGTATTTCTTGTGGGGGATTGGGGCTCAGTAGTCTGTCGCTGCGTCCCCCAACTCCAGGCTATCTCCCAGCCTTGTGGTCCCTCAGCCTTGCCCAGCTGAGACCACCCAGACAGAGCCTCCAGGCCTCTGTCCACAGGTAACACACTACCCCCTTTCTGACACTCTGGGAGGTGCCTTATGCCAGGCTGATTACCTCCAGCTTCTCTCACCTGTGGTGGAACAGGGGTGTGGACCACACTATCCACCCCTTCCTTGCCTCTAACCTGAGTGAGACCTGTCACTGTCTCACATATCCCCCCCCTTTGTTCAAGCCCGTGAGGGTGAACACCTGCATAACCAGGGGAGGCTGGTGAGAGGGTATCGACCTGGCCTGGACGTGGGGAACAGCCACCCACCCTGCTCTTTGGCTGCTCCCAATAAGAACCGGCCCAGATTGGCTTTACAGCCACTGGGTCTGCCACATAGTTAATAACAGGAACAGTCTTACCCTTTGTAATCAACCATTCTGGTAAAGCAGTGACATTCTCTCCCGCGGACTCATCAAGGTTGTGGTTGCTCCTAGCAACAGCTTTACTGCATCTCCGCACTTCCTCTCTAGGACTCCGGACACAGTCGCAGGGAAGATATGCACTCCTGAGAACCGAGCCGCTCTCCACCTCTTTGTCTTCCCGACGGTTGCCCTTGGCAACGGCATATCTTTGCCTTTTATCAGGAACTCCGCTCCACAACTGCCCAAACAATGGAAAGTCCTTGCCCAGTACAAATTCCACTTCCAGTGTCTCACATTTTAACAGCTCCCATTGCACAGAGCCATAGTCCGTCACAAAGGTCAGTGACACCGTAGTTTTTGTCTCTGGCCCCCTTGTTACAAAGTCCAGAATATTAGGCAGGACCCGAGACACTTGCTGGCGGGAGTCTAGACTGACCCCCAGCGGGATTCCGCCGATCACTAATTCGCAGGATTTCTCCCACGGGCTATACCATTTTGCAGCCATTTCCACTGCTCAGTCTCTTGTACTGGGCTTCTGGCCCTTTAAATCCTGCACGGTTTGCACCACAGAAAAAAAAAAAGTCCAGTTTAACACCAGCAGTCTCTGCTCTGCAAACTAGCAGGCTTCCAGCATTTTTACTTATCAGCAGGGACACCTGCCCGCATCCGACACCCCACTTCGAAATGCAAAGCATCGTCCTTAATTGTGAGCAGCCAGTGTTTTAGTAGACACAGAAGTGGAATGGTTACGCTGATAATAGCGTTATCGACGCTCGCCATCTGTGTTGATTCCTTAAAGCTGCGTAAAACCTCACAGAGGTCAGACATCAATGCCCACTCTTCGCTTGTGAAGAGCCGAAGCTGACTGGAAAGGCAACAACCATGTTGCAGCTGGCATTCCACTACTGCCCTCTGCTGCTCACAAAGCCTGGCCAACATGTAAAACGTGGAGTTCCAGCGCGTGCTCACGTCGCACAACAGTCAGTGAGCTGGTAATTTCGAGCGTTGCTGCAGCATTGCAAGACCAGCAGAACCTGTCGATGACTTGTGGAAATGGGCACACATGGGTCGTACCTTCACCAGTAGCTCAGGCAAATTGGGGTAGGTTTTGAGAAACCGCTGAAGCACAAGGTTGAACATGTGGGCATGGTATGTGTGTGAACTTGACGAGCTCCAAAGCCGCCACCAAGTTACGGCCATTATCAGACACAACCATGCCTGGTTGTAAGTTTAGTGGTCCCTTATCCCCTGCCATAGCTCTGCGGTGGTGTGCTGTTTGTCACCTAAGCAGATCAGTTTAAGCACGGCCTGTTGCCGCTTCCCCACTGCAGTGCTACACTGCTTCCAGCTACTGACTGATATCTAATTGGTGCTGCAAGATCATAATTCAGAGGTGGAAGTGGAGGAGGAGGCGGAGGAGGAGAAGGGGGGTTGCAACCACTAACGTAGGTGGTGGCATAAACCCTGATGGAAGTAGGGCCCGCAATCCTTGGCGCTGGTAGAACCTAAGCCATCCCAGGGTTCGAATCGCTCCTGGCCTCCACAACGTTCACCCAGTGTGCCATCAGGGAAATGTAGCATCCCTGGCCAAAAGCACTTGACTATGTGTCAGTCGTTAAGTGGACCTTCCAAATAACTGTGTTGGTCAGGGCACGGGTGATGTTCCAGGACACATGCTGGTGTAAGGTGGGGACGGCACATCAGGAGAAATAGTGGCGGCTGGGGACTGAGAAACGAGGGACCGCTGCCGCCATCAGGCTGCAGAGAGCGTCAGTGTCCACAAGACTAAATGGTAACATCTCCAGGGCCAGCAATTTGGAAAGATGTGCATTTAGTGCTAAGGCCTGTGGGTGGGTGCCTGGGTATTTGCACTTTCGTTAAAAGGCCTGGGGTATGGACATCTGTGCGTTGCGCTGGGACACAGAAGTGGATGTGCTAGCTGATGGTGCTTGCGAAGGTCCAGGTGCAGGGCGGGAGGCATCCGGGCCTTCATCTTGGACAGGGGATTTGCCAGCACGTAACACAGGGGAAGAGGAGGCAGTGGTGTTACCCGTAGACACTGATTGTGGACCCAGGCGTTTGGCCCACCTATTAGGGTGCTATGATGCTGTGTAGCGGATCATGCTGGTGGTGGTGAGGTGGCTAGTGTTCACGCCCCTGCTCATTTTGGTATGGCACAGGTTGCAATTGACAATTCTTTTATCGTCCACACTTTCCTCAAAAAATCGCCAGACTGAGAAGCACCTACCCCTTGGCAAGGGAGAGTTCTGCAAGGGGGTGCTCCGGTGAACAGTTGTGGGTCTGTTTGGTGTGGCCCACCTTCTCCCTTCTGCCACCCCACTGCCTCTATCAGCCTGTTGCGTTGCAGCGGATCCCTCCCTCTCTGTACTGCTGTCCTCGCTTGGCTTGCCACCTTCCCAGGTTGGGTCAGTGGCTTCATCCTCCACCACCTCCTCTTCCACTTGCTCACTCTGCTCATACTTCTGACTTGTTGACCTAAAAACAACCTCAGTTATTGGCAACTGTGCCCTGCAAACTGAGACATGAACCTAGGTATTGTGGATGTGTTTTTCTTGTGCTCTGGCAGCAGGCACAGTTTCACCGTGCACAGGGCCACGGCCTCTGCGTTCACCATCAGCAGCACGGCCACTTCCCCATCCCTTACTGCTCGCCTTGTGCATATTAAATGGTATATATGCTTGCAAGTATGTCACAGGTACAGTAGCGCAGGTTTTTTAAGTGTATGCGCAAATAAAGTACACGGAATGTCAGATATTTTTAGGATGTGCACACGTTATACAGGATGTACAGTATAGTGCAAGTAATATTACACTGAATTAATGTCACAGATATTTAGGATGCACAAACGTTATACAGGAGGATATTTAGGACGCACAAACGTTATACAGGAGGTATTGCACAAGTAATGTTGCTGTCACCAGCGGCTAATAAAAAATTACACGGAATTAATGTCACTGATATTTAGGATGAGCAAACGTTATACAGGAGATGTAGCATAGGTAAAGTAACTGTCCGCAGCTGACAACGTCTATGGAAAAAGTATACTGGATGTCACAGAAATTTTTTGGCTGTGCACACCTTACACCGGAGTTGTAGCGGAGATAATGTCACTGTCTACAGCGGACAAACATTTGCAAGCTATTTAGCGCAGGTTGCGCTAAAAATACATATTGCTGCCAGATACAACATTAGTCATTAAATGGACTTTTGGGTCTCTCTAATAATTTCACGTAATTTAGAGCAGTTTGCACTAATAATTATATTGCTGCCAGATACAACAATAGTCCTTAAGGACTTTTGGGTCTCTAGCAAGTTTTTTCACTAAAATATTACTATTTCACTCCCTACAAACGTGCGGGGAGGAGACTCGAGCATCGCACTTGAGCACACGCGGTGTTCGGCCGAACACCGCAATGTGCCAAGCATCAAGATGCTTGAGTAAAATGAATGTTCAGAAGAGCATGCTCGCCCAACACTAATCACCATGCCAGCCAGGGTGATTATGTAATCTCGCTCCGCACGGGATTTCGGGCGAGATCTTCAAGCAAGATGGCGGTGTCCGGCCCGTTGTGAGCAAATGGAAGTGGTAAGTTTGATTTTGTAAGTTTTAAATATTGTTACTTTTACATTCAGATGCCGTGATCATGTATGATTGCGGCATCTGAGGGGTACAATGACGAGGCGTTGCTATCACAGCTCCCTGTCATTGCGCCTGCTACTTACATTGCGGCTGCTGCTTTTTTTTGTAAAATTCGGCGAAGGAGGTAAATGAAATATTTAATAAATTTGCTCATCTGTAGTTATGATTCATTGTGGAAGTACAGTTTTTTAAAGCCAAATTGTATTTTATTAAACTCAATGATATGTCACTTGTATAATTTCAAATAATGAACACCTTTTGTGGCATTGAACAGCAACACAATAATAGAAATTCAAACTTTGACATTCTCATTCACAGGTTTATCTTTGATTCCCCCATATTCTAGGTGGCTCTACATGCTGAACTCACTTAGCACTGTGCTTTATCATGTTTAATACTCATTTGACTTTAGAAGTAGTTTAAAAAAAAATTGAAATCAAAAGTCCGGTGTTTACTTTCTATTAATGTAGCTTATTTTATTTTTGCATGACAAAATAAGTGGCTCCTGAAAGTTAGCTCTTATGATTTTACATATTTTCATTCTGCAACAAGCCTTTCATATGTCACAAAACAGTTTAACTTGTACATGGTTTATGGATTTTTAAATGAGAATGCTATATTACTATAAACTCATAATTTATCACTTTTTCCTGAACACTTTGTGAAATAAATACAAGGCGCAACAACTATAAAACACCCTGGCAGATGTTTTTCTATAATTAAGAAACACAAAATTAAGAAAGAATTTAACTGCGGGTTAAACACAGAACACTGACAACTTCAGGGTTTTCAATAGCTTTATATTTAAAATGCATCACAGGATGTCTATTAATATTGTTGTTCTCCATTAATTTATAACCCAGTGTTAATGTATACTTAACAAGGTACTGCTCATTCGTTTGCACAACAAAAAAGACATTTTGAAAAGATAAAAAATCAAAAGTACCTTGGAGAAGTTCCTTAGTCTTGAGTGGAAAGAGTGGATAATGGTCTTACAATAATGCATCAGCAGTGTATATGTACTGTATATACCAAGAAAGCTCCTGGTACAAAAGGAAAATAGGCCCATAGTCACTGATTACCTGAAAGATATGTCTTTTTGGCGACTGTTGGGCCAATATCTTTTGTTTTCCTTTTTACTGTTTGGATTAACGGAGTAGACTACAAAACTGCATACAGAGACATACGGTAAAAAAATGTATTTTAAAAAAGTGTGTGTGTATATATATTATATATATATATATATATATATATACAGTTTAGTTTTGCAGATAGCAATTAACTTAAAGGGGTTTTCTACACTCCACTTGATAGATCATAGATCAGTGTGGTCCCAACAACCAGCACCCCCTTGATCAGCTGTTCTCTGCAGGAGTGGAACTAGCACTTTGAATAGAAAGAAACCACCACTATTTTCAAAGTATAGTGGTTGTGCCAGGTTACTGCAGTTCAGTTCTTATTCACTTCAAATGCTGAAATAAGAGGGGATAAAAAGTGTCTCTGTAGAAAAGGGAGAATGAAGTAGACGATCCAATATCTTTTGATGGCTGTTCCACATTTCTGTAGTACTTTTTGTTTTACCGATTACCAAGTTAGTATGAATGTTGCATCTCCAAGAAAGCTTATAATCTGATAAGTTTAAAGAGGACTTGTAATTTCTCCTGAAATGTCAGTTTTTGCAACTACTTGCATTCCCTATGTAATAACAATTCTTATTGTTATAACATTATGTTGTGCCATTCCTATATTATTCTTGCTAGACGTTTACAAATAAACTGCCAGCAGTCTGTAGTAAAGGTACTGCTGGCTGTTAAGAGTAGTGAGTGTGTCTGACTCTGTCCAATCTGTGCTACTGGTGTCAGACTGTAACACTCCTCTGTACTTTTACTGCAAGCTGCTGGTAATTCATCCATAACTTCTAGTAGAAATAACTAAAGAATGGCATAACAGTCATAACAATATATGTTCCAGAATTATTATTACATGGGTAATGCAATTAGCTACTGCAACAGACATGTCTGGACAGGTAACATGTCCTCTTTAAGGGGTATAAAGCTGTCCTATGCCACTTCAATATGAGCTTAAAGGGGTTTTCCGCGTTAAGAAAAAAATATATATAGCACAGAAAATCTGATGGACAGCAATATATAACTAAGCTAAGCAAGTTTTATGCAAAAAAAATATATCTATTTCCTAATTTCCCTGGTTCTTCTCTGGCCCTTTGTTTACATGCAATAAAAACAATCTCTGCCCCTCCCCGTGATCTGCTAAGGGAGTGAATACAAGAGCTGCCCTGAGTGACATGTCTGCCTGCTGGGAGAATCAGCAGCATGTTGTATGTGTAGGACTACAAGTCCCAGCTGTATAATGACACTGCTAAGGGAGTGAATACAAGTGCTGCCCTGAGTGCTGGGAGAATCAACAGCAACTTGTAAGTGTAGAACTACAAGTCCCACCTGTATAATGACACTGCTAATACACACAGGATCTTCCCTCTACCTTCTTGTGCAATGCTCTCTCTCTAGTCTGTCAGCTCCAGTGCCCAGAAATGTCACTGCTGCAGCTACCCAGTCTGTGCAGCTGAAGGGGTTAAGAATCCTAGAAGAGAGCAGACGGCAGTGAAGGAGGGCGTGGCCAGCACAGTGACGTCTTGTTTACAGGCTTATAAACAAACTTTATCAGAGCAGGGAGAGAAGCTGATATCACAGGTCATGTGACCCTCAGTGAAATCTGAGATACCAGCCACTGGAGATAAAGTGAGTTAATTGGAAAGCTGTTACATTTGCCTAGTTAGTACAACCCCTTTAATGTTTTCTTGTATACAGACTGAAATGCTTTGTGAGTGAGAGAATGAAATTTGTGCCTATTTCAGAAAACTGATTACCTAGACCCTTCTCCCAGAATATAAAATATGTAATGCTTAGAACACTGGAATAGATAGATTATTATTTATACCAAAAGGCACATTGCATAAAAAAAAATGTGAATTGGATTCACCCCGGAAAAATTGGTCAGTAAATGTTCCCAAAAATGGTACCAATAAAATCTATAAATCTTCCTGCAGGAACGAACCTTCATACAGGTGCTTTGACGGAATAAAAAAAAAAGTTATGGGTCTTGGAATACAACGCCAAAATCAATTTTCCCCGCCATAAAATAGTTTTTCTATTGCAAAAAAGTATTAAAACATAAAAATATTACACATTTGATATCACTACATTCATATATGTGCACATAATAAATTGCAGGGGTTATTTTTACCTTATGGTAAACAATAAGAACATATAATGAAAAAATGACAGAAATGTTAAAAAGTTATGGCTCTTGGAATGCAGCAATGACAAAAAGTACTTGGTCATTATTTGACAACCAGTATGGATCTTGCAGTGTTGAGCTTGTGCTATTTGGGGCCAAAAGGTAAAATTACATTGGTGAATTGAATGCCAATCCATGCTGCGGTACTTGGACCATAACAGACAGTGAAAGTCAGTATATAATTGTTATCATAGGTAGGCACTTATGAGTGATGAATGGCACTCAGTGGCAATCTTTAAATGCATACATCACAGGTTTCTGTTAGGGAATCCTTTTGAAAGAATAAACTTTCTTATTGATTTAAGACATTCCATTGACACTGTGCAACTTTTCTAAAGGTTCAATTTTTACATTATTCAGTTACCTTGTGATCTGACTTTCTTCTTGACTTGTGGGTTGTGTTCCAGTGGTGATATATGGTCACTACAGATAAGATAAACAAACAGGGTCAAATCTAGAAGAAAGACAAAAGGATAAAATCAGCAAGCTAAACTTAATATATCATCAGAAATTAGGTAGTATTGTGGTGAAGTGTGTTTTTAGCTGGCTTCTTTCGAGCAAAAAGAGGCTGCTGTCACATGTTAGCTATCAGCTTAATAGGGTTTTTTGCAGTATTTTTCTTTACATGAATTGTGATTTGGGCCCAGGAAGTTTTTTCAAAATGCAGCATACTCTGGGTATGGAATTTTTAACGTATTTTCTTATAGACTTCTATTGTATTTAGAAGGAAAAGAGTGGGGAAAAAAATCACCATAAAAAGACCATACAAATTCCAGTAAAACACACATGAATTAGCTATTGCATTGGAAGCTGAGAAACATCTCAAGACAGAAATATTAATCTTAAAGATAAACTGATTTGTCAAATCTCATGTGATATTTAATACAGTATATTTGTCTAGATGTTTCTACACCTTCATTGGAGACGACCTTTGGTAAATTCAGTTGATTCAACATGATTTGGAGAGATACACCGCTGTCTAGAAAAGATCTGGACAGCTGACAATGCATATCAGAGCAAAAACTAAGCGATGAAGAGGAAAGAACAGTTACTGTGCTTCAGTATGACAGGCAGGTGACAGGCATCACTTTTAGAATCACTTCACGCTTCACTTGTTTGGTCAGGAATAGAGATGAGCGAATTTATCAAAAATTCGATTCGGCCGATTCACAGAATTTTCTGAAAAGTTTCAATTCGATCCGAATTTATTCACGGCGAATGGCGTTAAAAAAAAACCTATTTCCTGGCTGCAGAGAGCCTGTATAGTGGTGTAGAACACTGTGCCTTGCAGTAACACGCATAGGGAGTCTGCTGTGGTAGAGAAAAAATACTGTGAGTCAGTATGACATACAGATGACAGGCGTTGCTCTTAGAATCACTGCACACATCACTTATTTGGGCAGTTACAGGGCTAAAACTGACCAAATAACTCAAGTGTGAACTTAGCCTTACAGGTCAATGTTAGCGACAGGTATAAAGAACCATGCAGAGGCCTAAGATTCTACTGTAGCATGAAAGAGAGCACTCCTTTTACACCGTCATCAGCTGATTCCATATAGATGTCTACAGAACCTGTTCTATTAAACACTTATACAAGTAGAGCACCCCTGACACAGTGGAAAGGGTGTCAGCAGAAAGTTTGTGTTGACGCCACTGATTATTTTGCTCTTCCTCTAAACTGTCAGAACAATAACCCCCCCCCCGAAAAAAAAAAAAACGGATCCTGTCTGTCAGCATTTGAGTAATCCATCAGTACTGCTAAAGCGAAAAAAAAAAACAGGAGAGCATCCAAAACAGAGATGACACGCGATAGGAATATTTGCATGTCTTCTGTGTTTTGTACCTACCCCTGCTTTTGGCTACCAAATCATAAGACAATTCTGATGGGACCATACAGGCCATACAGCTGCTACACAGACAGGATCCGTTGTGCATTTCATTTTTCCTTCTTTCTGACAGATCATCTCATCCCGCAAAAAATCAGACCCTACCTAAGATAATCGCCCAAAAACTGAAAAAAATATGGCTCTCAGAATATGGAGACACTAAAACATGATTTTTTTTTTTCAAAAATTATATTATTGTGTAAAACTTACATAAATAAAAAAAAGTATACATATTAGATATCACCGCGTCCGTAATAACCTGCTCTATAAAAATATCACATGACCTAACCCCTCAGGTGAATATCATTAAAAAATTTAAATAAAAACCTACCCCAATTTGCCTGAGCTACTGGTGAAGGTGCGCCGCGTGTGTGCACATTTCCGCAAGTCATCGACAGCTTCAGCCGGTCTGTCAACGCTGCAGCAGCGTTTGAAATTGCCAGCTCATCGGCTGTTGTGTGATGTGAGCACGCACTGGAACTCCACGTTCCACATGTTGGCCAGGCTTTGTGAGCAGCAGATGGCAGTAGTGGAATGCCAGCTGCAACACGGTCGTCACCTTTTCAGTCAGCTTACGCTATTCACAAGCGAGGAGTGGGCATGGATGTCTGACCTCTGTGAGGTTTTAAGAAACTTCGGGGAATCAACACAGATGGTGAGCGGCGATAACGCTATTATCAGCGTAACCATCCAACTTCTGTGTCTACTCAAATGCTCGCTGCTCACAATCAAGGACGGCGCTTTGCATGTGGAAGAGGTGAAAATGGGGGATAACATGACACAGGGTGATAGCCAGACCACCCTCAGTTCGTCTTCTCAGTGCGAATTTGATGATTAAGAGGAAGAGGAGGAGGAGCAGGAGACGGCTGCCTCCGCTACAGAGGGTAGTACCCATGGAAGTTTAATTACATCTGTTCAGCGTGGATGGGCAGAAGAGGAGGAAGAGGATGAGGAGATTGAGAGTAATCCTCTTGATGACAACAGCGAAGTCTTGCCTGTTGGTACTGTGGCACACATG
This sequence comes from Bufo bufo, assembly GCF_905171765.1. NCBI lineage: Eukaryota > Metazoa > Chordata > Amphibia > Anura > Bufonidae > Bufo > Bufo bufo. The sequence continues at coordinate 147,634,394 of NC_053396.1, read as the reverse complement.
GCTGACTTTATGTTCGGCTGCCTTTCCAGCGACCCGCGCGTTATATGAATTTTAGACAACACAGATTATTGGTTGTTCACCCTTCTCGACCCCCGCTACAAAGAGAACTTCTCATCTCTCATTCCTCTGGTGGAGAGGACGAGCAAAACGGTGCAATACCAGAAGATCCGTGTTGAAAAATTGCTCCAAAAATTTCCATCTGACAACGCTGATGGCAGAGTTCGTAGTTCCTTGGCCAACCGAGGAGGCGAGACAAGGGGAACAGACAGCAGTTCCAACAGAGGAAGGGCAACACTTTCCAAAGCCTGGGACAGTTTTTTATGACACCCCGCCAGCACCCTCACCTTGATGCGCGGCTTAGTGTCACATGGAGGGAAAAATTTGGGGAGATGGTGAAGGAGTACACAATGTTTTACAGGGTCAGCTCACCAGCAGGCCTTCACCTACAATCTTTTATAGGGTCACCTCACCAGCAGGACCGCACCTAAAATATTTTATAGGTTAATCTCACCTGCAGGCCCGCACCTAAAATCTTTTACAGCGTCAGATCACCTGCAGGCCCTCACCTAATTATTCCCTCTCTGGAATCGAACCCTAATTGCCCATTACCCGTAGTCACTAGTGTTGAGCGCGAATATTCGAAAAGGAAATTTTTTCCAAGAATATCTGCACTTTGCGAGTTTGCGAATATTTAAAATATTGCGCTATATATTTGTAATGACGAATATTCGGTTTTGTTATTTTTAGACAGTACACATCACAATGATGTGTACTGTGGAAAAAAATATATAACTATTTGATCATCCCTCCCTGCTTCTAGCTTGTGGTCCAAATAAGAAGGCTCCAATATTACTTACAGTGATTCAGTGAGTTGAGCGCGAATATTTGTAACATGAATATTTATAGCGATGCGAATATCGCTACTTCGAGAGGACACTGATCCCTCCCTTCTTTTAGCTTGTGGGCAAATGAGAAGGATGCAAATAAAGTTGTCAGAGGTTAGCAACATCCCTAGCAACCAATAGGAAAGTTGCCCACCATTTCACTATATAAGATCCTTCCCAGCAGAGTTTCTGTGCAGTTTCATGTGATGGGTTGTGAGAGGAGCTTGAATACTGTGCTGTGCTTTTTTAAAAGCAAATCACATTTCTGATATATACTGAACAGATAGCTAGTGTTAGATAGGGTAGGTTAGTGTAGCAGAAAGGTTCTAGTGTAGGGTATTGTTAGTGTTAGCTGAAAGATATAATCCGTTTAGTTAGTGTGAGATAGTATAGGTTAGGGAATAGTGTAGCTGATAGGTTCTAGTGCAGGGTGTAGTGTAGGGTATAGTTAGCTGAAAGATATCCATTTAGTTAGTGTAAGATAGAGTAGGTTAGTTAGGGAATAGTGAAGCTGATAGGTTCAAGTGCATGGTGTAGGTTAGGTATAGTATAGTGTAGGCTTTAGATGTGTTTTAGTGTTTTAGTTTAGTGTCTGCGTGTAATGGTGCAGAACCCCAGGCAACCAGACAGAGGTAAAACAATAGTGGATTTATTAAATAAATGGCAGTACAGTCCAAACTAGTAAGCATTAATAGGTAACCAACCCGAATAATAACCTGTGCAGGGAAACACCAAGGACACAGCCAGTGACCAGGCCAAAGTTCTTATGCACAGTATTAGTCTGTGTAACGTGGTACCTAGGGATGAGACATCAGGATTTCCAGGGTCCGATCCAAGGTCATACACGAGACAAACTGTTCAGCAAAGATGAGGTATCCAGAGGCAGTCTCTAGAGATAAATCGAGGAAGGCAGAGGTCATGCACAGGTAAGTCTGGGAGAATATGAACTGCAACATACACCCGGGTTGTCAAAACAACAGTGGGCTCCGACCAGCCAGGGATATCACCTTTTAAGTACCTGCTAGCCAATCACAAAGTGTCATGTGTCTATTCCTCATAGGTCATATAATGATCCTAATCCCTGACACTTGTGCGGCCTAGGCTGGTCCTTAGTCACTTAACCCATACCTGCCCTCTAATCTACTAGAATTCACGTACAGGTATTTTCCCCGTCAGCGGCCGGCGTAGAGAAAAAGATGCAAGTATGTTCGGCCGCATATCCATTTGTGAACCTCCTCTCGAGCGCACACGCGGACGCTCGAGCAGCCCAGCATGAATACACAATCGCGTCGGCACGGACGTCGGAACGGAACCCGCAGGTGATACCGGGGACAGGAACGGCCGCTGTGTGACTCCGAGACCCCGGTGGTCTTCTCCTCCGGCGACCATGCGGACGCACTACCGCGTCTGCCCGCAAAGGAGTCGGAACCGAAGACTCCCCAGGCACATGCGTGACCTGTCCTGCTACTCCAACGGGGTCCCCTGCAGGCCAAGCCCCGCGAGGACCCCTGGAGGCCCCAGTGGATCGCGGAACAGGAGAGTGTCTTACACTGCGTTAGTTAAAAAAAAAAAGTTTATTAGTGTTATCTTATTACTGTTGGTGTAGTATATGCGTCAATCAATTTTCACAGATGACACTAAACTGTGTAAAGTAATTAACACTGAAGAGGACAGTATACTACTACAGAGGGATCTGGATAGATTGGAGGCTTGGGCAGATAAGTGGCAGATGAGGTTTAACACTGACAAATGCAAAGTTATGCACATGGGAAGGAATAATGCAAGTCACCCGTACATACTAAATGGTAAAACACTCGGTAACACTGACATGGAAAAGGATCTAGGAATTTTAATAAACGGCAAGCTAAGCTGCAAAAATTAGTGTCAGGCAGCTGCTGCCAAGGTCAGTAAGATAATGGGTTGCATCAAAAGGGGCATAGATGCCCGTGATGAGAACATAGTCCTACCACTTTACAAATCGCTAGTCAGACCACACATGGAGTACTGTGTACAGTTCTGGGCTCCTGTAAACAAGGCAGACATAGCAGAGCTGGAGAAGGTCCAGAGGAGGGCAACTAAAGTAATAACTGGAATGGGGCAACTACAGTACCCTGAAAGATTATCAAAATTAGGGTTATTCACTTTAGAAAAAAGACGACTGAGGGGAGATCTAATTACTATGTATAAATATATCAGGGGTCAGTACAGAGATCTATCCCATCATCTATTTATCCCCAGGACTGTGACTGTGACGAGGGGACATTCTCTGCGTCTGGAGGAAAGAAGGTTTGTACACAAACATAGAAGAGGATTCTTTACGGTAAGAGCAGTGAGACTATGGAACTCTCTGCCTGAGGAGGTGGTGATGGTGAGTACAATAAAGGAATTCAAGAGGGGCCTGGATGTATTTCTGGAGCGTAATAATATTACAGGCTATAGCTACTAGAGAGGGGTCGTTGATCCAGGGAGTTATTCTGATTGCCTGATTGGAGTCGGGAAGGAATTTTTTATTCCCATAAAGTGGGGAAAATTGGCTTCTACCTCACAGGGTTTTTTTGCCTTCCTCTGGATCAGCTTGCAGGATAACAGGCCGAACTGGATGGACAGATGTCTTTTTTCGGCCTTATGTACTATGTTACTATGTTACTCCTCAAACAGCAGGTGTCATGCATGAACCTCCTGAGGGGGTTTCTGTGAAGAAAAAAATGATTTTGGTTTATCCTTATGATAACTTATGAATATTTGATTTCGGACTAAGAATAATTTTGGCACTTGCTGGAGTGCAGCAGTCCTGTCAATATTAGTCCAAAGGTGTGTTCAATACATTTGGCTTTGCCTGATACTTCAGCTCAGCAACATCTACTGGTCAGAACATTTTGGAAACTACTTGCGAGATGATTAAGAAAATTTTAGGAGAGTATAACATAAATTAACATGCTTTCCCTTAAGCCAAAAACATTCAATGACACATGAACTATATAATGATATTGGTAAGCTAAATTCCCTATCCCATTTGAATAATTTTCTGTGCTTCAAAGCTGTATACAAACTAACTTGTGAAACCAGTTGACTTGTGAAACCAAACTTGTGGTTTCGCATGATATACTAGACCCCAGTGTATTTTATACACTTATCTGAAGTTCTCTTATAGGTTGGTCTTACAAACTAACTTGTCAGTGATCAATCACATAATAAAATCAAATCACTTTGTCTGCTCCCATTATAGCAAAAATAGCATACAACCTCAGTAATGCTACATATTGCCTTGTTAGCAGGTGAGATTTCAAATCAGGAATTATAATCAAGTCATGGATAACTGCCTACAATTATATACAGAAACAACCATAAAATACTTTCATGCAAAGAAAATAAGCAGTCAGTGAATGCAGGCCGCGTAGCAATCAAGGAATCTATTCATAACGTTATCAGAAACAAATGTGTAATTGTATTATTATGCTGGAAAACAAAATAAATGCAATAGTAAAAATAATAGGTTAAAGTGAAAACCATGTATCTGGGCAAAAAATGAACTCTGGGGAACAAGGGTACTGTTTGTACCTTCATGTGTGATGAAATATAAAAAAAAATGTCATTTTAGAACACCAAAGTTTATCTTGACATTTAGTGCTTTAGATACCATAATAATATGATTGATTTCCTATTTCAAAAACCTAAATGGGCTCAGCATGACCCTGCGGACTTGAAGATGAAATGAACAGTTAATAGTGTCCTGTTTATACTTACCAATGTAATGTCTGAAATGAAAATGTTTTATTACACCGCTATCATTTGATCTCTTGTGCTTCTATTGCAGCAAAGTACCCCCAAAACAGCACATCTTGTTGGATGACCCTGATAAAATAGGTAAGAAATTATAGAAAAGATTGTCAAATATTGTATGTTTGGAATACTGCCAGTGCCATCAGCAACACTGGTAAGGCACAGGGAACTTAGGAAATGTAATCCATCCCGGCAGTCTTGTTGTAAGGAACAAGGTTTTGAGTTACTAGATCATGGCGCTAACTCTGTGTTGGGGTAGAACCAGTATAGAGAAGAGCTTTCTTAGATGAGTGGAGGACTGTTTAAACTACATAAGAGAAGTGGAGCTTACAATTGTTAGGTAAATATATCTGTTAAAGATCAGGGGCTAGCGCTTAAGTCCCCTTTACACTGCTTAATTGAGCAGACGATTGTCGGAAAGGAAGTGTTCTTTGCTGACAATCACCTGCTCATTAGTGATGACCATTGTATTTACATGCAGCAAATCTCCATCACAGTATGGGAGAAGGATATCGCTAATGCCATCACTCGTCCCCATACAGAATCATTGCTTGTCGACAGTAGAGGCTGTTTAGATGGCATAATCTGCTGCCGGCAAACGATTTAGGTGACTGCATAAAAGATCCAATTACCTGATGAATGAACATTTTGTTTGTTCATAGGGTATTTGGCTGCACGAACAAGCATTCGTACAAACGTTTGCCAATGATAATCTGCCCAATGTTAGGGCAATGTAAAGGGGCCTTTAGAGGTGGAAGGAGAGAGGGATAAGGAACAGTTGATTAGACGTTTCCATTGTTACAAATCTAAAACATAGCGACGTTTAACCACCTTACATCCGTCCATAGGATATAAATGTCCTATGGGTGGATGTTTAACTCTGAATGGACAGAGAGAAGGCAGGGACAGTTCCCAGGTGTCCCTGCATTCTAGATCGCTGTATACACGCTTCCTGTTCTCATATGACCGCCGGGGCCGGGAGAGTGCAGGAGCTGTCGGGTCTTCCATAGGTCTTACATAGACCTCGATAAGCCCTGCACTGAGGCTGTACAGCGTTGTATAGTGCTGTACAGGCTCTCTGGAGGTGTATTTCCCCTGCAATTGGGGCTACTACTGTATGTCAGCCCCAGTTACAGGAGAAATCAATAGTGAAAAAAAAAAGAATGAAGTCAAATGTCCCCCAGAGGTCTTACATGACCTTATGAGGGACACAAAGTGTTTTATAAAAAATAAAAAAAATCAAGTGTTTTATAAAAAATAGAAAAAAAAAGTTTCACATGTAAAAAAAATTTCCCCAATTAAGTAATTAAAAAAAATATTAAAAATAGGAAAAAATAAAGAAAATAGACACATTTGGTATTGCTGCGTCCGTGACGGCCGGCTGTATAATTATATCACACGATCCACCCTGTCTAATAAACACCATAAAAATAAAAAATAAAAATTTGTGTCAAAAAAAGCAATTTTTGTTACCTTACATCACAAAAAGTGCAACACGAAGTGATTAAAAAGGCGTATGTCCCACAAGATGGTACCAATCAAACCGTCACATCATTCCACATAAAATGAGCGCCTACATAAGAAAATCACTAAAAAAATTAAAAAAACTATAGCTCTCAGAACATGAGACAGGAGACATTAAAACATAATTTTTTGTTTCAAAAATACTACTATTGTGCTAAAGTGAATTAAATAAAAAAGTTGACATATTAGTTATTGCCACGTCCATTACAACCAGCTCTATAAAAATATCACATGACCCAACCCCTCAGGTGAACGCCGTAAAAACAAAAATTTGAAACAGTGCCCAAAAAAAAAACTATTTTTTGTCACCTTACATCACAAAAAGTGTAATAGCGAGCGATCAAAAAGTCAATCAATAGTGCCAATCAAACAGTCATCTCATCCAGCAAAAAATGAAACCCTACCTAAGACAATCGCCCAAAAAAAAAACAATGACTCTCAGAATATAGACACTAAAACATGATTTTTTTTTTTGTTTCAAAAATTATATTATGTAAAACTTAAATAAATAAAATAAAGTATACATATTAGGTATTGCCACATCCATAATGACCAGCTCTATAAATAAATCATATAACCTAACCCCTCAGGTGAACACTATAAAAAAATAAAATAAAAACTGTGGTAAAAACACTTTTTTTGTCACCTCACATCACTAAAAGTGCAACACCAAGTTATCAAAAAGGCATATTCCCCCAAAATAGTACCAATCTAACCGTCACCTCATCCCGCAAAAAATGAGCCCCTACCAAAGACAATCTCTCAAAAAAAAATTAAAAAAATGGCTCTCAGAATATGGAGACACAAAAATATATACAAACCGGATTCCAAAAAAGTTGGGACACTATACAAATCGTGAATAAAAACTGAATGCAATGATGTGGAGGTGCCAACTTCTAATATTTTATTCAGAATAGAACATAAATCACGGAGCAAAAGTTTAAACTGAGAAAATGTACCATTTTAAGGGAAAAATATGTTGAATCAGAATTTCATGGTGTCAACAATTCCCAAAAAAGTTGGGACAAGGCCATTTTCACCACTGTGTGGCATCTCCCCTTCTTCTTACAACACTCAACAGACGTCTGGGAACCGAGGAGACCAGTTTCTCAAGTTTAGAAATAGGAATGCTCTCCCATTCTTGTCTAATACAGGCCTCTAACTGTTCAATCGTCTTGGGCCTTCTTTGTTGCACCTTCCTCTTTATGATGCGCCAAATGTTCTCTATAGGTGAAAGATCTGGACTGCAGACTGGCCATTTCAGTAGCCGGATCCTTCTCCTACGCAGCCATGATGTTGTGATTGATGCAGAATGTGGTCTGGCATTATCTTGTTGAAAAATGCAGGGTCTTCCCTGAAAGAGATGACATCTGGATGGGAGCATATGTTGTTCTAGAACCTGAATATATTTTTCTGCATTGATGGTGCCTTTCCAGACAAGCAAGCTGCCCATGCCACAAGCACTCATGCAACCCCATACCATCAGAGATGCAGGCTTCTGAACTGAGAGCTGATAACAACTTGGGTTGTCCTTGTCCTCTTTGGTCCGGATGACATGGCGTCCCAGATTTCCAAAAATAACTTCGAATCGTGACTCGTCTGACCACAGAACAGTCTTCCATTTTGCCACACTCCATTTTAAATGATCCCTGGCCCAGTGAAAACGCCTGAGCTTGTGGATCTTGCTTAGAAATGGCTTCTTCTTTGCACTGTAGAGTTTCAGCTGGCAATGGCGGATGGCACGGTGGATTGTGTTCACTGACAATGGTTTCTGGAAGTATTCCTGAGCCCATTCTGTGATTTGCTTTACAGTAGCATTCCTGTTTGTGGTGCAGTGTGGTTTAAGGGCCCGAAGATCACGGGCATCCAGTATGGTTTTACGGCCTTGACCCTTACGCACAGAGATTGTTCCAGATTCTCTGAATCTTCGGATGATGTTATGCACAGTTGATGATGATAGATGCAAAGTCTTTGCAATTTTTCGCTGGGTAACACCTTTCTGATATTGCTCCACTATCTTTCTGCGCAACATTGTGGGAATTGGTGATCCTCTACCCATCTTGGCTTCTGAGAGACACTGCCACTCTGAGAAGCTCTTTTTATACCCAATCATGTTGCCAATTGACATAATTAGTGTTAATTGGTCTTCCAGCTCTTCGTTATGCTCAAATTTACTTTTTCCAGCCTCTTATTGCTACTTGTCCCAACTTTTTTGGGATTTGTTGACACCGTGAAAATTGGAATCAACGTATTTTTTCTTTAAAATTATACATTTACTCGGATTAAACGTTTGATCTGTCATCTACGTTCTAGTACAAATAAAATATTGACATTTGCAATCTCCACATCATTGCATTCAGTTTTTATTCACAATTTGTTTAGTGTCCCAACTTTTTTGGAATCCGGTTTGTATTTCTTTGTTTCACAAATGCTGTTATTGTGCAAAACTTAAGTAAATTAATAAATATACATATTAAGTATCGCCACATCCATAAGAACCTGCTCTATAAAAATATCACATGACCTAACCTCTGAGGTGAACACCGTAAAAAAAAAAAAAAACTATGCTGTCAAAAAAGCCATTTTTTTGTCACCTTACATCACAGAAAGTGTAATAGCAAGTGACCAAAAAGTCATACGCACCCCAAAATAGTACCAATCAAACCATCATCTCAGTCCGTAAAAATTATACCCTACATAAAACAATCGGCCAAAAAAAAAAAAAAAAACTATGGTTCTCATACTATGGAGACACTAAAATGATATTATTGTGTAAAACTTAAATAAATAAAAAAGTATAGATATTATGTATCACGACCTCCGTAAAAACCTGCTGTATAAAAATATCACATTACCTAACCTCTCAGATAAACACTGTACAGGTACGCCCTTATGACCTGGTACTTAAGGACACAGGGCGTACCTATACGCCCTGTGTATTTCTGATCACCGCTTCGCAGCGGGCTGTGATCGGGATCCGGTGCCTGCTCAAAATCATTAAGCAGGCACCTCGGCTAAATGCGCGGGGGGATCTCGTGACCCCCCATGTCGGCGATCGCAACAAACCGCAGGTCAATTTAGACCTGCGGTTTGCTGCGCTTTCTGCAGTTTCTGATGATCAGAAACTTTAGTATTCCTAAAATATATATGTTTCACCCCCCCCCTGCACCCCTGAATGATATTATGGCGTCGGGTGGTGCAGGGGGGTGTTGCGGGCGGTGCAGGAGGCGGGCAGTGCGGCAGGCGGGATCGCGATCCCCCACCCGCCTCCTCTTGAATAATCGTTGGTGGCCAGTGGGTATACCAGAGTGTCAGCACATTGCTGACACCCTGGTATAAACGGCTGACATCTGTGATGCGATGTCAGCCGTTTAACCCTTTCCATACTGCGGTCTGTACGGACCGCTGTATGGAAAAGGTTAACAGCTCAGGAAGCTCCCTCCCTCTCCCATCGGGGGGCTGCTGTGCCTTTGCAGCCCCCCGATGGAGAGGGAGAGAGCCCCCAGACAGCCCCCCTCCTTACCCTTCCCCGTATGCGCAGTTCTGGCCACTACTGAGCAGACGAGGAAGGTTCCCATGGCAACAGGACGCCTTCTCAGGCATCCTGCTGTCCATGGTGCTGAACAGATCTGTGCTAAGGGCATCAGACAAAGTGTAAGTAAAATACAGTACAAAACACTATATAGTGTACTGTACTGTATTATACAGACATCAGACCCACTGGATTTTCAAGAACCAAGTGGGTCTGGGTAAAAAAAAAAGTGAAAAAAAGTGAAACAAAAGTAAAAATCAAAAAACACATTTATCACTGATTAAAAATGAAAAAAATAAAATTCCCTACACATGTTTGGTATCGCCGCATCTGTAACGACCTGATCTATAAAACGGTCATGTTACTTTACCCGAACGGTGAACGCCATAAAAATAAAAAATAAAAAACTATGATGAAATTGAAATTTTGCCCACCTTACTTCTCAAAAAGGTAATAAAAGTGATCAAAAAAGTCGCATGTACGCCAAAATTGTAACAATCAAACCGTCATCTCATCCCGCACAAATCATACCCTACCCAAGATAATCGCCCAAAAACTGAAAAAACTATGGCTCTTAGACTATGGAAACACTAAAACATGATTTTTTTTTGGTAAATTAGGTTTTTTTTATGCAAAAAAATATTTTTTTTTTACTTCATTTTACCAGTGTCATGAAGTAAAATATGTGACAAAAAAGAATGGCCTGGATAAGTCAAAGCGTTTTAAAGTTATCACCACTTAAAGTGACACTGGTCAGATTTGCAAAAAATGGCCTGGTCCTTAAGGTGAAATAAGGCTGTGTCCCTATGGGGTTAGGGTTGAGCGAACCCGAACTATAAAGTACCGAACTTTACGATTTTTTGACCCCGGACCCGAACACGAACATTTCAGTAAAAGTTTGGGTTTGAGTTCTGTGTTCGGCGATTTAATGACGCTTTTTGAAAGGCTGCAGGGCAGCTAATCAACAAGCGTTTAACTCGTGTGCCCTTAGAAGCCATCATAGCCATGCCTACTAATGGCATGGCTGTGATTGGCCAGTACAGCATGTGACCCAGCCTCTATATAAGCTGGAGTCACGTAGCGCCGCACGTCACTTAACTCTTACTGGTATAGGGATAGGATGCTGCTGCTGTGAGGGAGAGCATTGGAAAGAATCTGATATCAGAACTTGTTGTTAACGCTGCGATCTACAGCAATTTTTTTTTTTTTGTGGGTGCAATGCAACATTTATATACCCTGCCCTGAGCCCAATGACACAGAAAAATATGTTTTATCTGTCTGTTAGTTAGGTGGGCGTCGGCACCCATTTTGTACAACAGCAGTGCACTAGCACTGCCTATGTGCCAGGGACAATAATTTAATCCTGTTCTTTTAGTTCAGTGGGAAACATATACCCATTTTTTAAGTGCACCAGCACTGCATATGTGCCAGGGACAATAATTTAATCCTGTTATTTTAGTTCAGTGGGAAACATATACCCACTGCACTGCATATGTGCCAGGGGAAGGGAAACTAATATAGGTAATCCGTCTGTGAGTTCAGGGACCCAGGGGGTGACATATTCACTTTTGTTTCTGTAAAGTACCCCTGTGCTGCATATGTGAGTGTAATCAATTCAGTAAATCCATCTGTTAGATTCTGGGTGGATAAATTATTTTTTTTTGCTAAAAAGTACATTTGCGCCCTGCACTGCATTTGTGATAGTGAAAGAAAATCAGTTAAATCTGTTTTATTGTGGGTGAAAAAATCATATATTTTTTTTCCATAAAGTACCTTTGCAAATTTGATAGTGAAATATAATCAGTAAAACCATCTTTTTCACTGTGGGTGAAAAAATCTTATTTTTGTTCCCATAAAGTACCTTTGAGGCCTGCACTGCAAATATGATAGTGAAATATAATCAGCGAATATGACTGGGACATTGTGGGTCAAAAAACATATATTTTTTCCATAAAGTACCTTTTTGGCCTGTGCAGCAAATCTGATAGTGAAATATAATCACTAAAAACAACTAGGACATTGTGGGTGAAAAAAAAAAAACACTTTTTTGGGCCTTTTTGGCCTGTACTGCATTTGTGATAGTGAAATAAAGTCAGTTAAATCCATTTGTTTCACTGTGGGTGAAAAAATCATTTTCTTTTTGCCAGAAAGTACCTTTGCTGCTTGCACTGCAAATCTGATACTGAAATATAATCAGTAAATACAACTTGGACGTGTGGGTGAAAAAAACCATAAGGTACCTTTGCGGCCTGTGCTGCGTATCTGACAACCAGACAAATAAATACAGTAAATCCATCTGTAGGATTGTGGGGTGACATTTCCACGGTTATCAGGCCAGTCATTCACAAGTGGTTCGGAGGGTGGGTTTCTACACCAACATAGGCCAGGTACACAATCGTACAGCCAGGGCACATGTGCAATACACCATTTTTACACCCCGTACACAGAAAGATAATTTATCTGTCTGTTCATTCTGTGGCTGACCTTCCTACAGCAATTTTTTTGTGGGCGCAATGCAACATCTAAAATAAATATTAATAATTTAATACTTAATCTGTTTGTTAGTTAGGTGGGCAACAAACCAATTTTTGTGTGAAGTACACCTTCACCTGCATATGTGCCAGGCACAAAAATATAGTTAATCCGTCTGTGAGTTCAGGGGTTGACATATTTGCATTGTTCGCTATTTTATACCCCTGCTCTACGTAGCAAACAGGGAAATAATTTAAAAAAAAATTGTCTGTTACATTGTTGGGTGACATTAACCCTTTTTTGGCTGTTTTATACCCCTGCTCTACATAGCAGACAGGGAAATAATTGTAAAAAATATTGTCTGTTACATTGTTGGGTGACATTAACCCTTTTTTGGCAGTTTTTTACCCCTGCTCTGCATAGCACACAGGGAAATCATTTTACAAAATTCGTCTGTTACATTGTTGGGTGACATTAACCCATTTTTGCCGTTTAAATACCCCTGCTCTGCATAGGTGACAGGGACTGAAATTTCAAAAAATCATCTGTTCCATTGGTGAGTGACATTATCCCATTTTTGCAGTTGAAAAATCCCTGCTCTGCATTGCTGACAGGGAACTAAATTTAGTAAAAATGTCTGTTACTTCGGTGTGTGACCGCAAAAAATGAGGAGAGCGTCAAATAAGGGACTGTCATGGTCTTACCTGCTTGCTGCTCTCCTTCGTTTGACATGTGCTGGCGGCCATCTTGGGTTCTGGGTTTCTTGTAGCCTTCCACCCTGCGGCTCCTCCTTCCCCTGGGAGGAGCTGGATGCCTAGCTCATATATATAGGAGGTCTGTGGCTTCAGTTCCTTGCTTGGTCCTCCTGTGTTCACATGCTTCTAGACTGCTGCTGCTTCTGGTTCCTGATCCTGGCTTCGTCTGACTACCCTGCTGGTTCCTGATCCTGGCTTCGTCTGACTACCCTGCTGGTTCCTGATCCTGGCTTCGTCTGACTACCCTGCTGGTTCCTGATCCTGGCTTCGTCTGACTACCCTGCTGGTTCCTGATCCTGGCTTCGTCTGACTACCCTTCTGGTTCCTGACCTCTGGCTTCGCAAAGACTCTGCTCGGTTTCACCATCCGTTTGGACTTTTGCTTTACAGCTTTATTTTCAATAAAGCCTTCTTATTTTCACTTATCTCTTGTTGTACGTCTGGTTCATGGTTCCGTGACATTAGGACCAAGCCATGAATTCTGACGGTACAGGGCCATCCTCGCTACCCACGCTGGTTGCCAGACTTGATCAGCAGGATCACCTGTTGGGTCGGTTCGCTGTGGCGTTGCAAACCCTGCTTGAACGCACGGCTCATTTCGCTCCCGTTGCCGATGGGTCGGTTGTCGCTCCTGGGCTCGCTCCTACTGCCGCTCCGGTTGTTGCGCCAGAGTCTACCCCGACACCTGTTGTTGCGCCTGCGGTGTTTCGGGGTATGACCGGTTCTGCCCCTCTTCCACAGCGCTTTGGGGGAGAGCCAACTCAGTGCCGAGGTTTCCTTAACCAGGTGGGCATTTATTTTGAGTTGCTGCCACATGCCTTTCCTACTGAGAGATCAAAGGTGGGCTTCTTGATCTCGCTGCTCTCGGACAAGGCCTTGGCCTGGGCCAGCCCTTTATGGGAGAACAACAATCCGGTGGTTGTCGAGTTTTCCGGTTTTGTTGCTTCTCTTCGGAAGGTATTCGATGTGCCGGCTCGTGCTGCCTCTGCTGCAAAGCTCCTTATGTCCATCAGACAGGGTTCACGATCCGTAGCTGAATACGCCATTGAGTTTCGTACCCTGGCAGCAGAGGTGGGCTGGAATAATGAGGCTCTGGTCGCTGCTTTCTCTCATGGTCTCTCGGATGCCTTGAAGGATGAGGTTGCAGCTAAGGACCTACCAGTTGAGCTCGAGTCTCTTATTTCTTTCCTGATTTTGATTGACACCAGACTCAGGGAGAGACCTTCCTTTAAGGAGAACCTGCGGAGGTCTTCTAACAGATTGGTGCCTACGTTTGCTGTCCCACCCGTGCCTCCCTCTCCTCCCACGCCTCCTGGGGATGACTTGTCTGGGGGTGAACCCATGCAGCTGGGGTTTGCTCGCCTGTCCGAGAGGGAGAGGGCACTCCGGAGACGCGAGGGCCGATGCATGTACTGTGGTCTCGGTGGGCATTTTCGGTTGGCATGTCCGAACCGTCCGGGAAACGCTCGTACCCTGAGATCCTGTCGGGGGCAGATCTTAGGTGGAGTCTCCTCGTCCCCGGTTTCCCGTGTTGACAAACCACTGATCACTGTTGTCCTCTCCTGGGTCGGGGGCTCGGTGACGACCCAGGCGTTGGTGGACTCTGGTGCTGGTGGTTTGTTCATTAATAGTGTGTTCGCTGCCGCCAATTCCATTCCTCTGCAGGCTCGAGGTTCCCCACTGGCTCTTGAGGCGATAGACGGCAGACCCCTTCTGCCGCCACACGTGACTCATGAGACCCTTCCAGTGGGGATAGCCATTGGTGCCGTTCACAGAGAGTCGGTCTGCCTCCAGGTTATTTCGTCTCCACACTACTCGGTGGTCTTGGGGTACCCCTGGCTCCAGAAGCATAATCCGACTTTCGATTGGAGATCGGTCGAGATCCTCTCGTGGTCACCGCAGTGTGGGGCTAGTTGCATCCATGGGTCTGTCAAGTTGCTGTGTACTTCCTCGGACTCTCTGTTGCCTCCTGAATACGAGGAGTACCGGGATGTATTCGATAAGGTGCGCGCGGTTGCCCTACCTCCGCACCGCCCATACGATTGTGCCATAGAGTTACAATCTGGTGCCGTTCCTCCTCGTGGCAAAGTCTATCCACTGTCGGTAGCGGAGAATGAGGCCATGGAGGAGTACGTGAGGGAGGCGCTTTCACGCGGACACATTCGCAAATCTTCGTCCCCGGCAGGGGCTGGATTTTTCTTTGTGAAAAAGAAGGGCGGTGAGTTGAGGCCTTGCATCGATTACAGGGGTCTCAATCGCATCACGATCAAGAACGCTTACCCGATACCCTTGATTTCCTAGCTGTTCGATCGCCTTAAAGGGGCCACGGTCTTTACCAAACTCGACCTGAGGGCGGCATATAACCTGGTAAGGATCAAGGCGGGCGATGAGTGGAAGACTGCGTTTAACACCAGGACCGGTCATTACGAATCCTTGGTTATGCCCTTTGGGTTGTGCAATGCGCCCGCAGTCTTTCAGGAATTCATCAACGATGTTTTCCGTGACCTGTTGCAGCAGTGTGTGGTAGTCTATTTGGATGACATCTTGGTATATTCTGAATCCATGGAG
This sequence comes from Bufo bufo, assembly GCF_905171765.1. Classification (NCBI taxonomy): domain Eukaryota; kingdom Metazoa; phylum Chordata; class Amphibia; order Anura; family Bufonidae; genus Bufo; species Bufo bufo. The sequence continues at coordinate 147,618,880 of NC_053396.1, read as the reverse complement.
GCCCACATTCTGGATGTCAGACGAGTGTTGCAACGGTTACGAGAGAACAAGCTGTTCGGTAAGCTTGAGAAATGCGAATTTCACCGATCCCAGGTAACCTTCTTAGGTTACATCATTTCCGCTGAGGGGTTCTCCATGGATCCTGAGAAGGTTTCGGCTGTCTTACAGTGGCCCCAGCCCAGTGGTCTTCGTTCCCTGCAGCGCTTTTTGGGCTTCGCCAATTATTATCGGAAGTTCATCAGGGACTTTTCCATGCTGGCCAAGCCTCTCACGGATCTGACCAGGAAGGGCAGTAATTCCCAGGTCTGGCCGCTCGAGGCCATCCGAGCTTTTGAGGCCCTAAAGTCCGCCTTTGTGTCGGCTCCGATTCTGTCGCATCCCAACCCTGGGTTGCCCTTTGTCCTCGAGGTGGACGCGTCTGAGACGGGAGTAGGCGCCCTTCTGTCTCAGCGTAGAACACCAGAGGGTCCTCTGCTTCCTTGTGGGTTTTACTCCCGGAAACTGTCTTCCGCGGAGTGCAACTATCAGATTGGTGACAGGGAGTTATTGGCCATCGTGCAGGCCCTTAAAGAATGGAGGCACTTGCTCGAGGGTTCGGTGGTTCCGGTTCTCATCCTGACGGACCACAAGAATCTGACCTACCTTTCTGAGGCCAAGAGATTGACACCACGTCAGGCCAGATGGGCTCTGTTCTTGTCACGTTTTAATTACGTGGTCTCCTACCTACCCGGTTCCAAGAACATCAGGGCGGATGCCTTATCACGGCAGTACTCCGAGCTGTCCAGGGAGGAGTCCATTCCGACTTCGGTCATACCTCCGAATCAGATCCTGGCCGCCATTCGCACCAGCCTGACCTCTCCCCTGGGTGAGCAGATTTTGGCGGCTCAATCTGGTGCTCCCTCTGGGAGACCCAACGGCAGATGTTTTGTGCCTGAGGAGTTGCGCACTCGGTTGTTGCGAACCTACCATAACTCCAAGACCGCGGGGCATCCTGGAAAGAATCAGCTGTCCTGGGCTGTTTCACGTCTGTTCTGGTGGCCTGCCCTACGTTCCGACATCGCCGCATATGTAGCGGCATGCTCCGTTTGTGCCCAGAATAAGTCCCCTCGGCACCTTCCGTTGGGCCTTCTGCAACCCATAGCCACCGGGGAGCGCCCATGGTCACACCTGGGGATGGATTTCATTGTGGACCTCCCTGCATCCCGAGGCCATACGGTCATTCTCATGATTGTGGATCGGTTTTCCAAAATGTGCCACTGTGTTCCTCTCAAGAAGTTACCCTCTGCACAAGAGTTGGCCACGATTTTTGCCAGGGAGGTCTTCCGGTTGCACGGTTTGCCTAAGGAGATTGTGTCGGATCGGGGGAGTCAGTTTGTGTCCAGGTTCTGGCGCGCCTTTTGCTCCCAGTTGGGGATTCATCTCTCTTTCTCCTCGGCCTACCACCCTCAGTCCAATGGGGCCGCAGAACGATCCAATCAGGCCTTGGAGCAATTCCTTCGTTGCTATGTCTCCGATCACCAAGACAATTGGGTTGACCTCCTGCCTTGGGCTGAGTTTGCCAGGAACACGGCGGTGAACTCTTCCTCTGGGACGTCTCCCTTCATGGCCAATTATGGGTTCCAACCTGCCGTGTTACCGGAGGTATTCTCTCCCCAGGATATTCCGGCTGTGGAGGATCACCTTTCCGTCCTACGTGCTTCTTGGGTACAGATCCAGAAGTCCCTTGAGGTCTCTGCGCAGCGCCAGAGACTCCAGGCTGATCGCAGACGAGCGCCTGCTCCTTCCTACCAGGTCGGAGACCGTGTATGGTTGTCCACCCGCAACCTCAACCTTCGAGTGCCCACTCCCAAGCTGGCGCCTCGCTTTGTTGGTCCCTTCCGAGTGCTTCGCAGGGTAAACCCGGTAGCCTATGCCCTTGCGCTTCCTCCTGGCATGCGGATCTCCAACGTGTTTCATGTCTCCCTGTTGAAGCCACTGGTGTGTAATCGTTTCACTTCCTCGGTTCCTCGGCCTCGTCCGGTCCAAGTGGGCAATCGTGAGGAATATGAGGTGAGCAATATCCTGGACTCACGCCTGGTCCGCGGTCGGTTGCAGTTTTTGGTCCATTGGCGTGGTTATGGTCCAGAGGAGCGTTCCTGGGTTCCCTCCGCAGATGTCCATGCTCCTGCCTTGCTCCGAGCCTTCCACGCACGCTTCCCTCAGAAACCGTTTTGTGCTCCGCGGAGGAGGGGCCCTTGAGGGGGAGGTACTGTCATGGTCTTACCTGCTTGCTGCTCTCCTTCGTTTGACATGTGCTGGCGGCCATCTTGGGTTCTGGGTTTCTTGTAGCCTTCCACCCTGCGGCTCCTCCTTCCCCTGGGAGGAGCTGGATGCCTAGCTCATATATATAGGAGGTCTGTGGCTTCAGTTCCTTGCTTGGTCCTCCTGTGTTCACATGCTTCTAGACTGCTGCTGCTTCTGGTTCCTGATCCTGGCTTCGTCTGACTACCCTGCTGGTTCCTGATCCTGGCTTCGTCTGACTACCCTGCTGGTTCCTGATCCTGGCTTCGTCTGACTACCCTGCTGGTTCCTGATCCTGGCTTCGTCTGACTACCCTGCTGGTTCCTGATCCTGGCTTCGTCTGACTACCCTTCTGGTTCCTGACCTCTGGCTTCGCAAAGACTCTGCTCGGTTTCACCATCCGTTTGGACTTTTGCTTTACAGCTTTATTTTCAATAAAGCCTTCTTATTTTCACTTATCTCTTGTTGTACGTCTGGTTCATGGTTCCGTGACAGGGACATCACCCTGGTCGTGGTGCTGCTGGTGTTGGTGAAGCTACTGTTGCAGGGAGAGGACGTGGTCGATCTGTGCCAGCTACACGCACAAGTGAAACACCTTCCTCAGGTGTGAGTAGGCGACAGAAACTTCCACGTTATTTGGTAGGCCAGAATGGTGAGGCCAGAACAAGTACAGGCGATAGTAGATTGGGTGGCTGACAGTGCCTCCAGTTCCTTCACATTATCTCCCACCCAGTCGCCTGCTGAAAGTTCAGAGTTGGCATCTGCAGCCCATGGCTATCAGTCTTTCACCTCACCTCCTTGCAAATCAGCCAAGCAGTCTGAGCCCCAAGTCATGCAGTAGTCTCTTCTACTTTTTTGAGGACTTTGCTAGCAGGGTTTCCCAGGGCCATCCACATAGCCCTGCCCCAGAAGTGGAAGAGATCGAGTGCACCGATGCCCAACCAATTATGTTTCAGGATTAGTACATGGGAGGACCACCGCATCATGTTTTGGTTGACGAAACACAGGTGCCAACTTCTGTGGCTTTCTGCAGTGTGCAGACCGACAAGTAGGGCAGGGGTGAAGACTGGGTAGAAGATGATGTAGAGGACGATAAGTTCCTCGACCCCACATGGAATCAAGGTCATGCGAGTGACCTGTGTAGTTCGGAGGAAGAGGCGGTGGTCGCACAGATCCACCAGCACAGCAAAAGAGGGAGCAGGGTGCAAAAGCGGAGCAGCCGTCCCCTAGACAGTACGCCTGCTACTGCCCACCACACCAAGGGACCGAGCACACCAAAGCCAGCTCCAAGGAGTTCCCTGGCGTGGCAGTTCTTCAGATAATGTACTGATGACAAGACACGAGTGGTTTGCACGCTGTGCAATCAGAGCCTGAAGCGAGGCATAAACGTTCTAAACCTGAGCTCAACCTGCATGACCAGCACGAGCTGCAGTGGAGTAGACACCTCAAAAACCAAGAAAGGTCTCTAGCTCCTCCTGCTTCCTCTTCTGCTGCAGTCTCGGTCTCTTCATACCCCTCTGGAGTGACAGTGGCACCTGCCAGCCTACAAACAGAGGCCATGAGTCATCAACGCCATCACCTCGGTCACCAAGCATCTCCACAATGTCCCATGGAAGCGTTCAGCTGTCTATCTCCCAAACACTGGAGCGAAAGAGGAAGTACCCCCTACCGACCCACGATCCCTGGCCCTGAATGCCATTATTTCCAAATTCCTGGCCTTTGAAATGCTGTCATACCGTCTGGTGGACAGTGGACAGTTTTAAAAATCTGATGGCGTTGGCTGTCCCACAGTACGTTGTGCCCAGCCGCCACTATTTTATCAGGCGAGCCATTCCGGGCCTAGCCGGTTTGACGCACATCCCTTGCCTGGCGCATCTGATGATTTTAATTTAATAACTTGTCCCACATTTCCACCTGAACAGATTTCAGCCATTGACCTCACTTGGATGTGGTATCCCTTTCTCAGGCTCCCTCTCCGGCATGATACCCTGATTCCCCGTTACCCGTGATCACTATGGTAGGCGCATAAAATAACATTGAACGTTGATAGGGAAGATATCCAATTGGATCGTGCACGTCACAGGGACGTGCGATCAGGCAGAAGTTATCTACAGTCAACAAAGCGGCAGCAGGGCCTCTCCTGTATAATGTTTCCTCATCCAAAATACCGCAGTGACATTCCCTGTAATTTTTTATTACTCATTCCATTACAGGGCATTTTAAGAGTCCTCTATTGTTATTTATTGTCACTACCTCCCCGAGTTGGGAGTGGGTAATTGCCGCGCACCCCCTCCATTCCTTTGATTCTTCCGCTTTAATAACTTGGCCCACATTTCCACCCGATCAGATTTCAGACATTGACCTCCGTTGGATGTGGTATCCCTTTCTCAGGCTCCATCTCCGGCATGGAACTATGATTCCCCATTACCCGTGATCACCATGGTAGGTGCATAAAAGAACATTGAAAGCTGATAGAGAAAAAATCCAATTGGTTCGTGGGCGTCATGGGGACGTGCGACATGGTGGAGCATTATGACTGATAAGTTTGCACCCTTCAACTTCTGGGTCTCCAAATTGGGCACATGGCCTGAGCTAGCCCTTTATGCCTTGGAGGTGCTGGCCTGCCCTGCAGCCAGTGTATTGTCTGAACGTGTGTTTAGCATGGCAGGAGGGGGTTATAACAGACAAGAGCAGCCGCCTGTCCACAGCCAATGTGGACAAGCTCACGTTCATTAAAATGAACCAGGCAGGGATCCCACAGGACTTGTCCGTACCTTGTGCAGAATAGACATGTATAATGGCCTCACCCAGCCATTGTTGTACTCCAGCACACTTTCTCTTTGTTTTATTTTTTATATTTCCCAATGTTTTGGGGTCTACCCAAATTTAAACAAAATAAAAAAAAATAAAAAAAAAACAGTGTTGGCTACCTCCTCCTCCACTGCCGCTTCCACCTACACCGCCACATCCACCGCCTCCTCAACCTCCTAGTCCATATGGACCTCCTCCTCTTAGATCAAGATTTTTATTTTTTATTTTTACATATTTTATGTTATTTTAAGTCATTTCCCTATTCACATTTGTTTGCAGAGCACTTGCCATGCTCCTAACCACATTTTGCTGGCTTTTGCAGCCCTCTACCCCTTTCCATGACTTTTTTTGAGCCATTTTAGTGCTCCAAAGTTCGGGTCCCCATTGACTTCAATGGGGTTCGGGGTCAAGTTCAGGTCCCGAACTCAAACTTTTTTGCGAAGTTTGGCGGAACCCAGCGAATCCGAACATCCAGGTGTCCGCTCAACTCTATTTGGGATGTGTCTGTAATTATCTGAAATTGATTATCAAAGATGATATGATTGAAGGGAGTAATGCAGCAGAGTCAATGTGGGTAGAGCTTCTGATAATGTAATTTTAGCTATTCTGTCATAGAATGGAAAATGGTTTTACTAGTACAGCTAAGGCAAGACATTTCCTGAATCTACTGCAGGATAATTACCTGAGATAGCTTGTTTGGAATCCAGCTAGTCTTGGTGCTCTATTACACCTAACACTGCAAATCTAAAAAAAAATTGATAAACAAAAGCTTGTAAGATAGTCAACAAACTGTAATAACTTTTTATTTTAGTTACATAAAGGCTCCTATATAATTATTACAGAAGTGCTAATATTACCTTTGTTCTTAAAGGAAACCTGTCACCGAGACTTTGTGTATAGAGCTGAGGACATGGGTTGCTAGATGGCCGCTAGCACATCCGCAATACCCAGTCCCCATAGCTCTGTGTGCTTTTATTGTGTACATTTTTTTTTTATTTAATCCATATGCAAATTTTCCTGAGATGAGTCCTGTATGTGAGATGAGTCAGGGACAGGACTCATCTCAGGTTAATTTGCATATGTATCAAATCGGTTTTTTTTACACAATAAAAGCACACAGAGCAATGGGGACTGGGTATTGCGGATGTGCTAGCAGCAATCTAGCAACCTATGTCCTCAGCTCTATACACAAAATCCCGGTGACAGGTTCCCTTTAAATAAATGTACTGAGGAAAAAATCTGAACTGTTTAAAGGGATCACAAATATATTTACTATGCAGTTTATTCTTATAGGGAGCAATTATATAAAATTTAAATCCAAGCCTATATGGCTTATAACAAAGGTAAAAAGAGAAATATATGGACAAAAAATGACTAAAAAACTGTAAGCCTAAAGTTACAGAATCTGCCATTATGCTCTATAAGATAGGCTACAAAAGCTGCAACAAAATATTCAAACTAACTAAATTAGAAAATGGGAAACTAATTGCAGAGGAGAGTACAATGAATCTTTAACAAATTATTTAAATAGATATTTTAAAAAAAAAAAGGTGTTGGCCCCATGGTTCATAAGGATAAGGCTGCGTTCACACGGGCGAGATTTCCGCGCGGGTGCAATGTGGTAGGTGAACGCATTGCACCCGCACTGAATCTGGACCCATTCATTTCAATGGGGCTGTTCAGATGAGCGATGATTTTCACGCATCACTTATGCGTTGCGTGAAAATCGCAGCATGCTCTATATTCTGCGTTTTTCACGCAACGCAGGCCCCATAGAAGTGAATGGGGTTGCGTGAAAATCGCATGCATCCGCAAGTAAGTGCGGATGCGGTGCGATTTTCACGCACGGTTGCTAGGTGACTGTCTATACACTGTATTATTTTCCCTTATAACATGGTTATAAGGGAAAATAATAGCATTCTGAATACAGAATGCTTAGTAGAAGGTCAATTGAGGGTTAAAAAATAAAAAAAATTAACTCACCTTGTCCTCTTGTTCGCGTAGTTCTCCCGGTCTTTAGTTCTTTAAAAAGATGAACTATGGGCTAAAGGACCTTTGATGACGTAAGATCACATGCTCCAATCACATGGTCCATCACCGCGGTGATGGACCATGTGATTGGAGCATGTGATCTTACGTCATCAAAGGTCCTTTAGCCCATAGTTCATCTTTTGAGAAGTAAAGAAGAGACCGGGACTTACGCGAACAAACGGAGAAGGTGAGTTAATTTTTTTTATTTTTTTTAACCCTCAACTGATCACCTACTATGCATTCTGTTTTCAGAATGCTATTATTTTCCCTTATAACCATGTTATAAGGGAAAATAATAACATCTACACAACACCGAACCCAAACCTGAACTTCTGTGAAGAAGTTCGGGTCTGGGTACCACAGTCGGTTTTTTATCACGCGCGTGCAAAACACATTGCACACGCACAATAAAAACTGAACAATGGAACGCAATCGCAGTCAAAACTGACTGCAATTGCATTCCTACTCGCGCGGGTTTGCCGCAACACACCGGGACGCATCCGGAACTAATCCGGACACGCTCGTGTGAACCCAGCCTAATAGTTCAAGGTGTCATTGAGGCAGCGTTATTCAGTATAGTTTTACATCTGCATTCACAAAGGAACAGTCTGCTGAGTTGTGATCCAAAAAGGTTTGAATCTAATTGATTTGAATAAAGTTCCTGAATCTAATAGTTTTCATCCTCATATTCCTAACTCCTTAACAACTGCTCATTGTGGGTGGGCGGTAGTGCACAGCCTCAATCTGCAGTGACATCAAAAGACTAATGTTATCCAAATATTAAATCAAAAGGCTACTGTTATCCCTGTATAATGTTATCTCTGAATTTGAAAAGGGTTCAATGACAAAGCCTGACAGTTACAAATAGGTAGGTTTAGAGGGTATATTAGATTGCCAGTTTTTCTAGCAGATAATAATTAACGAGCGTTCCTAATACTGCCTCCTAATGCTTACAAAATCACAATGGTGTCGGCAGCAGATCGCACTATGTAATAGCGATCTGTGGCCGGCGCACTGCTGCCCTGCATGAGGGCAATGGCATAGCGATCATTCCTCCTCATGCCACCGAGGACATTGCTGCAAGTAATAGCAATGGTGTCCTCCGCTAGCTATCTGACAACTGCCAGGAGGGAACGCTTCCCTTCCCGATAATCTTCGGTGGCATCTAGGTGACTAATGCACCCATAACTTTCATAGTGGCAAACCTACTTGAAAGTCTATAAAAAAATTATCAAACCATCATTTTTTCTACTATATATCATATCAGGCTATAAGAAACAATCAGGTTTTCTTCTTATGACAATGGGGGCATATTGCTACGATATGCCCCCATTGTTTTATAGGTGTGGGTCCCACCGCTGGGACCCGCACCTATATCGAGAATGGAGCCTGCAAGATGGTGGCTGGAGGACTCCGGTCTGGCCACCACTAAGCCGGCTGCCCATAGAAGTGAATGGGAGCGTACCACGCATGGAGGACGGCTGCGTATGCGCAGTGCGCTCTGCTTCATTTGAGGGGCTCCGTTCTCGATAAAGGTGTGGGTCCCAGAGGTGGGACACGCACCTATAAGACAATGGGGACATATCCTAGCGATATGCCCCCATTGTTCATGATGAGACAACCCCTTTAATGAAGCACAGTGGTCAAGGTCGCAAACTTTGGGTCCACCATAGTTTACAATTTCAGCTGCTGTTAAAGGTTAACTAAATCTTTTTACAACTTTCTTTTAAACTGTTCTGAATAGCCCAAAAATGATTCTTTTAATGTGCTTTATTAATGAGTTTCGCTATTTTCTTACTCTTAAAAGGACCCAAAGTTCTGGATTTTATTGTTTCTAAAAATCATCATTTTCATCCAGCGTTGACTTGTCAGCACTGTACTGGTATATGGACTTAACTGTCTGCTGCAGCTCCTGCCGATTTTCCCCACAAGCTTAGTTAAATTCTGGCACAGCTCATCGGTACCCTGTGCCCTGTACCAATGTGCTATGCCAGAATTTAGCTGAGTGGAATGGACTCCTGCTCCTGCTCAACAGCAAATTTGTACAGGAGTAACAATGCTCTATAGAGAGCCTTCAGTTGAGCAGAGTGGGCTCAGGCAGAAGCTAAATCCTGGCATAGCACATCAATACAGGGCACAGAGTACCAATGTACTGTGCCAAAATTTAGCCAAGCTTGAGGGGAGCACAGGCAGGAGCAGCAATCTGTGCTCCGGCCTGTGCAGCCAGTTAGAGCCATACACTAGTGCAGCGCTGACAAGTCTGAATGATGATTTCAAAAAGCGGTAAAATTCAGGACTTTGGAAAACAGCATAACTGATTCATAAAGTACATTGCAAAAATCTTTTTTTTGTTCTATTTTGAACAGTTTAAAAGAAAGCAGTATAAAAGTTTAGTCACTCTTTTTAGTGTGTCATCTTCTGAATATGGAAACAAACAGCAATAGTGTATGTAGTCACCTCATCAAATTTATCTAGACAAGAAAATGTGTTTTCTTTCATGTGATTTCCTGAATTGCTCTGTAGTTTTCTGCCATTTTTGTTTTGCTATTAGGCAGCTCTGCAGCACTCTCACTAGACACACACTATAATTTAACCCCTTTATAAAACATTGGTGTGACCAAATCTTGGGTGTACAGAGGAAGTTTGGGGCACCAGTCCATAAAAAAAATATCACAGAGTTCAAGAGAGTCTCTTCCGAACAACGCCATGACACTTACATGTCTATCTGGGTGTGTTATTTGTATTTTATTTATTTTTACAATGAATGTATTTTAAGCCCTCGTCTGAACAACGAGTGAAGTTAAAGCTTTCTGGCACCAGCAGAGTGTTATTTAGTATACTTTCCTTATATGACTTGATCTCATGTAATGTCCAATTTGTTACTGACCTCTGTGACATTAGTCTTTTTTCCACAGCCTACAACCTGTTTTCTAGGCTGACACTACCAACCCTTTAGCCTATAGTCTAACTGTACTTGCTGATATAGCCATATATACCCTTTAATTGTCATCCTAGTCTACACTAGGAAATACCTCACTCATTGCTATGGATAATGGCTTGCTCCTTTTAGTCCCTTTGGTCCTCAGTCCTCGAGGGAATAAATAGTATAGACCGATTAAAGCTTCAATGAATCTTAGAGTTAAAAAAAAGTCCTAGAGGCTAAGATAGGATCCATTTGCTTTTTGACCACCAACCTAACTCAGGCCAGAATAGTTACAAAAATGTCCAAGTTTATTTATTATGTGAGGTAAAAGGGTACGCAAAAGAACACGACATCTGTACTTCTCTGTGTTTGGCACCACTTTATAAAAATTTTATGCAATTAAAACTATATCTTATCTGATCAAAGCATGTTTTCTATGCAAATCTAAATGTTATGCCCATACAGCCCATAAGAAATTGTATTTCCTTTGCTCGTCTTTAGTAAAAGCGAACAGCTGTTCATTTGTGTGGAACTTAATGACTCACAAATAATACATTAATGTCTTACCATATTGGATAGCAGTCTACTTTCAGGCAAGACATTAGGTTACTGACTTGGCTTGAATAATTAATGTGAAATTAATCTTCCGTGAGATTTTAAATTGTTTAATAAATATCATCTCCCAAACTTTTTTCATTTTACCTTCATGTAAAAAAAATATAAAAAAATAAAAATGTGTATAATTATCAGAATATAAGTAGACTTTATAAGGTTCAAAGTAATCCTTAAATACTTTAAGGCCTAATGCAATCTAAGTTATAAGAAATAAGGTATAATAGCATTTGCAGACAAGGGATTCAGATCATCAGTGTTATGTATCCGTAAATACATTAAGCAAAGAAAACGCATCTGATACAGCTAATTGCTACAATTATCATCAGTCTCGTCTCTAATTATGCAAATAAGCAGATTATACATTCATCTGTGTCTTTAACCTTATCACACATGATGTCACTGTGCATGCAAATGAGCATTTATTATAAAATTGCAATGTATGCATACTTGAGGAAATACTAAATTAAATCTATGACAATGATAAATGTGTTTAAAGCAGCCCATAATATGTTGATGAGGCCACCATTTTGGCTTGTGAGGAATGTAAGACCTTCGACCAAAGAAGATGTTTAGAACAACACGGATAAAAGAGCTTGGAATTTTACCATTTTGTCGTATTGCCTACTTGGCAATGAAGCAAAATAGAAAATGTCTGGCAGACACTTTGTTAGTACTAAATAACATATGCAGGCCAATCCCAATGCGAATGTTGGGGTATCAAGGCATTCAAACAATATTGCTTTTGACAGAATATACCGTTTATGGCCATCTTATATGGGATTAATAAATAAACAGCCTAAACTTAATAATGTAGATCACTCACATTAAAATAAATAAAATCTGAGACACAATGCAGTGCTGTTTCTTGAAAAACAATGTTTATGCTAAACTCATATAACCGCTTTAAAGAGGACCATTCACTATAGATGGGCAAATCGATTCTAAAATTTGGATATTAGAGCAGTATTGTCCAAAATCTTTTGAGTCTAGCCAACTTCAATTTTGTTTGTTTTGATTCAGGAGAAGAGAGACTCTTTCAGGCTCTGTCAGAACACTTTCAATTTGGGTCAAATTAATTTGGACATGAAAGAAGAAAGACCCACATAGAATTTTAAGGAATTCTATTTATCTCAATCTATCACTTACTGTATATCTTATAGGTAAAGGGAGTATTTGTTTTGATAAGAAATCATCCCTCAGAGCCAACTTCAGACAGAAGTTGAACTTGCAACAGTTTGTGCCTGACGAGAGTTTCATTGCCCCCTGAGATTTCCAGCATCTTAGCTGGAAGCAGCCTCTAAAGCATGAGTCAAACCTAAATTTATTGTCTCATCACAGAGGGCACCTTTAATCTGCTAAGATTTGATGGAGACCCCTTGCAAATTGATGATTTTGCCAAGGATATATTTGGCCACCTGTGTATAATGACCACACAAACAAATAGACGACCTGGCACTTAGACTTCCAAAATAAAATCCATGTTAATGTTTTTAATAATGCCAACATGGAGCACAGCAAAATTAGCCTATGTGTTTCAACGCCTTATTCATAGCCCACTAGTTACGAAAAACCCCACCCCCTTAAAAAGACATGCTAATTGCATTTTTAACCCCTTAAGGACCCATGATGTCTTTGTGGGACTTAAAGACCCGTGACGTATATGTACTTCATGGGGATCAGGCAGATACAGGAGCTGCACACGCCCTATCCGTGACAGGGGTCCGGCAGTCACTGATAGCCGTACCCCTGCTGCATGCGCCAGCATCGGTGAAATCACAGATGCCAGCTCATTAACCCTTCATGTGCCACAGTCAGCGCTGACCGCGGAACATGTGATGTCCTTGCGAGGATAGGAGCTGATATCGGGTCCCTGTGCTGTTTTGACGGGGACCCAATGGCATGGAAAGCAGCCCGATGCCTCCCTTAGGCATCAGGGCTGCTTTCCGGTGGAGAGCCTGTAAGATCCAGCCTCCTGGATCTCACAGGCAGGAAGCTGTATGAGTAATACACACTGTATTACTCATACAGCCAATGCATTCCAATACAGAAGTATTGGAATGCATTGTAAAGGGGATCAGACCCCCAAAAGTGGAAGTTACAAAGTGGGACAAAAAATAAAGTGAATTTTTTAAAAGAAAAAGAATTTATAAATAATTTCCCCCAAATAAAGTAAAAAAAATCATTGTAAAAAAATAGGGAAAAAAAGGAAAGTAGACATATTAGGTATCGCCGCATCCGTATCGACCAGTTCTATAAGCATATGGCATGACCTAACCCCTCAGATGAACACTGTAGAAAAATAAAAATAAAAACTGTGCTAAATAAACCATTTTTTTGTCACCTTACATCACTAAAAGTACAACACCAAGCGATCAAAAAGGCATATGCCCTCCAAAATAGTACCAATATAACCGTCACCTCATCCCGCAAAAAAAGAGCCCCTACCTAAGACAATCGCCTCAAAAAATAAAGCAATGGCTCAGAATATGGAGACACTAAAACATAGTTGTTGTTTTTTTAAAGGCTGTTATTGTGTAAAACTTAAGTAAAAAAAAAAAAAGTATACATATTAGGTATTGCCGCGTCCATAAGAAACTGCTCTATAAAAATATCACATGACCTAACCCCTCTAGTGAACACCATAAAATTTTTTGAAATATAAACGGTGTAAAAAAAGTGTCACCTTACATCAAAAAAAGTGTAAGAGCAAGCGATCAAAAAGTCATATGCACCCCAAAATAGTGCCAATCAAACCGTCATCTTATCCCAAAAAAAATTAGCCCCTACACAAGACAGTCAGACATTTTTTGTCACCTTACATCACAAAAAGTGTAATAGCAAGCGATCAAAAAGTCATATGCACCCTAAAATAGTACCAATCAAACCGTCATCTTATCCCCAAAAAAATTAGCCCCTACACAAGACAGTCGCCCAAAAAATAAATAAAACTACGGCTTTTAGAGCATAACAAAGCAGAAATGCTTTGTTATGTAAAACTGAAACAAACAACTAAAAATATTTTATATTGTCGCGTCCGTAACAACCTGCTTTATAAAAATGCCACATGATCTAACCTGTCAGATGAATGTTGTAAAAAAAAAAAAACAGTGCCAAAACCACTATTTCTTGTTACCTTGCCTCACAAAAAGTGTAATATAAAGCAACTAAAAATCATATGTACCCTAAAATAGTACCAACAGAACTGCCACCTTATCCCGTAGTTTCCAAAATGGGGTAACTTTTTTGGAGTTTCTACTCTAGGGGTGCATCAGGGGGGCTTCAAATGGAACATGGTGTCAAAAAACCAGTCCAGCAAAATCTACCCTTTAAAAACCGTATGGCGTTCCTTTCCTTCTGCGCAATGCCGTGTGCCCATAAAGCAGTTTACGACCACATATGGGGTGTTTCTGTAAACTACATAATCAGTGCCATAAATATTGAGTTTTATTTGGCTGTTAACCCTTGCTTTGTAACTGGAAAAAAAAATAATTCAAATGGAAAATCTGCCAAAAAAGTGAAATTCTGAAATGTAATCTCTATTTTCCATTAATTCTTGTGGAACACTTAAAGGGTTAACAAAGTTTGTAAAATCAGTTTTGTATACCTTGAGGGGTGTAGTTACTAAAATGTGGTCACTTTTTTGGAGTTTCTACTCTAGGGGTGCATCATGGGGGCTTCAAATGGGACATGGTGTCAAAAAACCAGTCCAGCAAAATCTGCCTTCCAAAAACCATATGACATTCCTTTCCTTCTGCGCCCTGCCGTGTGCCAGTCCAGTAGTTTACGGCCACATATGGGGTGTTTCTGTAAACTACAGAATCAGGGCCATAAATATTGAGTTTTGTTTGGCTGTTAACCTTTGCTTTGTAACTGAAAAGAATTTATTCAAATGGAAAATCTGCCCTAAAAAATGAAATTTTGAAATTTCATCTCTATTTTCCAATAATTCTTGTGGAACACCTAAAGGGTTAACAAAGTTTGTAAAATAAGTTTTGAATACCTTGAGGGGTGTAGTTTGTAAAATGGGGTCATTTCTGGGTGGTTTCTATTATGTAAGCCTCACAAAGTGACTTCAGACCTGAACTGGTCTTTAAAAAGTGGGTTTTAGAAATGTTCTGAAAAATTTTAAGAATTGCTTCTAAACTTCTAAGCCTTCTAAATTCCCCAAAAAATAAAATGGCATTCACAAAATGATCCGAACATGAAGTAGACATATAGGGAATGTAAAGTAATAACTATTTTTGGAAGTATTACTATCTATTTTAAAATTTGGAAATGTGCTAACTTTTCCAAATTTTGGGTAAATTTTGAATTTTTTTATAAATACAAATGAATTTTTTTGACTCAATTTTACCACTGTCATGAAGTACAATACGTGACGAGAGAACAATCTCAGAATGGCCTGGATAAGTAGAATCATTTTAAAGTTATCACAACTTAAAGTGACACGTCAGATTTGCAAAAAATGGCCTGGTCCTTAAGGTGAAAAATGGCAGGGTCCTTAAGGGGTTAAATGTGGTAATTAAAACAGTTGTTGGAAACAAGTCATTTTTGCACACTGGGTATCTAAACCCAACTAAATCTGCAACCCATTCATACTGATAATAATTGGGTGGCATGGTGGCTTAGTGGTTTGCACTGGTGCCTTGCAACGCTAGAGTTCTAGGTTCAAATGTGATGGCAATATTCGCACCCGCCATATTCTTTTGCATTGTGAAGAACTTTGACCCTTGACACATCCATCAGGTGGTACAGGACAGCCAATTGAGACATTTCAGCACATGGACAAACCCCCTACCTTATAAATAAACCTGATCTGTCTTTTGTTAGTGTAGGGGAAGGTTTCTGTGTGGAGCAGGGACAGACTGTTAGTGACACAAATCGCTAGCTAATTGGTCCACAAAAGTCCTTTTAAGGACTGGTATAGGTGTACTATTGTTTGGTTTGCAGTATATAGGGGTTTAATACACTTATAATATACTTTATAATATAGAAAGCATATTATAGTGGATTTGTATTGTGCAGCATTTTGACTGGTGAGCGGTTTTGCAGCGAAACTACAACTACAAAGAGTGACAAACGCAATTAGAAAAAAGTATTATAATTGGTGTGATAGACCAGTCGCCCCCCAAAGCGACAGATTGAAGCGGGGTGTTATATACCAATATACTTTCATAATAGTGTATTTCGGTACTGCAGAATTTTTTTTCTTCTGTTTTGCTGCGTTCCCTCTGCTACACACAGTGACAAACGTTACTGGGAAAAAAAAGTATTATAACTGGTGCGATAGACCAGTGGTCCCCCCAAAACGACAGATTGAAGTGGAGTTTTATATAACAATATACTTTCATTATAGTGTATTTGGGTACTGCAGAAATTTTGCCTGTTTTGCTGCGTTCCCTCTGCAACACACAGTGACAAACGTTACTGGGAAAAAAATTATTATAACTGGTGTGATAGACCAGTGGTCCCCCCAAAATGACAGATTGAAGCAGGGTGTTATATACCAATATACTTTCATAATAGTGTACTTGGGTACTGCAGAAATTTTGCCTGTTTTTCTGCGTTCCCTCTGCTACACACAGTGACAAACGTTACTGGAAAAAAATTATTATGACTGGTGTGATAGACCAGTGGTCCCCCCAAAACAACAGATTGAAGCGGGGTGTTATATACCAATATACTTTCATAATAGTGTATTTGGGTACTGCAGAAATTTAGCCTTTTTCAATGCGCTACCTCTGCTACACACAAACGTTACTATAAAAAAAGTATTATAACTGGTGTGATAGACCAGTTGCCCCCCAAAACGACAGATTGAAGTGGGGTGTCATATAACAATATACTTTCATTATAGTGTATTTGGGTACTGCAGAAATTTTGCCTGTTTTGCTGCGTTCCCTCTGCAACACACAGTGACAAACGTTACTGGAAAAAAGTATTATAACTAATGTAATAGACCAGTGGTTCCCCCCAAAACAACAGATTGAAGCGGGGAGTTATATACCAATATACTTTCATAATAGTGTATTTGGGTACTGCAGAAATTTTGCCTGTTTTTCTGCGTTCCCTCTGCTCCATACAGTGACAAACGTTACTGGGAAAAAAAAGTATTATAACTGGTGTGATAGACCAGTGGTCCCCCCAAAACGTCAGATTGAAGCGGGGTGTTATATAACAATATACTTTCATAATAGTGTATTTGGGTACTGCAGAAATTTAGCCTCTTTCGCTGTGTTACCTCTGCTACACACAGTGACAAGCGTTACTGGATTTTTTTTTTTTTATAACTGGTGTGATAGACCAGTGGCCCCCCAAAACGGCAGATTGAAGCGGGATGTTATATAACAATATACTTTCATAATAGTGTATTTGGGTACTGCAGAAATGTAGCCTCTTTTGCTGTGTTACCTCTGCTACACACAGTGACAAACGTTACTTCAATTTTTTTTTTATAACTGGTGTGATAGACCAGTGGTCCCCAAAACGACACATTGAAGCAGGGTGTTATATACCTTCTTCCACATACACTGCGCTTCTCTAGAGACTTTTGTCGCAGGGTCATTTAAAAAATGACAGGCAGAGGAAGAGGCAGGCCCTTCCGCAGGGGTGGTAGGGGTAGGGCAGGAGTACCAGGCCGGAGCCAAAGTGGGAAGTTGCAGAAGGTGCGTTCGATTACGTCAAAGGACGCACCAGACTTGGCTGAGGGGCTCACTCAGCCTTCCGCTTCTGCATCCTCCTCATCCTCTCTATCTGCACCCTCTTCACTCTCTGCTGTGTGCACCCCCAATGACACCACCACCAACACCATTTACCCTCCGCTTGAGTCACAGGAATTATTTTCCGATCCATCACAAGACATTTCCGATGCGCAGCCATTCTTGGCATCGGATCAGGAAGAGGAGGTAGCAACAGCCGGCACTCAGCAGTCTGACGACAGTACCCAGATCAGCACAAGGAGGTTGGTCCCCGCTGTTGCTGCCTACTCCGAGATCTCTAATGCTAGTGGTGGGGAAGATGACGTCGATGATGATGCGTTTATGGACGTCACATGGGTGCCCACAAGAGAGGAAGAGGAGGGGAGTTCAGAGGGAAAGATGGACCAGCAGATAGGGAGGAGAAGCAGGCCGAACTTACATTGCACAGGAGGGACAAACCAGACTGCTAATGTATCAGGATCGAGCCATCAATCATGTACGGTCACATCTGGCGCTCCCAGGACGCCGGCACATGGCTCCGCAATGTGGGCTTTTTTTAACGTGTCCGCTGCTGACAATAGTGTTGACATGTGCAGCCTTTGCAGTCAACGCATAAGTCGCGGTAAGCCCAACACTCACTTAGGGATGACCGCCTTATGAAGGCACCTGCATTCCCATCATCGAGCCCAGTGGGAGCAACACCATAAGAACCCACAAAGCCACACTCCATACTCTCACCGTCCAGCCTCTTCTCCTTCTCCTTCTCCTCACAATTGTCCTCCACTCCACCTTCCATCATGCCGTCCTCACGTTTTTCTGGAAAAAGGCAGGCTTCCATGGCCCAAATGTTTGAGCGTAAAAAAATTATGACGCCAGATAACACTCTCGCCCAACGGTTGACCGCTGGCTTGTCGGAACTGATAGCCCGCCAACTACTGCCATATAAACTGGTGGACTCGGAGGCCTTTCGAAAATTTGTGGCCATTGGAACACCACAATGGAAGGTCCCAGGAAGGAAATATTTCTCGCAGAAGGGCATCCCAGAGCTATATGGCCACGTTCAGCGGCATGTGAATGTATCTCTGGCACACAGTGTCGGTGCCAAGATACATCTGACCACAGACACGTGGTCTAGCAAATACAGGCAGGGAAGGTATATAACTCTTACTGCCCACTGGGTGAACCTTCTGACGGCCGTCAAACATGTAACCCCTTGGCACCCGTGTAGGTTTGGTTTTACCGCCACGGATAGCATGCAGGCCTGCCTCTTCTTCTCCTCCTCCTACTCCATCCTCCCTCTCCTCCTCGGCTGACTCCTCCTTTTTTGCTGCTACCGTCTCTTCCGCTGCGCCGCCCAAGATCCCCAGAACCTATTCGACACGCCAGGTGAGACGTTGCCATGCTGTGTTGCATCTGTTGTGCCTGGAACCCAAGAGCCACACTGTTCCTGCACTCCTTTCAGCTTTGCGTTCACAGGCAGATCAGTGGCTAACACTGCTCAATTTGACAGTTGGTAAAGTGGTGTGCGACAATGGTGCCAATCTGATGAGCGCGCTGAAACAGGGCAAAATTACACATGTGCCGTGCATGGCACACGTCCTGAACTTGGTTGTGCAGCGATTCGTTGTCAAATACCCTGGGTTCCAGGTCGTCTTGCGGCCAGGAAAATCTCGGGCCATTTCAGAAGATCTTACATGGCCATGGCTCGCCTTGCTGACATTCAGCAGCGACACAACCTGCCCGTCAGACGTCTTATTTGTGACTGCCCGACGCGATGGAACTCAACCTTGTATATGCTTGATAGGCTGCTCCAGCAGAAATGTGCAGTTAACGACTACCTGTACGAACTCTGCGGCAGGACAGGTTTTGGGGAGCTTGTTTTTTTTTCACCGCGCCAGTAACTGTTAATGTGCGACGCATGCAGACTTCTGTGGCCATTTGATGAGATCACCAAACTTGTCAGTCGAGCCAGGGCGCCATCAGTGACATCGTACCTTTTTTCTTCTTTCTGGAGTGTGCATTGCATCGTGTCATTGATCAAGCCGTTGAGAAGCAGGAGCAGGAAGATGAGGAAGTCGCAATGCTGGATGAATTCCCAGGGGGGGCTACTCCATCTGAGACAAGTCAACAACAGGAGTCTGAAGAGGAGTCAGAGGAGGATGGTGCCGGGGCGGATGAGGAGGAGCAAAGAAGAGCATGCTTTAAACCTTTCTGGGATCCCTGGCTTTGTCCGTGGATGGGGGAGGGAGAACGAGGATGACATTATCCTGGATAATGAGCAGGAGCCAGGCCACTACACTGTTTCCAGTTTAGTGCAAATGGGGGCCTTCATGCTCCAGTGTTTTAAGATGGACCCCCATATAAAAAGCATAAAGGGCAACGACCAGTACTGGGTGGCAACGTACTTAGACCAAACGTACAAACAAAAAATGGCAGAAATGTTACCACTATCACAGAGGGCTGTCAGAATGCAGGACTTCCAGGTCTTGCTTTGAGAAATGCTGCATTTTGCTTTTTTGTGCGCTGGCAGAGGAATTTCCACTCACAGACAAACAGTTTGTGATGCATTGCAATGGAACTGTTGGCTTGCCCCTCATCCAGTGTCCTGTCCGAAAGGACGTTCAGTGCAGCAGGGGAGATCGAGACTAGAGTTAAGGGAACCCGAACTGTAAAGTTTCGGGTTCAGTATTTGGCGATTTTCATGGCGGTTTTTGAAAAACTGCAAAGCAGCCAATCAACAAGCGTCATACTACTTGCCCCAAAAGGCCATCACAGCCATGCCTACTATTGGCATGGCTGTGATTGGCCAACTGCAGCATGTGACCCAGCCTCTATTTAAGCTGGAGTCACGTAGCGCCGCCCGTCACTCTGCTCGGATTAGTGTAGGGAGAGGCTGCAGCTGCTGTGAGGGAGAGATCAGGGAGAAATCTTATCAAGAACTGGTTTATGTGCTCAGCGATCTACAGAAAAAGTGTTTTGTGGGTGCAGTGCACAATTTTTTTAAGCCTGCCCTGAGCCAACTACTGCTGAAAACGAACTTTTTTTTTTTCAGTTAGTCAATATCAATACATGATCGTCATACATTTTATGCAATGATAGTGCACCAGCATAGGCTATCTGCAAGTCTTTGGCATAGTGGGGTGAAAAAACCATCTAATATACTGCACATCTGGGATTACACGTGCATAAGTCACTGTCACATTTAGGACAGAAATACGGCTTTGGCTTACTGGGGTGAAAAAAGCCTCTCATATACTGCACATCTGGGATTACACGTGCATAAATCTCTGTCACATTTAGGACAGAAATACAGCTTTTTGGTTAGGGTGAAAAAACTCTCTAATATACTGCACATCTGGGATTACACGTGCATAAGTCACTGTCACATTTAGGACAGAAATACAGCTTTTTGATTAGGGTGAAAAACCCTCTAATATACTGCACATCTGGGATTACACGTGCATAAGTCACTGTCACATTTAGGACAGAAATAGAGCTTTTTAGTTAGGGTGAAAAAACCCTATAATATACTGCACATCTGGGATTAGAGGTGCGTAAGTGACTGTCACATTTAGCCCATAAATACCGCTTTGGCATACTGGGGTAAAAAAAGCCTCTCATATACTGCACATCTGGGATTACACGTGCATAAATCACTGTCACATTTAGGACAGAAATACAGCTTTTTGGTTAGGGTGAAAAAAACCTCTAATATACTGCACATCTGGGATTACACGTGCATAAGTGACTGTCACATTTAGGCCATAAATACGGCCTTGGAAGACTGGGGTGAAAAATGCCTCTCATATACTGCACATCTGGGATTACACGTGCATAAATCACTGTCACATTTAGGACAGAAATACAGCTTTGGCATACTGGGGTGAAAAAACCCTCTAATATACTGCACATCTAGGATTAGACAAGCATAAGTGACTGTCACATTTAGGACAGAAATACAGCTTTTTGGTTAGGGTGAAAAAACCCTCTAATACACTGCACATCTAGGATTACACATGCATAAGTCACTGTCACATTTAGGACAGAAATACAGCTTTTTGGTTAGGGTGAAAAAACCCTCTAATATACTGCACATCTAGGATTAGACAAGCATAAGTGACTAACACATCCCATCACTAACACAATAGAACAAAGGGACAAATAAACTAACATTCATTGGGAGTCTCAGAGCAGAGTTAACCCTTATTATGTTTATGGATTCACACCATGCAACTTTAATGGGGAATAGGAAAGATGTGGCCTATAAACTCAACCAAAAAATCATGGTTTATAGTTCCCTCTAACCCATATAGGTCAGAGTGGGGGTCTCCATAGTCCTGGGTCAATAGCGCGGAGGAAGGAGGCTAGCCCTCAAACTTCTACTGCAGGCACAGTGATGGCTCAGTCCGTCACTTGTCTGGCACAAAGCCAACACATCACCCAAAAAACACCATCCCCACAATGACACATGGTGGTGGCAGCATCATGCTGTGGGGATGTTTTTCAGAAGCCGGGACTGGGAAACTGGTCAGAGTTGAGGGAAAGATGGATGGTGCTAAATACAGGGATATTCTTGAGCAAAACCTGTCCCTTTCTGTGTGTGATTTGAGGCTATGACGGAGGTTCTCCTTCTAGCCGGACAATGCCCCCAAACACACTGCTAAAGCAACACTTGAGTGGTTTAAGGGGAAACATGTAAATGTGTTGGAATGGCCTAGTCAAAGCCCAGATCTCAATCCAATAGAAAATCTGTGGTCAGACTTAAAGATTGCTGTAAAATGTGGCAACTGCTCATAGAGACTTATCCAAAGCGACTTGGAGCTGTGATTGCCGCAAAAGGTGGCTCTACAAAGTATTGACTTTAGGGGGGTGAATAGTTATGCACAGAGACCTTTTCTATCATTTTGTCCGATTTGTTGTATGCTTTACAATTAACCAATTTAAAAAAAGGTCTAAGTTGTGGGCATGTTCTACAAATTTAATGATGCAAATCCTCAAACAATCGATGTTAATTCCAGGTGGTGAGACAACAAAAAAAAAGAACAAAGTCAAGGGGAGTGAATACTTTTGCTTAGCACTGTATGCATTACAGAGTGTTGGCAAAACATACAAAAGTTATTTACGCATGTACCTGGCCATTTTTCGTCCCGGATTCTTTTTATAAAACGGGGGTGTCTTCGCTTCATGTCTGACCATTTTTGTATGATGGCCAGACGGCGGTGTTTGAGACCCGTTTGGCGCCAGATCTCAAAGGCCAGCTCCCGCACAATTAGCTGCTTCTCAGCGTGGGAGAGGGTATGGTCATATCCCCGCCCCAACATCCGCTGCAAGATAAAAATGCAAGCATATAATCCCAATTTTTAACAATAATAGTATTGAAAATAATTGACTCAAGTAAACTGCAAAAAGTATTTAATTAAGTGGAAATATAGATTTAGGCCGCCTGCACACGGGCATGTTTTTTCACAACTACGGACTGTACAAACCCGTCCTGCCGTCCTGCAGAGTGGACAAGTGCACGGCGTCATTGGTTGCTATGACGACGTGCGCTTCCTGCCACCACCGCTGTACTGTGATACACATGTATGATCTATACAAGTGTATTACTGTACAGCGGTGGCGGCAAGAAGCGCATGGCGTCATAGCGAGTTAGCAACCAATGACGCCGTGCGCTCGTCCACTCTGCAGGACAGCAGCCTGGGTCCGTAGCTGTGAAAAAACACGCCCGTGTGCATGCAGCCTTACTGTTACAGTTAGAAGATAGGATTGTATTACGACTGTATGTGGGTGGGGTCTGAGCTATCAGATATTGTCCAGCTAAGCAGAGATCTAGCTGTCTAGCGAAGTGACGGTGCGGTATGGGGTGTACAGCTGGTTCACCTCCCCAGGATGCACCCTGGGTAACTCTAAATGAATTAGCAAATACTGGCGTTCTGACAAAGAAAGCTTCTCCTGAGTCCTGACCAACAGGATACAAACTATAATCTATAGACTCTGTGTGTGTGTGCGGTATATAGTGTGTGTCTGTGTGTGTGCGGTATGTAGTCTGTGTGTGTGCGGTATATAGTGTGTGTGTGTGTGTGGAATATAGTGTGCGGCATGACAATGGATATGCAATGTGCATGTTAAATATATTTCTATGCTTTCCATACAAATATGCTACTAACATAGTGGGTGTGATGTCACAGGAATACCTAGTGCAAAAATCAATAATATCTAGTGAGACCTTATAAAATGTGAAGTTTGGTGCACTTAAGAAAAATTTGAATCGCAGAAGGTCGCACTGGCGATTTTTTTTTATAACACTCTTATATAAAGCGATTGTTCAGACATGCAGGTGAAATGTAATCAAATACACTACTTTAATGTAAAATTACTTACAGTCACCAGTTCTTCCTCTTCGTCGCTGAACTTCGTTCCAACCATCGCATCCATCTAATTTCTAGTTGGTGCAAACCAGTTGCTGTAGGCCACGTTTTTCTAGCGCATGTGCTCTTGCGATTAATACTTTGATGAAATTTTGCATATAAAAAAAGAATGCTTGTAGATCGCAGATACGCTTAATACTTCTGGTATGTCAGTGTCTATGTTGTGGGACTATGTGTGCACATCTAGTAAGTATTTGGTGGCTGCAAATATGACCTGTGGTTCGCGAACATTTGATCGCGTTCGAGCAATCACGTTCGCGAACCATCCCATCAGATGTTCGTCCATCACTTTTCCCTAGTTTCTCTAATTATGATTTTTCTTTTATAATCACCCCCTCTCCTAGGTTTTAATATTTTTTACAATTCCAGAGAACTTCAAACTGTTTGTGCTACCATTGTGCTTTACCCTAAAATAGCAGGAAAGCATAAAAATATTAATGGGTCCGACTGCCACCCCATCCACCGATCAAGTGTCTAATGAGACTACAGTGCTCTGTTTACCTGCTCACCAAGAACATTGCAGTGGCATGTAAAGTAATTACACCTCCTCCTCCTTCTCCATTCAATTTAATGGGACAGCTCTGTCCAATTTACTTGGGTGGTAATTATATCTGGTCACTGCTGTGATGTTGACTGCGAGCAGGTAAACAGAGAACACAGTGCTCATACTAGTAGAGTGTTCTCTTCAATTAGCTGATCAGAAGGGGTGCTAGCAGTCGGCCCACTGCAGATCTGATATTGATGACCTATCTCAAAAAGTTGAAAACCTCTTTAAATTTCTTTCGACATTTTTCTATTTAGCTGTGAGGACATTTTTACAAAAGTGACAACTGGACGTAAAGTCATATTGGTTGTTAATTTTGAATTAGATTGTCCTTGTTATTATTTGAGATGCAGACAGAATTATAGTCTTGAATCAGTTTCAAAGAAGCAAATTCAAAGGTGATAGCTAGAGATGAGCGAATTTCAAAAAAATTTGATTCGGCCAGTTCGCCGAATTTTTCGTAAAAATTGGTTCGAAACTAAATTATTTGCGGCGAATCGCGTTAAAAAAAAGGCTATTACCTGGCTGCAGAGAGCCTTTATAGTGGTGTAGAACACTGTACCTTGCAGTAACATGCATAGGTAGTCTGCTGTGGTAGTGAAACAATACTGTGAGTCAGTATGACATACAGATGACAGGTGTCACTCTTAGAATCACTGCACACTTCACTTATTTGGGCAGTTACAGGGTCAAAACTGACCAAATAACTCAAGTGTGAACTCAGCTTTACAGGTCAATGTTAGCGTCAAGAAGAAGCGCACTCCTTTTACACTGTCGTCAGCTTATTCCATATAGATGTCTACAAAACCTGTTCTATTAAACACTTATACAAGTAGAGCCCCCCCCCCCCGACAGAGTGGAGAGGGTGTCAGCAGTAAGTTTGTGTTGACGTCACTGATTATTTTGCCCTTCCTCTGATCCGTCAGAACAATAACCCCCAAAAAACAGATGCCTTTTGGCTTTCTAATCATAAGCCAATTCTGATGCAAAATAGGGACCATGTCATGTAGGC
The DNA here is from genome assembly GCF_905171765.1 of Bufo bufo. Taxonomy (NCBI): domain Eukaryota; kingdom Metazoa; phylum Chordata; class Amphibia; order Anura; family Bufonidae; genus Bufo; species Bufo bufo. The sequence goes on along the minus strand of NC_053396.1, from coordinate 147,593,538 downwards.
CTTTCAGCTGTTACATAGACAGGATTCGTTGTGCGTCTCATTTTTTCTTCCTTCTGACAGAAGGGTCAAATAAATGGTGATGTCAGCCAGGCCAAAAGGCAAAATAGTGGCCCAGTCATGAAGTGGGGAGGCTGGGAACAGCATGAGAAGTCCACAGAGTGGACCTATGACATAGTGGTGAGGTGGAAGCAGCATGAGGAGACCACAGAGTGGCCTAATGACACAGTCTGGTGGTGGAAGCAGCATCAGGAGTAGGCAACAGAGTGGCACAATGACAGTGTGGAGTTGTTAGCTGCATCAGGAGGCCACAGAGTGGCACAATGACAGTGTGGAGGTTGCAGAAGCAGCTTTAGAAAGCCACAGAAGGGCACAATGACAGAGTGAGGGGGTTGTGGCAGAAGGACATCAGCAGGAGGCTACAGAGTGGCACAATGACAGTGTGGAGGTGGCAGCAGCATCAGGAGGCCATAGAGTAGCACAATGACAGAGTGTGGAAGTGGTGGCAGTAGCAGCATCAGGAGGAGGGCACATAGTGGCACAACGACAGTGCGAAGGTGGCAGCAGCATCAGGAGGCCACAGAATGGCACAATGACAGAGTGTGGAGGTGGCGGCAACAGCAGTATCAGGAGGAGGCCAAGTAGTGGCACAATGACAGTGTGGAGGTGGCAGCAGCATCAGGAGGCCACAGAGTGGCAAGTTGACAAAAGTGTTGATGTAGCAGCAGCATCAGGAGACCACAGAGTAGCAAGGTGACATAGTGTGGTGGTGTCAGCAGCACCAGGAGAACACAGAGTGAGCCGGTGACAAATTAGGGAGGTGGGTTCTGTGTGTTGCATTTCCCTAATGTTTGTATTAGGCCTGTAGGAGACTCCTGTTCGTCCTTCCTTTTGGAGGAACAGGTAGTCTCGTCCCTGCCATTAGTACCAGGGTCCTATAGGGCTTGATAGGACTCTAGGTATTCCTGAGTATGAACTCACCTACCTTTGAGGTATGTTCATATTGATAGTCAGTCAGGATTTTGGTTAGGGTTTTCACTAGGAGGTGTCCATTTTCCTTCCCTAGTTCTTAGGCCTGATTCCCTGTTTACCCCCTTCCCTCCTATGCTTGGTGTGGTATTTCCCTCCCACACCGAAGCGTGACATTATAAACCGCCAAAACTGTCATTTTTTGTTTATTTGTGTGCAGCCATGGATCCTATTGCTACACTGGCAGGTCAGCTGCAAGGGCTATCTTTAGAGGTATCTGTCCTCCGCACGACCATCTCGCAGATGCAGAGATCACAGGCTGTTGCTTCTGGTGGTAGTAATGGAGACCAGGCCTATCTGGAGCCTAAAATTGCCCTCCCGGACAGATTTTCAGGGGGGCGTGATAATTTCATTTTGTTTAGGAAGGCGTGTAGAGTTGAGCGAACACCTGGATGTTCGGGTTCGAGAAGTTCGGCCAAACTTCCCGGAAATGTTCGGGTTCGGGATCCGAACCCGACCCGAACTTCGTCCCGAACCCGAACCCCATTGAAGTCAATGGGGACCCGAACTTTTGGGCACTAAAAAGGCTGTAAAACAGCCCAGGAAAGAGCTAGAGGGCTGCAAAAGGCAGCAACATGTAGGTAAATCCCCAGCAAACAAATGTGGATAGGGAAATGAATTAAAATAAAAATTAAAAAAATAAAAATGACCCAATATCAATTGGATAGAGGTCCCATAGCAGAGAGTCTGGCTTCACGTCAGCAGAGAATCAGTCTCTTCATGCCATAGCAAAGAATCTGGCTTCATGTCAGCACAGAATCAGTCTCTTCATGCCATAGCAGAGAATCTGGCTTCATGTCAGCACAGAATCAGTCTTCATGTCATAGCAGAGAATCAGGCTTCACGTCACCCACCACTGGAACAGGCCACTGTCACACATTTAGGCCCCGGCACCAAGACAGAGGAGAGCGGTCCCGTAACAGAGAATCTGGCCTTATGTCAGCGCAGAATCTGTCTTCATGTCATAGCAGAGAATCAGGCTTCACGTCACCCACCACTGGAACAGGCCACTGTCACACATTTAGGCCCCGGCACCCAGACAGAGGAGAGCGGTCCCGTAACAGAGAATCTGGCCTTATGTCAGCGCAGAATCAGTCTTCATGTCATAGCAGAGAATCAGGCTTCACGTCACCCACCACTGGAACAGGCCACTGTCACACATTTAGGCCCAGGCACGCAGGAAGAGGAGAGAGGTCCCGTAACAGAGAATCTGGCCTTATGTCAGCACAGAATCTGTCTTTATGTCATAGCAGAGAATCAGGCATCACGTCACCCACCACTGGAACAGGCCACTGTCACACATTTAGGCCCAGGCACCCAGGCAGAGGAGAGCGGTCCCGTAACAGAGAATCTGGCCTTATGTCAGCGCAGAATCAGTCTTCATGTCATAGCAGAGAATCATGCTTCACGTCACCCACCACTGGAACAGGCCACTGTCACACATTTAGGCCCCGGCACCCAGACAGAGGAGAGCGGTCCCGTAACAGAGAATCTGGCCTTATGTCAGCACAGAATCTGTCTTCATGTCATAGCAGAGAATCAGGCATCACGTCACCCACCACTGGAACAGGCCACTGTCACACATTTAGGCCCCGGCACCCAGACAGAGGAGAGCGGTCCCGTAACAGAGAATCTGGCCTTATGTCAGCGCAGAATCTGTCTTCATGTCATAGCAGAGAATCAGGCTTCACGTCACCCACCACTGGAGCAGGCCACTGTCACACATTTAGGCCCAGGCACCCAGGCAGAGGAGAGAAGTCCCGTAACAGAGAATCTGGCCTTATGTCAGTGCAGAATCAGTCTTCATGTCATAGCAGAGAATCAGGCTTCACGTCACCCACCACTGGAACAGGCCACTGTCACACATTTAGGCCCAGGCACCCAGGCAGAGGAGAGAGGTCCCGTAACAGAGAATCTGGCCTTATGTCAGCGCAGAATCAGTCTTCATGTCATAGCAGAGAATCAGGCTTTACGTCACCCACCACTGGAACAGGCCACTGTCACACATTTAGGCCCCGGCACCCAGACAGAGGAGAGCGGTCCCGTAACAGAGAATCTGGCCTTATGTCAGCGCAGAATCAGTCTTCATGTCATAGCAGAGAATCAGGCTTCACGTCACCCACCACTGGAACAGGCCACTGTCACACATTTAGGCCCAGGCACCTAGGCAGAGGAGAGAAGTCCCGTAACAAAGAATCTGGCCTTATGTCAGCGCAGAATCAGTCTTCATGTCATAGCAGAGAATCAGGCTTCACGTCACCCACCACTGGAACAGGCCACTGTCACATATTTAGGCCCAGGCACCCAGGCAGAGGAGAGAGGTCGCGTAACAGAGAATCTGGCTTCATGTCAGCACAGAATAAGTCTTCATGTCATAGCAGAGAATCAGGCATCACGTCACCCACCACTGGAACAGGCCACTGTCACACATTTAGGCCCAGGCACCCAGGCAGAGGAGAGAGGTCCCGTAACAGAGAATCTGGCCTTATGTCAGCGCAGAATCAGTCTTCATGTCATAGCAGAGAATCAGGCTTCACGTCACCCACCACTGGAACAGGCCACTGTCACACATTTAGGCCCCGGCACCCAGACAGAGGAGAGGTTCATTCAACTTTGGGTTGCCCCGCAATATAATGGTAAAATGAAATAAAAAATAGTATTGAATGAGGAAGTGCCCTGGAGTAGAATAATATATTGTTAAGGGGAGGTAGTTAATATCTAATCTGCACAAGGGATGGACAGGTCCTGTGGGATCCATGCCTGGTTCATTTTTATGAACGTCAGCTTGTCCACATTGGCTGTAGACAGGCGGCTGCGTTTGTCTGTAATGACGCCCCCTGCCGTGCTGAATACACATTCAGACAAAACGCTGGCCGCCGGGCAGGCCAGCACCTCGAAGGCATAAAAGGCTAGCTCTGGCCACGTGGACAATTTGGAGACCCAGAAGTTGAATGGGGCCGAACCATCAGTCAGTACGTGGAGGGGTGTGCACAGGTACTGTTCCACCATGTTAGTGAAATGTTGCCTCCTGCTAACACGTTCCGTATCAGGTGGTGGTGCACTTAGCTGTGGCGTGTTGACAAAACTTTTCCACATCTCTGCCATGCTAACCCTGCCCTCAGAGGAGTTGGGCGTGACACAGCTGCGTTGGCGACCTCTTGCTCTTCCTCTGCCTTCGCCTTGGGCTTCCACTGGTTCCCCTGTGACATTTGGGAATGCTCTCAGTAGCGCGTCTACCAACGTGCGCTTGTACTCGCGCATCTTCCTATCACGCTCCAGTGTAGGAAGTAAGGTGGGCACATTGTCTTTGTACCGGGGATCCAGCAGGGTGGAAACCCAGTAGTCCGCACATGTTAAAATGTGGGCAACTCTGCTGTCGTTGCGCAGGCACTGCAGCATGTAGTCGCTCATGTGTGCCAGGCTGCCCAGAGTTAAGGACAAGCTGTCCTCTGTGGGAGGCGTATTGTCATCGTCCTGTGTTTCCCCCCAGCCACGCACCAGTGATGGGCCCGAGCTGCTTTGGGTGCCACCCCGCTGTGAACATGCTTCATCCTCATCCTCCTCCACCTCCTCCTCATTCTCGTCCTCCTCGTCCTCCAGTAGTGGGCCTTGTCTAGCCACATTTGTACCTGGCCTCTGGTGTTGCAAAAAACCTCCCTCTGAGTCACTTCGAAGAGACTGGCCTGAAAGTGCTAAAAATGACCCCTCTTCCTCCTCTTCCTCCTGGGCCACCTCCTCTTCCATCATCGCCCTAAGTGTTTTCTCAAGGAGACATAGAAGTGGTATTGTAACGCTGATAACGGCGTCATCGCCACTGACCATGTTGGTGGAGTACTCGAAACAGCGCAACAGGGCACACAGGTCTCGCATGGAGGCCCAGTCATTGGTGGTGAAGTGTGTCTGATCCACAGTGCGACTGACCCGTGCGTGCTGCAGCTGAAACTCCACTATAGCCTGCTGCTGCTCGCACAGTCTGTCCAGTATTTGCAAGGTGGAGTTCCACCTGGTGGGTACGTCGCATATGAGGCGGTGAGCGGGAAGGCGGAAGTTATGCTGTAGCGCAGACAGGCGAGCAGCGGCAGGGTGTGAACGCCGGAAGCGCGAACAGACGGCCCGCACTTTATGCAGCAGCTCTGACATGTCGGGGTAGTTGCGAATGAACTTCTGCACCACCAAATTCAGCACATGCGCCAGGCAAGGGATGTGCGTCAAACCGGCTAGTCCCAGAGCTGCAACGAGATTTCGCCCATTATCGCACACCACCAGGCCGGGCTTGAGGCTCACTGGCAGCAACCACTCGTCGGTCTGTTGTTCTATACCCCGCCACAACTCCTGTGCGGTGTGGGGCCTGTCCCCCAAACATATGAGTTTCAGAATGGCCTGCTGACGTTTACCCCGGGCTGTGCTGAAGTTGGTGGTGAAGGTGTGTGGCTGACTGGATGAGCAGGCGGAAGAAGAGGAGGAGGAAGCTGAGTAGGAGGAGGAGGAGACAGGAGGCAAAGAATGTTGCCCTGCGATCCTTGGCGGCGGAAGGACGTGCGCCAAACAGCTCTCCGCCTGGGGCCCAGCCGCCACTACATTTACCCAGTGTGCAGTTAGGGAGATATAGCGTCCCTGGCCGTGCTTACTGGTCCACGTATCTGTGGTTAGGTGAACCTTGCCACAGATGGCGTTGCGCAGTGCACAATTGATTTTATCGGACACTTGTTTGTGCAGGGAAGGCACGGCTCTCTTGGAGAAGTAGTGGCGGCTGGGAACAACATACTGTGGGACAGCAAGTGACATGAGCTGTTTGAAGCTGTGTGTGTCCACCAGCCTAAATGACAGCATTTCATAGGCCAGTAGTTTAGAAATGCTGGCATTGAGGGCCAGGGATCGAGGGCGGCTAGGTGGGAATTTACGCTTTCTCTCAAATGTTTGTGAGATGGAGAGCTGAACGCTGCCGTGTGACATGGTTGAGATGCTTGGTGACGCAGGTGGTGGTGTTGGTGGTACATCCCATGTTTTCTGGGCGGCAGGTGCCAACGTTCCTCCAGAGGCAGAGGCCGAGGCGGCGGCAGCAGCAGCAGCAGAAGAGGCCGAGGCGGCGGCAGCAGCAGAAGAGGCCGAGGCGGCAGCAGAAGAAGAGGCAGCAGGGGGAGCCTGAGTGACTTCCTTGTTTTTAAGGTGTTTACTCCACTGCAGTTCATGCTTTGCATGCAGGTGCCTGGTCATGCAGGTTGTGCTAAGGTTCAGAACGTTAATGCCTCGCTTCAGGCTCTGATGGCACAGCGTGCAAACCACTCGGGTCTTGTCGTCAGCACATTGTTTGAAGAAGTGCCATGCCAGGGAACTCCTTGAAGCTGCCTTTGGGGTGCTCGGTCCCAGATGGCGGCGGTCAGTAGCAGGCGGAGTCTCTTGGCGGCGGGTGTTCTGATTTTGCCCACTGCTCCCTCTTTTGCTACGCTGTTGGCTTGGTCTCACCACTGCCTCTTCCTCCGAACTGTGAAAGTCAGTGGCACGACCTTCATTCCATGTGGGGTCTAGGACCTCATCGTCCCCTGCATCGTCTTCCACCCAGTCTTGACCCCTGACCTCCTGTTCAGTCTGCACACTGCAGAAAGACGCAGCAGTTGGCACCTGTGTTTCGTCATCGTCAGAGACGTGCTGAGGTGGTATTCCCATGTCCTCATCATCAGGAAACATAAGTGGTTGTGCGTTAGTGCATTCTATCTCTTCCACCCCTGGTGAAGAGCTAGGTGGATGCCCTTGGGAAACCCTGGCAGCAGAGTCTTCAAACAGCATAAGAGACTGCTGCATAACTTGAGGCTCAGACAGTTTCCCTGATATGCATGGGGGTGATGTGACAGACTGATGGGCTTGGTTTTCATGCGCCATCTGTGCGCTTTCTGCAGAAGACTGGGTGGGAGATAATGTGAACGTGCTGGATGCACTGTCGGCCACCCAATTGACTAATGCCTGTACCTGCTCAGGCCTTACCATCCTTAGAACGGCATTGGGCCCCACCAAATATCCCTGTAAATTCTGGCGGCTACTGGGACCTGAGGTAGTTGGTACACTAGGACGTGTGGCTGTGGCAGAACGGCCACGTCCTCTCCCAGCACCAGAGGGTCCACTAACACCACCACGACCATGTCCACGTCCGCGTCCCTTATTAGATGTTTTCCTCATTGTTCCTGTTCACCACAATTTTGAGAATGGCAAATTTGGGAATAGTTTTTCAACCCTGAAAAAAAAGTGTGCTTTTACGGTCGCTACAAATAACTTGACCAGCTAAAACAGTACAGATGTTCTTGAATAGAAATGTGAGACCTGTTTTTTTTTGCACTGTGTGACAGGTTAAGGTTTAATCTCAGAATCAGACTTCTATCTGCACGGTAGCGTGTGTCTTAGGTTTTTCTGAATGACACTATCAGTACCTTCAATGTAAGATATCCTTTTTGGGATAGATTTCAAGTAGGCCTCAAATACCAGAAACTAGTTATTTTGAGAATGGCAAATTTGGGAATAGTTTTTCAACCCAGAAAAAAAAGTGTGCTTTTACGGTCGCTACAAATAACTTGACCAGCTAAAACAGTACAGATTTGCTTGAATAGAAATGTGAGACCTGTTTTTTTTTTGCACTGTGTGACAGGTTAAGGTTTAATCACAGAATCAGACTTCTATCTGCACGGTAGCGTGTGTCTTAGGTTTTTCTGAATGACACTATCAGTACCTTCAATGTAAGATTTTCTTTTTGGGATAGATTTCAAGTAGGCCTCAAATACCAGAAACTAGTTATTTTGAGAATGGCAAATTTGGGAATAGTTTTTCAACCCAGAAAAAAAAAAGGGCTTTTACGGTCGCTACAAATAACTTGACCAACTAAAACAGTACAGATTTGCTTGAATAGAAATGTCAGGTCTATTTTTTAGGCGCTGGGTGACAGGCTCAACTTGCCCCTGATGTAGTATATGGCCAAAAAATAACCACACTGTTGATGGTTAAACGCACTTGGGTGACACAGGCTCAGCCTGCACCAGATGTAGTATATGGCCAAAAAATAATTAGACTGTTGATGGTTAAATGCACTTCGGTGACACAGGCTCAGCCTGCAGCTGATGTAGTATATGGCCAAAAAATAACCAGACTGTTGATGGTTAAATGCACTTCGGTGACACAGGCTCAGCCTGCAGCTGATGTAGGATATAGCACAAAATAACCACACTATTGATGGTTAAATACACTTTGTGATAGCTTGTGCTGGCGCACCACAAGTCACAAAATCGCCCCTGATCACCCCAGAAAAAAAGTGATCTAAAAACGCTCTGGGCAGCCTCAAAAAAGTGAGCAAGTCAATACTAGCACTTCAATGATCCACAGCTGCAGATCGATCACAGAATGAAGTCTTTTGGAGGAGTTAATCACTGCCTAATCTCGCCCTAACGTCGCAGCTGCAACCTCTCCCTATGCTTCAATCAGCAGAGTGACGTGCAGTGCAACGTGACCCAAGCTTATATAGAGGCTGTGTCACATGCTGCACTGGCCAATCACAGCCATGCCAATAGTAGGCAAGGCTGTGATGGCCTCTTGGGGCAAGTAGTATGACGCTTGTTGATTGGCTGCTTTGCAGCCTTTCAAAAAGCGCCAAGAAAGCGCCGAACACCGAACCCGAACACAGACTTTTACGAAAATGTTCGGGTTCGGGTCCGTGTCACGGACACCCCAAAATTCGGTACGAACCCGAACTATACAGTTCGGGTTCGCTCATCCCTAAAGGCGTGCAAACTGTATTTTAGGCTACTTCCACACTCATCTGGGGATGAGAAACAGTGAGTTGGTGTGGTTATTTCCTTGCTTAAGGGGGATGCACAGTCATGGGCTTTTTTTCTGCCGACCGGATGACAGTCTCTCCGGTCAGTAGATAAATTTTTCAAAGCTTTGGGTCTTATTTATGATGATCCGGAATGGACCTCTCTAGCCGAAACCAAGCTGCCCATCTTTCATCATGTGATCGTTCCGCTGAGATTTGTTGCTCTGAGTTTAGGAGGTGGGCTATGGATACGGAGCGGAACAATCCTGCCCTCCATAGCCAGTTTTGTCAAGGGTTATCAGAGAGGCTGAAGGACGCTTTGGCCTTTCATGAAACCTTAGTGTCTCTGGAGGCTTCTATGTCTCTTGCTATACGCATTGATAGACGCCTGAGAGAGAGATCTAGGGGCCCTCAATCTCAGGATGTACTATCACATGTTGTATCATCCTCATCTGACACTTTGTGTGAAGCTACTCCTGGGTTTATGTCTGGGGATGAACCCATGCAATTAGGGGGAGCTACTCCTGGATCCACTTTTAAGTATACTGGTAATAGGAAGGGATTGTGTTTTATCAGAGTATGTCCATACATTCAACGGCAAAATGAAAGAAGAGGGACATTTAATTCTCATCTGACTCTTGGAGTGCTGAGAGGAGAGTCAGAAAATGTGCATTTGTCTTTGACTGGTAGTACCTTATTTCTCCTGATTGCTGAGGTGGCACTAGCGTCAAAAACTGTGGGGATTGAGGTATTTATCGACAGCGGGGCTGGGGTGAACCTGATTGATGCTCAGTTTGTGCGCATGCACGGGTTGTCACCGAGTGCTTTAGAAAAAAACACTTTCCGTTTTTGCTATTCATTCTGCACTTCTAACTCAGAAGTGCTTATCTCAAGTGGTGCATGATATCAGATTAAGAGTGGGTGACTTTTATCAAGAATTTATCTTGTGTTTTGTTTTGGAGGGTCTCCTTGCTCCGGTGGTTTTGGGTTTACCGTAGTTAAGCAAGCACAATCCAACCATCGATTGGCAAGCTAGACAGATTTTGGATTGGGGTGATTATTGCATTGACAATTGTCTGAATACATATTTTTAGTTTTAACCACTAAGATATTGCCCTCTTTTATATCTGATTTTGCCGATGTATTTTCTGAGAGAGGATGCCAGGATTTACTTCTGCATTGGGAATATGATTGTCCTATCAACCTTATTCCCGGAGCTAAGTTGCCAAAATCTAGATTGTATAACCTTTCTGGACCTGAAAGACTGGCCATGGGAGAGTATATTGCCAAGAGTTTGGCTTAAGGACAAATAAGACTTTCCAAATCTCCAGTGGCAGCAGGGTTCTTTTTTGTTAAAAACAAAACAAAAACAGAGGTCTTCGGCCATGTCTGAATTTCCGTGAACTCAATCAGATTGTTGTCCGTGATCCTTACCCTCTTCTCTTGATTCCCGATTTTTTTAACCAGATTGTTGGTGCCAAAGTGTTCTCCAAGTTGGACTTAAGTGGGGCATATAATCTAGTTAGGATCAAGGAAGGGGATGAATGGAAGACAGCTTTTAATGCTCTTGAGGGGCACTTTGAGAACCTGGTCATTCCATTTGGGTTGACCAATGCTCCTGCAGTTTTCTAGCATTTTGTGAATATCATTTTTCATCACCTTGTGGAGAGGTTTGTAGTCGTGTATTTGGATGAAATTCTAATTTATTCTCCTGACGTGGAGATACATCGGGATCACGTTAGACTGGTGTTGCAGATCCTAAGAGATAATAAATTGTATGCAAAATGTGTATTTTTGCTGTACACAAGGTGCAGTTTTTGGGCTACCTGCTGTCATCTCCAGGTTTTGGAATGGATCCAGAGAAGGTCCGTGCTGTATTGGACTGGGATCAACCTGAAATCTGAAGGCTCTTATACGGTATTTGGGGTTCACCAACTATAACCGAAAATGTATTCAGAACTATTCGACAATAGTAAAACCCTTAACTGACATGACTAAGAAAAAGACAGATATTTCAGTGTGGTCTGATTTGGCGTTGCAAGCATTTTCTGTGAATAAGGAATGCTTCTCTTCCTCCCCTATATTGGTGCAGCTGGATGGATCACAACTTTTCAATGTGGCAGTGGAAGTAGGAGCAGTTTTATCGCAGGGCCCATCACCTGGTAAATGGCATCCATGTGCCTTTTTCTCTAAAAATCCCTATTCCGCAGAGAGAAATTATGATGTGGAGAGAACAGAGAGTTACTGGCTATTAAGTTGGCCTTTGAGGAATGGTGTCAATGGTTGGAAGTGGCGATTCATCCGATCAGTGTTCACAGATCACAAAAATCTGGCTTACCTGGAGTCGGCTAAACGACTGAACTTGAGGCAGGCCATGGTCTTTGCTTTTCATCAGATTCAATTTCACTGTCACCTATCGTCCTGGGGTTAAGAATGTCAAGGCAGATGCCTTGTCACTTTGTTTTCCCGGAGGTGGTGATTTTGAAAATCCGAGTCCTATACTGTCAGAAGGAGTGGTGATATCCAATCTTTACCCTGACCTAGAGGTGAAGGTGTTAGAGGCTCAGGGAGATGCACCAGATTCCTGTCTTTCTGTTTGTGCGTCCTAAGGTGTCTGAGGAACATCACTGCACGGTTCTTACGTGACACCCTGGGAGCAGAACCACTGCTGACCTCATCACTCATATATTCTGGTAGCCGGGGTTGTGTAAGTGTGTTGAGGACTCTGTGTCAGCCTGTAGTATCTGTGCACATGCTAAGGTGACACATACTTGGCCTTCCAGATCTCTACTTATGTTGCCCATCCCATCCAGACCATGGACTCACTTATCTATGGATTTTATCACTGATCTACCTAATTCTTCAGGAAAGTTATTCAGGTGGCAGTTGATCGCTTTAGTAAACTTGTGCACTTTATAGTGTTGCCGGGCCTACCTAATGCTAAAACATTTGCACAAGTGTTTGTTGACAACATTGTTAAACTCCATGGCATTCCCTCTGACGTTGTCTCGGATCGTGGGACTCAGTTTGTTTCCAGATTCTGGAAAGCATTCTGTACTCGACTGGGGGTACAACTATCCTTTTCTTTCGCTTATTATGCTCAGTCGAACAGACAGACGGAGCACACTAATCAGAGTCTGGAGAATTACTTGAGAGGTTTTGTCTTCGTTTTTGTTTTTGGCAGAGTTTGCCATAGATAATAAGAGGAGTCTACTGGGAAGCCGCCGTTTTTTGAGGCATATGGGTTTCACCCGCAGTTTGGTACATTTTCAGGTTCAGATACTTCTGGTATCCCTGAGGAGGAACATTTTTCGTCATCATTGTCATCTATATGGAGGAAAATTCAAGATAACTTGATGATTATAGGCAACAAGTATAAACGTGTGGCTGGCAGGAAACGTATGAAAGGTCCAGACCTAAGAGTGGGTGATTCTGTGTGGCTGTCAACAAGAAACATTAAGTTGAAGGTACCTTTTTGGAAGTTGGGTCCAAGATTTATTGGTCACTGCCATTATTAATCCTGTAGGCCCTGAAAATTCATAATGTGTTTCATAAATCTTTGATGAAGAGATATGTTGAACCTTTGGAGCCGTCTTTCTTGCCACCTTTTCCTGTCATGGTGGACGGTAGTTTGTAATTTCAGATCTCCAAGATAATTGACTCTTGAGCTCTTCGCAGATCTCTTCAGTAGGCCCCCCCCACATGACACTTGCTGACTTTAACATCCCCCCATCACTACAGAAATACAGCGCCCCATACCTCTTACATCCAGTGACATCTCCTTTGATGTAGATGTTCTCTGTCCTCGTCTTCTCCTTTCAGACCTTTGGACCAGACCACCATTTTGTCACCATTTTCCATCTCTGCAGTTTGAAAACAATAAAAAAAATCTTAGTTTACTACTTTTCCATCATCCTCCAATCTTCTGGACAAATCATCCTACTACCGCCAATACTGTGCCACTGTGCTCCCCAATACTATACTGCAGAAACAGATAATACTAGTACCACACAGAGCCCCCATATAAAATACCCCTTCTTTGTGGCCTCAGTAGAAGCCCCCATAGTGCCCCATAATAATGTGCCAGTATCAAGTGCCTCTCTTCCACCCCCATGTGCCAGTAACAAGTGCCTCTCTTCCACCCCCATGTGCCAGTATCAAGTGCCTCTCTTCCACCCCCATGTGCCAATAACAAGTGCCTCTCAATTCCCCCATGTGCCAGTAACAAGTGCCTCTCCATGCCCCCCATGTGCCAGTATCAAGTGCCAAACCCCTCCCATGTGCCAGTATCAAGTGCCAAACCCTCATGTGCCAGTATCAAGTACCAAATGGGCCAGTATCAAGTGCCAACCCCCCATGTGCCAGTATCAAATGCCAACCCCCCCACCCCCATGTGCCAGTATCAAGTGCCTCCCGCTCCCCCCATATGGCAGTAACAGATAGTCCTATATAAAAAAAAAAACACTTATACTTACCTCCATCACACAGCGATGTGATGCAGGCCTCTTACAGCCTGTGTCCCACGCTGTACGGCTCAGGCGGCGCGATGACGTCATCTCACCGCCTGCACCGGCCTCTGATAGGCTGCAGGCCCCTGCCCCACAGCACAGCCATCTGTATTGCTGTCCTGAGGACGGCGATACAGATGACTATGGAGATGAACGCTTCCACAATGGAAATGTTTATCTCCCTGTGACCTGCCATTAGTTGCAGGCCGGCGCTGGTGTCAGGTGGTGGGTTGGGGGGCCCCTAAGGACTCGGGGGCCCGGGGGCAATTGCCCCCTTGCCTATATGGAAGCGCCGGCCCTGCTTCAGTATCTTGTTCACTGGAAGGATTATGGACCAGAGGAGAGTATGTGGGTACTGGCATCTAGCGTCAATGCCAGTCGTTTGGTGAAAGCTTTTCACATGTCTCACCCGGATAAGGTCAGTCCTGGGTGACCGGAGGTCACCCGTAGAAGGGGGGAACACTGTCATGGATGTTCCTGCGGCAGGTGGCAGGATATTGGTGAGAATGGCAACACGTGGTTTTATCTGACATGTTTTCCGTTTGGATCAAATTACATCTGTTTTGTTTCTAATGCTTGCCACACCTTCTTTCCCCAGGTGTGGCTATTAGAGTACAATGCTCGGTGTAGTGTTTCCCTCCCACACCGAAGCGTGACAGCCAGTTGCGGCCACAAATCCAATTTGGCTGCCCAGTAGTTCAGCGGATCTTCAATGTGGGGTGGCAGAATGTTGTACAAGTATGGCACCACAAGCTGGTTTAGGTCCTGCTCCAGGTCTAGCTGCTGCTGCTGGTGAGTAGTTTCTTCATTAGGCGGGTGAAGAAAGCTGCTCATCAGCAAATCTAGACTCAAGTTGCTGCTGATGGAGCTCCCCTCCCACCCGCCACAGCAGCCATGGCAGAGGAACGTGAGTGCAGAGAACCCCCCGGTCAGACCTGCGAGAGGATGGATGGTGGCGTACATAGGCAGCGGCCAACTGACTACATAGGATGTCTCTATAGTAGTTCAGTTTGTCCTACCTTTCAGCGGGTGTAAAAAAGGCCCCATTTTGGACCGGTAGCGAGGGTCCAAGAAGGTGGAGAGCAAGAAGACATCCTCTGCCAAATGGTGACAATTTGATTGCCACTACGCAAGCAAGTGAGCATGCAAGTGAGCATGCATTGGAACTCCCTGCCTCCATCTCCACTGCATACTGTCATGGTGTGTCTGGGTCCTGTACCTCGTCTTCCTCATCGACCTGTAACTCCTCTAGCTGCTTCTCCTCTACTGTCACCTATGTAGAAAAACCACCCATTTAGCTACACATTACTTGTGCTCCAATGTCCTCCTCCTCCTCCAGTTCAGCCCCCACAGGGCTCATGTGGCCATGAGATCTAGGCACTATGTCTCCAGTCCCCTAACCAGCAAAATTTACCAGCATCTGTTCCAGGACATGAAGCAGTGGAATGATGTGTTCACCCCAAGTCAATAAAATTGAGGCAATTCGGAAATGGCCCCGACCTGTCACCATTAGACAAGTAAAGTTGTTCCTGGGAATGGTGGGCTATTATATGAGGTTTGTTCCCCATTTTTCCACTTTAGCAGCTTGTTGACAAGGCTCTTGAAGGGACGGAAGTCTGTGATGGTCCGCAGGAATGACCAGGTGGAAGAGGCTTTTTCCGCGTCGAAGTCGGTCCTGTGCGGGGCACCGGTTATGGTGACGCCCGACTTCAAGAGGGAGTTTGTGGTACAGACCGATTCCTCTGAAGTAGGCCTCGGAGCTGTACTCTCTCAGGAAATCAATGGGAAGGAACATCTCATTGTTTTCCTGAGCCGCAAAATCACCCCAGCCGAGACTAGGTACAGTATAGTGGAGAGAGATTGCCTGGCCATCAAATGGACACTCGAGTGTATCCGCTATTATTTGTTGGGGTGAAAGTTCCATCTGGTAACCGACCACTCCCCTCTCAAGAGGATGAGCCAAGCCAAAGAGAGGAATGCTCGGATCACCAGATAGTTTTTGTCATTACAGAACTTTAAGTTCTCAGTGGAACACAGGGCAGGCCGCTTGCAGGGAAACGTGGATTCCCTGTCCCGGGTACACTGTCTGGCAAGTGTTCACCCCCTCAGGGTTGAACAAAGGGGAAGGTATGTAAGAAGGCGCAATAGTCCATCGTTGACAGAAGGTATGTGTCACCAAGGTTCCTGCCCGTAAGAGTAAGAGACAGTTTTCACGTGTCAGCAGCAGTTGCTGTTTGACACCTAGCTATTTAGTATAGCTGTATAGCTGATCTGGGACAGCTCTTTCTGGGAGTAGTCAAAGTGCTGGGTGGGTGACTTCTCCCCACGTTCCAGGCCGGGTCTTGACTGCCCTATAAAAAAAACAGCCGGCAGTGTCAGATGGGTGTGATTATCTCTCTCTCTAACAGAGGAGCTCTGGCAATCGCTGGATTGGGATATGAGTCGTGTGCTAGGCTGGAGGCCTGATTTTGGGAGGTCTGCTCTGTCCTGAGCAATGCCGATTGGGTGTGAACTATCACCTAGGATAACAGGTGACTGTGTTGCTGTATGAACTGTCTAGGTGTGAACGAACACCAAAACTGCAAATAGAATTTTGTACTGTTTTGTTGTCATAAGTGTGAATAAAACACAGAATTTTTTTGGAGTTACAATCTGGTCTTTGCCTCTATACTGTGTCCGCTTGTCCTGTCTACCAGAGTGAATCCCCACTATATATATATATATATATATATATATATATATATATATATATTTATATATATATATATATATATATATATATCTTTAAGTAAATGAAACATAATTTCCATACATTAGCAATTATTTTAACTTGGCAAATTGTATGTGTGGGGTGAAATTGTGAAATCCTCTTCAAAAATATACTGGACCTTACATCACATGACAAATACTGTAGTGCCTATATTACTCAAATAAAAGTGTTCATAAAAAGTAAAATAGTGTCTCTGCCAGCATTTTCAAAAAAGTGTTTTATATTTTTTCATTTTGGACAAATTTAAAAGTATTCCCACCGTGATTAAATTGAAACATACTTGGTGTGTCATCATAACATTGAGTGAATTACCTAATTAGGGAAAGTTACTACTTTAATCTCCTTCCTATCCACAGAAATTGTTCTTTTTTTAGGTTCCAATTATTCCCATAAGTGCATTCTCCACGTGTTGTAATTACAACTGTTTGTCTTTATTCATTAAAGCAATAGTCCATTTCTACTTATGTATACAAAACCTAAAGCCTGCTGAGATATTGTTTCAATAAAATGTGTCCAGCTGAAGTGTTATTTGGCAATAACATCTTAGGCAAAAATCTCTCTGATTACTCGCCCATTTTAAATATATATAAAGTAAAAAAAAAATTGATGTGGACTGTAGCTATTCCAATAACTTTAAAATACAGTTTTTAGCCTAGTCAGCGAATTACAATATCTAAAGGCCAGACATAGAATAACAATAATGCATGACATCATCGGCAACGAAGAAACGAGTGACTCAAATCTCTGCACTACAAAGTAATTTGGGTTTCATTTTGATACAGGTAATAAAGTATAAATGAACATTTTCACTGGTGGTTATTTTTTTTTACCCTAGACCCATATTTCATTTAAATAAATGCTTTGTAATCTCCATAATCATTTTTTTTTTTAGGTTTACTATAATAGATTTTGGAAAAATACATTTGATAATGAGAAGCTTTAATACTGTGCATGGAATATGTTTAGAAATACAAAAAGTTTTAAACCATTTTGTTTATTTTGCAGTGTCTGTGTCAGAAAAAGCACAAAACATTTTAACAGAATATTAGATAGATGTCTTCAATACAAAGTGTAGTCAAATCTGTCAGAATTTAATTTCTTCATTCTTGGCTTTTATGTACCATACTGGTACTTTGATTATTCCATCCTTTAAATTAATTAAAACCAACATTTTACAGCTATGGACTCCAAGCAAAAGATATTCTCACAGGTTTCACTGACATTATATTAATTTCAAAGAGAATATTCTAAAGTCCAGCAAAGGTACCCTGTTAAATCATAGGATGACTAAATTTAATGAGAAATATAGACATACACATAAACAAAACTCTACACAAACAATCCGAGGGGAGAGGCCAGGATACAGTCAGATGCACTGGGTAAGTGGTGGGGAATTAAATCCCTAGCACTGATACCCTAAGCTGGTCCTCTGCCCAGGGACGTCTCCTGATGGTGGGGACGCCCTGTCCACGTACCTAATCTCGACCTCCTAACTGTCCCTGGTAAAGTGACAAGTGGAGAGAGATAGGTATCCAGTGGTACCCTAGCGGATGACTAGCACAACACCAAAAAGAATGAAAGGTGTCCACTGTATAATGCCCTCGTGACCATCGCCAGGAGGTACAGGGTCCACCTAGAGGATAAAAAACACAAACAGACACACGCACATATAAACACAAATAGCAAGAGATGACCTACAACCCTGACGCGTTTCACCCACAGCAGTGGGATCATCAGGGGGTGATACAGGGTAGGTATAGTGAGGACTGGAAGCCCGTGACAATAACTCTAGCAGGCCCAGACCGATGATAAATGCGTGAATAAATGCGTTGACAGATAAATACGTATATCGCAACAACAGACCCAAATTAATAAATAAATGGTTGCCACATGGCAAATTACATACGGTCCCTCGGCGGCACAATTGGTGACGTTAACCGACTAGATGCAAGGTACAGATCTATATAAAGAAGCAAGGATGAAAACATAAACAACAGAGAAGGAAAAACACGCGTAGCGTTAGGGAAATGAACGAGAAGTAAGTACCTGAGATTAACGAGGGCGCAGGGTCACAAAGGGATAAATTGTGAAGAGGCTCGTGGAGGGGCAAAAAGGATAGTCACCCCCAACCTACCTAGCTGTAAAAAACATACAGGATGAGCATATATTGTTCCTCGCCCATAGCAAGTAGAACCAGAGAGGGAGGCAATTATGTAAATACCTGATAAGCACTCCAGGGGTAAGGTAGGACAATAACACAGTTCAAAACTCCATAGACATAGGGCTACCCGCCAGATGATGCCTGGAAAGCATACAGTTCTGGAAATTAACTCAGGAAATAAGCCATAAGGATTAAGTGATGGAAATAGTTAACAGGTACTTACATGGTGCCGTTGTCAGTGTGAGGAGATGGGTCTGAGGCGTTAAGAATGTAAACCCCCGCCCTTTAAATACCTAATACGCCTATTCAGTAGGGAAGGGCAATTAGCAGAGGGGAAGGACGGCTGCTGGATAACCGGTGTAATTCGGGCGTTCCAGAGTGGAACGCACGCCAGGGTGCGTCCACCCACGACATGAGCCGGACAGATATCCGGTGTATACAGTACAGACAAGCCCAATCCTATGTAGCTGGCGTGCGGCGTGCGTGC
Organism: Bufo bufo; assembly: GCF_905171765.1. Classification (NCBI taxonomy): domain Eukaryota; kingdom Metazoa; phylum Chordata; class Amphibia; order Anura; family Bufonidae; genus Bufo; species Bufo bufo. The sequence continues at coordinate 147,574,794 of NC_053396.1, read as the reverse complement.
CAGCTTGGAACGCACGCCGGAAGAGGAGCAGCTGGGCTAAGACCGGACCGGAAGTCCGGTATGTGGAAGGCATGTCAACGATCCCTCCGATTGGCAAGAAATATGTTAACCCTAAATGAGCTTGGATAGCATGATGTAGATAAAGAAAAATTAAAAATTAAATAATAAAGATTAACCCTGGCCACATGTGGGGTACATACCAGAGAGGGTAATCATGGAAAAAGGGCAAAGGAAAAAATGGATCAGGAAGGGAGAAAAAATGGATCTGTGCCAGAGATGATAAGGATAGACAAATGAATATGTGAATGCATATCCTCAGATACAGAAGTAGGGCTACCTTGATGATGACAAGGGCGTCCCCTAGAGGGTGTGAAACGATGCAAGGCCACACCAAACAGTTACATTCGGGTACTTCACGTACCCAGGCTATGTAACAGGGAATACATGATATTTTTACTGAGGCCACAGGTGCTAAGGGACAGCCCGGATGCAGGGAGGATCCCGCAACGAGGCCAGGGCAGCAGGGAAGCAGGAAGAATACACTATATATGAGTATATATGGGAATAGGTGTAGGTGGACATACATAAAAAGTTGATAATTAAAGAAAACAAGAAAAAGTCAAGCGCTCATTGAGTCCACGAGGTGATTGAGAGCGGAACCTGTGAATCCACTCACTCTCCTTCTGTAAGATACGTCTGTCCAAATCACCTCCTCTTGGGGAGGGGGGAATCAATTCAAGAACAGTGAACCAGAGACATGAGGGATCACCGCCATGACAGTCATTTACGTGAGTGGCCACAGGTGTTGGCTCCTTCTTGATGACATCATTAACATGTTCCAGGATTCTTCTCCTAAACTCCCGTATCGTTTTTCCCACGTAATCCATGGGACATGGGCATTGGCACAGGTAGACTAACCCCTTAGACAGGCAATTGGTGAAGTCCCGGACCTGAAACACGTGGCCTGTGGCCGAACAGGTGATTGACTTAGTGGTCAAGACATATTGGCAAGCCTTGCATCGACCACATTTGAAAACACCCATGGGTTTCCGATCAAGCCAGGATCCACTCTTCAGGGGTGGTGAAAAATGGCTCCGAACCAGGCGGTCCCTAAGGCTCCTGCCCCGTCTATAAGAGACAGAGGGGTGTTTGCTGATGATGTCCGAAAGGTCAGCGTCCATATGTAGTATCGGCCAGTACTTGTTCAGGACTTCCCTAGTTTCATGGTTAGCGGAGTCAAAATTTGCGATGATCCGTGCCGGTTGAGGACCGTCATCGGTTTTCATTCTCGGAACTAAGAGTTCAGTCCGTGATCTAGTTGATGCACTCTGGAACGCCTCCCGAAGTACTCCTCTAGGGTAACCCCTTGCCAGAAACCTATCCTGTAGCCTCCCAGCCTCATGAAAAAAGGATGAATCATTAGAACAGTTTCTCCTTACCCTAAGGTATTGACCTTTGGGTATACCTCGTCTAAGGGGGGCGGGATGATAGCTGCTCCAATGGAGCAGGGAATTGGTAGCAGTGCTTTTCCGATAGATATTAGTTGATAAGCTGTCGCCCACCTTCGTAACCCTCACATCGAGGAAGGTGATAGACTCATAGTCCCATTCACTGGTGAACTTGAGACCCACCTGGTTATGATTTAAATCCAAGACAAACCGTCTAAAGCTAAGAGGGTCACCCTTCCAGACAATAAACACATCGTCTATATATCTGGTCCAAAATTGGACGTGATCCACCCACCAGACGACGTGGTCCGGAAACACGTGGGTGTCCTCCCACCAGCCCAGGAAGAGATTGGCGTAGGACGGGGCACACGGGCTGCCCATCGCCGTCCCCCTGAGCTGGTGGTAGAACCGTGCATCGAATAAAAAGAAGTTGTGATTAAGGGTGAACCTCAAAAGCTCAAGGATGAAGGCATTGTGCGGAAAACAATGAGTCCCCCTGGTTCTAAGGTAATGGTCAACCGCTCTGAGACCCTGCTCATGTGGTATGGAGCTATAAAGGGCTTCGACGTCAATGCTACCAAGTATGCAGTCTGGATCCAGATTCAAGGTATTGATTTTATTGAGGAAGTCCATCGTGTCCCTCGTGTAGGCAGGGAGGGACACGACGAACTCCCTCAGAATCTGGTCCAGATAAATACCGCAATTCTGAGTCAGAGAATTAACGCCTGAAACTATCGGACGACCTTTGAGGGGAGACGTACCCTTATGTACTTTAGGGAGGCCATAAAATGTAGCCACTAGTGGTTTTGCCGGTAGTAAAAAGGCATATTCTGCGGCGCTGATGACCTTATTATGTACGCCCTTGCACAAGATATTCTTAAGTTCCCCCAGGTACAATACAGTCGGGTTGGTCTGTAAAATCTCATAACCCTCTCTGTCCTTTAGAAGATCCAGGCACATGTTTTTGTACATCAGGAAGTCCAGGATAACAAGATTGCCACCCTTATCAGAAGGCTTGATCACGATTGTGTCGTCCTTCTCAAGTGACCTTAGTGCCTGCATCTCTGCAACCGATAAATTAAAGGACTTAGGTCTCGCATACCCCAGTTGATCAAGATCTCGTGTAACCAACTGAAGGAATATGTCGATATGTTCGGAACTCGACGGAGGTGGCATTCTACTGCTTTTGGACCGTAGCTTGGTAAATGGGCCTATGCCAGGGGTTCTATTATGTTCACTGTTGAGATCAACGAGATCCTGCAAGTCCCCATAGTCAGCCTCATCAAGACCCAATCTACGGCATGTGTCTCTGTTGGAGTTTTTAAAGAACTTATGCCATTTTAGCCTTCTACAAAAGAGATGGAGGTCCTTAGTCCAGGCGAAGAGGCTGAAGTCCGTAGTAGGTACAAACGACAGTCCCCGTCTAAGGACCCCCATCTCCTCAGGGCGAAGAGTCCGGGCAGAGAGGTTGATAATTTGAAGATCATCCGTGGGTCCATGACCTACCGATTGCGATCCCGAAGCTGATAGGGGATCCCCCCTTTCTCTAAAAAAGAGGACGAAGAGGAGGCAGAGGAAGCGGAAGCGGAAACGGGCGGCTGTTGGGGTATGACATTTAGAAAGGAGCCGGAGGGCGGGGGAGGCTGATAGACGGGGGAACCCCGGTAGCCTCTTCCCTTGCCTCGATAAGCACCCTGTCTTAACCATCCCCGACCGCCCTGTCGTCTAAAGTCAGGGCGACCACGGTTAGAGGCCGCGTAACGTGGTTTCGAGTAAGAATCGGTGTCAGAAGTATCTGCGTCTGATGATGACGGTTCAGACCCAGATACCTGACTCTGTACAGTTGTATATGCCCGATTCTCCCTAAAATCGCCCAGGTCTCTCACAAATTGTCTGTGTTTGCGTTCTTTAATGAGCACCTGGAACCTATCTACAGCTGATTGTAAAGACGACTCCCTTCTAGTGAATTCTGGATCTTCCTTGAGTTTGAGAGCCGTGTCGATTTGTTCCTTCAATTTCTTAGAAGAGCTCTCAAACAAGAGTTTCTCTTCGTCTAATAGTAGTGTCATAAGAGACAGAGAATTCTGAGTCAGAGTCTCTTCCCATCTGACCAAGAAACCTGGTGAGGAGATTCTATCGGCAGGTCGTATACGTATCCGGAGTCCCCGTGGTACGATTTTATGCTCAAGATAACTTTCAAGGGATTTAATCTCCCACCAGGACTTGATGTTATCCTTATAACAGGTGTATAGATCGCTGAATACCTGTTTCCCTGAAGCTGACTGACCCAGCGCGGGAACGTCCCTATCCGAGAAGATGTCCCTCGCTTCGTTGACCAGATCGTCAGTAAAAATGGTTCCCGACAAGAAACTAGCCATAACAAAATGCACAAATCTAAAAAGTCCAGCAAGAATGATATCAATATTATATCGAATCAGAGTAATCGTGTAGAGATCATAAAGTCCAGCAAAGGTACCCTGTTAAATCATAGGATGACTAAATTTAATGAGAAATATAGACATACACATAAACAAAACTCTACACAAACAATCCGAGGGGAGAGGCCAGGATACAGTCAGATGCACTGGGTAAGTGGTGGGGAATTAAATCCCTAGCACTGATACCCTAAGCTGGTCCTCTGCCCAGGGACGTCTCCTGATGGTGGGGACGCCCTGTCCACGTACCTAATCTCGACCTCCTAACTGTCCCTGGTAAAGTGACAAGTGGAGAGAGATAGGTATCCAGTGGTACCCTAGCGGATGACTAGCACAACACCAAAAAGAATGAAAGGTGTCCACTGTATAATGCCCTCGTGACCATCGCCAGGAGGTACAGGGTCCACCTAGAGGATAAAAAACACAAACAGACACACGCACATATAAACACAAATAGCAAGAGATGACCTACAACCCCGACGCGTTTCACCCACAGCAGTGGGATCATCAGGGGGTGATACAGGGTAGGTATAGTGAGGACTGGAAGCCCGTGACAATAACTCTAGCAGGCCCAGACCGATGATAAATGCGTGAATAAATGCGTTGACAGATAAATACGTATATCGCAACAACAGACCCAAATTAATAAATAAATGGTTGCCACATGGCAAATTACATACGGTCCCTCGGCGGCACAATTGGTGACGTTAACCGACTAGATGCAAGGTACAGATCTATATAAAGAAGCAAGGATGAAAACATAAACAACAGAGAAGGAAAAACACGCGTAGCGTTAGGGAAATGAACGAGAAGTAAGTACCTGAGATTAACGAGGGCGCAGGGTCACAAAGGGATAAATTGTGAAGAGGCTCGTGGAGGGGCAAAAAGGATAGTCACCCCCAACCTACCTAGCTGTAAAAAACATACAGGATGAGCATATATTGTTCCCTAAGTACATGACCCTCGCCCATAGCAAGTAGAACCAGAGAGGGAGGCAATTATGTAAATACCTGATAAGCACTCCAGGGGTAAGGTAGGACAATAACACAGTTCAAAACTCCATAGACATAGGGCTACCCGCCAGATGATGCCTGGAAAGCATACAGTTCTGGAAATTAACTCAGGAAATAAGCCATAAGGATTAAGTGATGGAAATAGTTAACAGGTACTTACATGGTGCCGTTGTCAGTGTGAGGAGATGGGTCTGAGGCGTTAAGAATGTAAACCCCCGCCCCTAATACGCCCATTCAGTAGGGAAGGGCAATTAGCAGAGGGGAAGGACGGCTGCTGGATAACCGGTGTAATTCGGGCGTTCCAGAGTGGAACGCACGCCAGGGTGCGTCCACCCACGACATGAGCCGGACGGATATCCGGTGTATACAGTACAGACAAGCCCAATCCTATGTAGCTGGCGTGCGGCGTGCGTGCCAGCTTGGAACGCACGCCGGAAGAGGAGCAGCTGGGCTAAGACCGGACCGGAAGTCCGGTATGTGGAAGGCATGTCAACGATCCCTCCGATTGGCAAGAAATATGTTAACCCTAAATGAGCTTGGATGGCATGATGTAGATAAAGAAAAATTAAAAATTAAATAATAAAGATTAACCCTGGCCACATGTGGGGTACATACCAGAGAGGGTAATCATGGAAAAAGGGCAAAGGAAAAAATGGATCAGGAAGGGAGAAAAAATGGATCTGTGCCAGAGATGATAAGGATAGACAAATGAATATGTGAATGCATATCCTCAGATACAGAAGTAGGGCTACCTTGATGATGACAAGGGCGTCCCCTAGAGGGTGTGAAACGATGCAAGGCCACACCAAACAGTTACATTCGGGTACTTCACGTACCCAGGCTACGTAACAGGGAATACATGATATTTTTACTGAGGCCACAGGTGCTAAGGGACAGCCCGGATGCAGGGAGGATCCCGCAACGAGGCCAGGGCAGCAGGGAAGCAGGAAGAATACACTATATATGAGTATATATGGGAATAGGTGTAGGTGGACATACATAAAAAGTTGATAATTAAAGAAAACAAGAAAAAGTCAAGCGCTCATTGAGTCCACGAGGTGATTGAGAGCGGAACCTGTGAATCCACTCACTCTCCTTCTGTAAGATACGTCTGTCCAAATCACCTCCTTTTGGGGAGGGGGGAATCAATTCAAGAACAGTGAACCGGAGACATGAGGGATCACCGCCATGACAGTCATTTACGTGAGTGGCCACAGGTGTTGGCTCCTTCTTGATGACATCATTAACATGTTCCAGGATTCTTCTCCTAAACTCCCGTATCGTTTTTCCCACGTAATCCATGGGACATGGGCATTGGCACAGGTAGACTAACCCCTTAGACAGGCAATTGGTGAAGTCCCGGACCTGAAACACGTGGCCTGTGGCCGAACAGGTGATTGACTTAGTGGTCAAGACATATTGGCAAGCCTTGCATCGACCACATTTGAAAACACCCATGGGTTTCCGATCAAGCCAGGATCCACTCTTCAGGGGTGGTGAAAAATGGCTCCGAACCAGGCGGTCCCTAAGGCTCCTGCCCCGTCTATAAGAGACAGAGGGGTGTTTGCTGATGATGTCCGAAAGGTCAGCGTCCATATGTAGTATCGGCCAGTACTTGTTCAGGACTTCCCTAGTTTCATGGTTAGCGGAGTCAAAATTTGCGATGATCCGTGCCGGTTGAGGACCGTCATCGGTTCTCATTCTCGGAACTAAGAGTTCAGTCCGCGATCTAGTTGATGCACTCTATTGTTTCAATAAAATGTGTCCAGCTGAAGTGTTATTTGGCAATAACATCTTAGGCAAAAATCTCTCTGATTACTCGCCCATTTTAAATATATATAAAGTAAAAAAAAAATTGATGTGGACTGTAGCTATTCCAATAACTTTAAAATACAGTTTTTAGCCTAGTCAGCGAATTACAATATCTAAAGGCCAGACATAGAATAACAATAATGCATGACATCATCGGCAACGAAGAAACGAGTGACTCAAATCTCTGCACTACAAAGTAATTTGGGTTTCATTTTGATACAGGTAATAAAGTATAAATGAACATTTTCACTGGTGGTTATTTTTTTTTACCCTAGACCCATATTTCATTTAAATAAATGCTTTGTAATCTTCATAATCATTTTTTTTTTTAGGTTTACTATAATAGATTTTGGAAAAATACATTTGATAATGAGAAGCTTTAATACTGTGCATGGAATATGTTTAGAAATACAAAAAGTTTTAAACCATTTTGTTTATTTTGCAGTGTCTGTGTCAGAAAAAGCACAAAACATTTTAACAGAATATTAGATAGATGTCTTCAATATAAAGTGTAGTCAAATCTGTCAGAATTTAATTTCTTCATTCTTGGCTTTTATGTACCATACTGGTACTTTGATTGTTCCATCCTTTAAATTAATTAAAACCAACATTTTACAGCTATGGACTCCAAGCAAAAGATATTCTCACAGGTTTCACTGACATTATATTAATTTCAAAGAGAATATTCCCTTAAAGGGATAGTTCCATTAGAATTGAATATTTGTTTTTAACTAATATTTAACTAATATTAATTGAAAATAATTTTTCTTTTTCATTTCGACAGTACTATGACAACGAAAATTAAATACTAAATATTTTCCTTCTATAGGAGGAAATATAAATTATAAGAACTCCTATAAAAAAAGCATAACAGTGAAATTGCAACACTGAGAATAAAAAAGTAATGGATGTATGGAAATCACAGGATTGAAAGTCATGTTAATGATCAGTGTTGAGTGAAGTATTAAAAAAATTTGATTTGGCTGCTTCACCAAATTTTACAAAAAAATTTACTTTGTGATAAATTACTTAGTCACAAAGTGAATTTCTTTGTATGTAGTGGGTGCAATAACAGGAAGCAGTGTAATAAAAAAACCTAATAATAATAATAATAATTAAATCATACTTACCTCATCCATTTTATTGTGATAGGCCGGCCTTAGCCATCTTGATTGAAGATCTGGTGAAAAATCTGTCACGGCCCCTGATGACATCATCATGTTGGATGTAGTGGTGATGTCATATGTCACCGCTAGAGATGGAGCGAATTTTTCAAAAATTCGATTCAAACACATTTTTTGGGAAAAATGTGTTTAGATCTGAATAAATTCTCAGAAAATTATGTTAAAAAACGGCTATTTCCTGGCTTCAGAGAGCCTGTATATGTCACCGCCAGATCTCTGAGAAGTTCTGAAAGACGTTCTTCAGTACCTCCTGCATGATGTTCTTTTGTTTTGCTTTCACTTTGACATCTCTTCTCCCTCACCCAGCTGTCATCTATTAGCAGTGATTGCCTCCCTATATATCTCCTCCCATACTGCTTCACTTTGTGGTTTATACTACTTCCTGGATTGGGTTCACTGCTTGAAGTTGCTACTGCTGGTTCCTCAAGATAAGTCTATTTCTGTATTTGTGTTTTCCTGTTGGCTTGATTCTAGGTGACCCTGACTCCCTCCGTATTAAGTGCAGGGAGCCGGTGGTCGTGTCCCCTCACTATTATAGGGTTTGCAGGTGTCATTCAGTCTAAGGTAGAACTTTCTATCATTGAGATCTTTGCATGGGCTGAGCAGTGAGGGAGAGCTCTAGGGATTTAATAGGGCTCACCCTTTTGTTCCTTAGTTTGGGATCAAGTCAGTCGGATCTTTATTTGTTACTTATTGTTTCCTGCAACACCATCCGTGACAGTATAGTGGTGTGGAACACTGTGCCTTGCAGTAACAGGAGTCTGCTTTGGTAGTAAAACAATACTGTGAGTCAGTATGACATGCAGATGACAGGCGTTGCACTTAGAATCACTGCACACTTCACTTATTTTGGCAGTCACAGAGCCAAAACTGACTAAATAACTCACATATGAACTCAGCCTTACAGGTCAATGTTAGCGCCAAGAAGAAGCACACTCCTTTTACACCATCACCAGCTGATTCTACATAGATGTCTACAGACCCTGTTTTAATAAACGCTTATTTAAGTAGAGCCCCCCAACAGAGTAGAGAGGGTGTCAGCAGTAAGTTTGTGTTGATGTCACTTATTATTTTGCCCTTTCTTGTATACGTCAGAACAATAACCCCCAAAAGCGGAGCCTTCACTCGGTCAGCATTTGGTCAGTAATCCATTAGTATTGCTTATGTCAAAAAAACAGGAGTGGATCCAAAACAAAGATGACATATGAATGGAATAGCTGCATGTCTTCTGTGTTTTGTACCCACTCCTGCTTTTGGCTACCAAATCACAAGCCAATTATATATATTTTTTTGCTTTGAAAAAGAAAAAACTATGTTTATTTAACAAACAGGATACTACACACAAAATACAACACAGAAGGGCAAAACCACAAGATTTAAAATACAAACTGAAAAAACAAAGTGCTTCTTCACCAAGAATGGATTGACGACCAGTGTTGGGGTGACCACGATGGTAATGCATATGGATCAAGAAATGTATGGGGTCATGGCTAATAACTGGAGGACAGTCCAGCAAACAAGCCAACTCCAGATCATTCCATTACGAGCTGGGTTGCTGATAAGTGGATTCTAATATGTCTGAAGAAATACGAGTAAAGACATTGAAATAAATTGTCCACTTCCTCCAACATGACCTCGTTCTTTGATTTATGAATATCATTCCATAAAATCTTGAAGTCCTCTGCGAGGATGGCATAAGAAATGTCCATGCGAGGTTCGACGGGCACAGAGAAAACAAGCTCTGTGGCCGACACTGATCCAGACACTTCATACCTGGTCCACATCGCTGCTAGCCAAGTAAGGTCCTGAGAACTGCACTGCTCAGCCCACATTCAGACCTTGAAGGTAGGAATGATGTGTCCTCGTGCCTGGGCTAAAGCACCCTAGATTCCCTGAGATGGTGAAAAGGGGAAAAGGAGCAGCCTGCTCGCACAGAACCTGGATGGGAAAGATGCCACAAACACAACCTAGACAGCAATCAACAAAAACTGAAACCACACTTATCTTTTCTGAGCTGGAACAGACAACCTTCCTTCCTTGCTTGCTTCCAAGGCCAGACTGATTTCTTTAACCCGCTCAGAACACTGGACTAGAGTGATATTTAAACCAGTGACCCCACCCAGTGCACCTGATGGGAGGCCGGTTCAGCACGACTCCAAAACAAAACTAAACACGTGCTGCTATTCTGGCCGACCTCCGCACATAGTCAGAGCAGGGCATGACATGTACCTCCAGCCAAATAATCACTTGATCTTTTCTGTACGGTGAATGCATAATTTTTGGGGCCTGTAATCTAACTGGCCAACAGTAAAATTATTATACAGTGACCACCTAATATCCCTCCAGCCATATTATCAATTGTTCTTTTCTGTACGGTGAATGAATAATTTTTGGGGCCTGTAGTCCACTGGTCTAAAGTAAAATTGATATCCAATGACCATCTAATATACCTCCAGCCACATAATCACTTGATGTTTTCTGTCCAGTGAATGAATAATTTTTGAGGCCTGTAGTCCACTGGCCTGCAGTAAAATTTATATCCATTGACCGTCTAATATACCTCCAGCCACATAATCACTTGATCTTTTCTGTACAGTAAATGCCTAATTGTATGGTCCTCTGAGGAATTCAACACCTGTGATGACCACGTGTTATCGAATTTCACATATTATCATTTGGGGTTTAATTAAATTTTATATTTTTAGTTCTTTTAAACATATATATTTCACATGTATTTTTACTGGCCTGTAGTAAAATTGATATTCAATGACCGTCTAATATACCTCCAGACACATAATCACTTGATGTCTTCTCTCCGGTGAATTTATAATTTTTGGGGCCTGTAGTCCACTGGCCTGCAGTAAAATTGATATCCATTGACCGTCTAATATACCTGCAGCCACATAATCACTTGATCTTTTATGTACGGTGAATGCATACATTTTGGGGCCTATAATCTAACTGGCCAACAGTAAAATTGTTATACGATGACTGCCTAATGTACCTCCAGCCACATTATCAATTGTTCTTTTCTGTACGGTGAATGAATAATTTTTGGGGCCTGTAGTCCACTGGCCTGCAATAAAATTGATATCCAATGACCGTCTAATATACCTCCAGCCACATAATCACTTCATGTTTTCTGTCCGGTGAATGCCTAATGTTTGGGGACTGTACTCCACGAACTTGCGGTTCACGAACATTTGATGTCACAGCCCAATAAATACGGTGGCTATCTTAGATTCAAACATTTCCCTGTGAGTGCAGGGACAGAGTTGAAAAGGCTCTAGGGACAGCAATCGGAAAAACCTCATTGTGAAGGGAAAAAAAAAACAAAGACGATTTATAAGTGCAGGGAATGGGTAGGGAGGAATGATTTCACAGCATCTTAGTGCAGGAAGAGATGTCAGAAGACGTAAAATTAGCATAAACTTGGGCATATGGTAAAGACATGCAAATTAGCAAAATCTGCCTTGTTTTTTTAGCTGAAACACTACTTGCATGTGTTTCCTATATGCCCAAGTTTATGCAAATGAGTTTACATGACAAAACAGTATAGAACGGTTATTGAATATAATGTAATTTGATAATCTTCAAGACTGTCACAACTTGTACGAGCGGCTGAAAATCCATCACGCTGATCCTATTCTGCATGGACTTAATTTTGTTTTACTCTACTCGATGGGGGAAATTCCACTAATTGTACATATGTTCAATCCCTTTGTTTCCTTATGTGACATTGAATTTTTTCTTTCAAGATATTGTTTAACTTTGAAATCTGTCCGGAAGCTTATAAATAAAGTGGACTTATGGACCGGAAAGTATAAATTTTTTGTCACCTTCAGGGAGGAACCTGGAGGAATTGGAGGGTTAATATCCTCCTATTAAGCTTCACAATTGGAAGAGACACAGGGTAAATTTATTATCAGGGATGCCGGAATTTTGTTGAAAGTGTCATCAATTTGGCCACGTACAAGCCAACTGTAAAGAGTAGGCAGGATTTTGCGGGAAGTGCCAACAAGCAGGGCATAAAATCGCCGAATGTCAGAATATGATTATATGTAACCTGTGCCTTTAAAGACTGTCCAAAGTGGAATGGAACTCGGTCCTTTGCGAATGTTGCCAAAGGCAAGGGACCTACAAAAGAACCGGAGGCCCCCAAAAAGGCTGGAGCTGCACCCACTATAAAAGAACATGAGAAACGTAAGACTGAGATGCTAGAGGATATACAACCTTTCTTAACTGGTCAATCACCAGTGATCATGGCCGGAGACCTTAATTGTGCCCTAAAAGAGGAAGACAGTGCAACAACTTAAAAATATGATTTTGGACTTTAATTTATTTGACATTTGGAGTAATGTAAAGGGCAATGAACCAGGATACACATGGAGTAACTCTTTAGTTCAATCAAGACTGGATATTTTCTTCATTTCAAAAGTCCTGAAGCCTATGACGATGTCCCTGGAGGGTAATATATTCTCTAATCATAAGTTGCTTCTAGCGCAAATTCAAGTAACTGAAGGTGGAAAGGCAAAGGCATATGGAGGCTAAATGTGAATCTATTGAATCTATTTAAAAAATACAAGAAATTGACTTATTGTAAAGAAAAGTTCACGTCAATATTGTTATGGTGGGAATACATAAAAGCCAAAACGAAATAATTTTTCCTCAAAATTGGAATTTAAAAAGCAAAAGAGGAAAAACTGTGCTTGAAAAATCTTAATACCAAACTACAGACTTACCTGAAGCTGATAAATGGGGACATCAATGTCTCAGACCTAATAGAGAAAACAAAATGAGAAATTAAAAAGGAAATTTACCAGAAAGGCAAAGAAATAATATTTAATACCAAAGTGAAGCTGATTGAAACTGATGAAAAATGTACAAGATTCTTCTTCATAAAACGACTGGGCAAAAAACAGTAATATCAAATATCTGTGAGGAAACAAAGAAATGCTTAAAAAAGTCTAACAATTCTATCAAGAGCTGTTTAATAAAAAACAAATAGATAAAGCCTTTGTTGAAGATGCCCTAAACGCTTTAGAAAACAAGCTGGAGAAAGAGGAGCAAGAAATGCTCTGCAAGGACATCTCACTAGAAGAATTGCATTCTGTCTTGAAAGGTTCCGCAAAAAACAAAATGCCAGGGTCTGATGGACTTACAGTAGAATTTTACCTAACATTCTGGAATGTATTGAAAGGAGACTTGATTGATATCTTCAAGGAAGCTTTAAATACAGAAGTGTTGCAAGAATCTTGGAGGAAAGGTATTGTGACATTACTATACAAAAAAGGGGACAAATCGCAATTAGAAAATTGGAGACCGATCACACTCCTAAATACGGATTATAAAGTTATGGCCAAGTTGTTTGTGGACCGGATTAAGAAAGTAATTGGCAAAGTGATACATAAAGACCAAATATGTTCAGTCCCAGGTAGAGGAGTATGGGAAAATCTCAACATAATAAGAGACTGTATCTGGTATCAGAATGAGAGAAAACAAGATCTAGCCATACTATTCTTGGACTTTCTCAAAGCATATGACAGAGTGTCACATGCGTTTCTGTGGTTGGTGCTGAAGCAAATTAACTTTCCAGATGTAATAAAACAGATACCATTGCTCTATAAAGAATCCTTCAGCCAAATTCTTATTAATGGTTTTTATGTCTGGAAAAGTCACTTTGTTTTCTGGAGTCAAGCAAGATTGCCCCTTGTCACCCATTCTGTTTATTTGTGCTGTGAAGCCACTACTTTCGCTACTATGAAAAGACAAGGTAATCAAGGGTGTCTGTATACCTGGTGGTAATGGACTTACTGTTAAAACAAGGGCCTACATGGATGATGTCACAATCTTGTATACAACAATACCTGCATTGAGAAGAGAAGTACAAATTACGGAATTATTTTGCCAAGCTTCTGCCTTTCGTCTTAATAGAACAAAGTGTGATTGCTTTGCCAGAGGAGACTGGAGAGGAGCAAATATCTCGGATCTAAAAATACAAAAAGAGCAGATAAAAATACTTGGAGTAATTTTTGATGACAATAACAACGGTCAAAAGAGTTGGGGGGTAGTCAAAGCAAAAGTCCAAAAGAAAGTGGAGTTTTGGAAGCTGCGCAAATTAACAATAGAAGGGAAAAATAAATAAATAAATACAAAATACAGACAGCAATACACAATATCATCATATCATTGATATATAAAATCAAACAATACCTCGCGGCATACAAACGATCCCTCAGTCGCGATGATAAAAACAAAATATCATCCAATCAATGGCACTTGCAGCATTTATTAGTGCTCTTTGGAGGGAAAACTCGCTCGTAGGTATATCGGTTAGTGCATTACACTATAATTATCAGTATTCTATCAACATTCTGGTACAAATTCACCTACGTTTGGGTGGTCGGCTATCTTGTAGATATTACCTGTTCTTACTACAGTATTAAAAAGGACACATGAATATGGAAAAAATTTGATCCTCATAAACTACCTTAAACCACCTAATAAAACCCTTATTACCCTATTTCTTCTATTATCACCACCATCAACCACTAAAAGGGGAAAGCCTATATAGTCAGTGATGATATGTATATAAGGAACATATCTTTTACTCATGTTTCATTAATCGATGCTGACAGCCTTCATATCCCCATTCAATATTAAGGCCATTTGGGTGTAATGTATTTAATTCAAAAAACCACTGTGCTTCCTTTTATTTATTTGTTTCACCGCATCCCCACCTCTCCAGTTCTTGTGTACATGTTGAACCCCCACAAATCTAAGTCCTGCTGGATTTTTTTGGTGAACTTTTTTAAAATGAACAGATACAAAGTAAGTCTCAAGGCCCCTTCTTATATTCCCAATATGTTTTCTAATTCTCAGTTAAAGTTTCCTTAGGGTTCTACCCACATATTGTAACTTGCTGGGGCACTCTAGAACATAAATTACCCCTACAGACTCACAAGATAGATGTCCTTTTACTTTCATATCTTTATGACTCGAGCGCGAAGAAATTACATTTTGCGTTCTGCGTTTCTTATCAACCACTGATCTATTTTTACAACCTAAACAAAAGCCACACCATACAAAATTATTATTAGTGGTGGCCTTTGTATTTTTCCTCAAAAAGCCCTGTACTATTTTGGTACGGACCATAGGGGCCCTTCTGAAGATAAATGGTGGTTTCTCTAGGATCATTGGGCCAATAACCGCATGATTTTTCAGGACTCTCCAGTTTCATTGAATTACTTGCTTGATCTGGGGACATGAAGCTGAATAAGTGGTTTTGAAATACCATTTGTATTTATCAGTATTTATATCTCTATTATCCTTTTTGACAATACTACTCTCCCCAATTTCCCTCCGCTGTTTTTCCAACATCTCCTCATTATACTACTTTTCTCTAAACCTATTTAGAATAATGTTACTCTGTACCTCATAGTCCTTCAACCGGGAACAGTTCCTGAAACTGGCACTCAGATCAAGCAAGTAATTCAGAGAAACTGGAGAGTCCTGAAAAATGATGCGGTTATTGTCACGGATGGTGTACAGGAAACAAGACAATACAATATGAACAATGACTCACTGGATCCACAACTAAGGAGCAAAAGGGAGACCCCTGCAAGAGACCTGCCGCTCTCCCTTATTGCTCAGCCTATGCGACCACCCCAAAGGTGGATGGGCGCATATCCACGTACCTCGACTATCTTACACCTGATGACCCTACAATAGTGAGGGGACACGACCACCGGCTCCCTACACAGACACGGAGGGAGTCAGGGTCACCTGGATCCAGAAAACAGAAAATCATAAATACATAAACAGAACTTATCTTGCAGACGACTGGGGACTGTGGACAGAGAACTAGGAACAGCATGCACACACACTCCAGGAAGTTGTATAAGCCGCACACTACTGCATTCTGGGGAGGAACTTAAAGGGCAGCAATCAGTCCAACTGCATGACAGCTGAGATAGACTAATGAGATGAGGAACTTAACCAAAACAAAGAAACTCAAGGAGGAGGATCTGGAAAGCTCCTGTCAGAGCTTCTCAACTGTCTGGTTGTGACAGTTATTGGCCCAATGATCCCAGAGAAGCCACCGTTTATCTTCAGAAGAGCCCCTACGGTCCGTACCAAAATAGTACAGGGGTGTTTGAGAAAAAATACAAAGGCCACCACTAATAATAATTTTGTATGGTGTGGCTTTTGTTTAGGTTGTAAAAATAGATTGGTGGTTGATAAACGCAGAATGCAAAATGTAATTTCTTTGTGTTAGAGTCATAAAGATATGAAAGTAAGAGGACATCTATCTTGTGAGTATGCAGGGGTAATTTATGTTCTAGAGTGCCCCTGCAAGTTACAATATGTGGGTAGAACCCTAAGGAAACTAAAAACGAGAATTAGTGAACATATTGGGAATATAAGAAGGGGCCTTGAGACTCACAGTGTATATGCACATTTTAAAAAAGTTCACCCAAAAAATCCATCAGCACTTAGATTTGTGGGGATTGAACATGTACACAAGAACTGGAGAGGTGGGGAGGCGGTAAAAAAAATAAATAAAAAGGAAGCACAGTGGATTTTTGAATTAAATACATTGCACCCAAATGGCCTTAATATTGAATGGGATATGAAGGCTGTCAGCATGGATTAATGAGACATGAGTAAAAGATATGTTGCTTATACTCATATCATCAATGAATATATATATAGGCGGTGGTGATAATAGAAGAAATAGGGTAATACGGGTTTTATTAGGTGGTTTAGGGTAGTTTTTGAGGATCCAATTTTTTCCATATTCATGTGTCTTTTTTAATAGTAAGAACAGGTAATATCTACAAGATAGCTGACCACCCGAACGTAGGTGAATTTGTACCAGAATGTTGATAGAATACTGATAGGTAATTATAGTGTAATGATCTAACCGATAGACCTACGAGCGAGTTTTCGTTCCAAAGAGCATTAATAAATGCTGCAAGATGGTATTGAGGCAAGTGCCATTGATTGGATGATATTTTGTGTTTGTGGTCAAGGCTACGGCCAAGAAGATGCCTGGAAACCCTAAAGAGATAACACTAAGACTAACCCAACCTAACTGGATATGTCTTAGATGACCTGACTGAATGGCTGATGATGTGCCCTTTGCCATTGCCATGGGTAGGCCTATAAGGGGGCATACCCTGTGGGAATAGAAAGAGAAAGGGGGGGAGGGTGGGGCACCTGAGAACTCACACCCGTGGGTGAGGCCGTGCCTCGTTTATGAAGTGCCTCCGCCCGTCCCACAAATACAGGCTGACTCATCAGCCTTAACTACTTGTGGTCAAGGCTACGGCCAAGGGGATGCCTGGGAACCCTAAAGAGATAACACTAAGACTAACCTAACCTAACTGAAAGTGTCTTAGATGACCTGACTGAATGGCTGATGATGTGCCCTTTGCCATTGCCGTGGGTAGGCCTATAAGGGGGCAAAAACCGAGCCGTGTAGTATAGGAAAGAACCTAATTGGCATGTACAACCAAATCACAAAGCCAAACTGTTAAGAGCAACAGAATTCTTTGAATGGGGGTTCGGGATGTATCGGGCAAAACAAGATTAACGCCGAGGTCCCATCTTGCTGATGACTTGGCCTGAGACATGCTGCTTTGACACTGCAGATGCTAACCCCAATGTGGAACGAGTGATCTGAAATGGCATTGGGGTTGGAACCTGGTCTAGCCGCTAGGGAATGGTCATGGGAGAATTGAGATAAGGTGATGGCTCAGACTTTGAACGGAAGTAGTGGGCTATCCGGGGCGAAGTCACCCAGAACCCACAATAAACTATTGGAAAACCTTAACTGGGCACCAACACAAAACAACCGGAAGTACTTGGCCTTCCCTGGTGAACTGACCTGCGATGTTTTGAAAGAGGGGAGAAGCAATGTGAAATGGACATTGCACCATGCTGACTGATGCTTGGTTAAGCTTTGGTGCTATCGAAAGTACTAGTGAATTCCCTGGTCTCAGGAACTGAAGAAACCGAGATACATGGCTGCCTTTATAACTATGTTGGAATGGGGCCAGAAAAGGATTACCATCTAGGGAGGAAGAAAGATTCCTGAATGGTTCCCCTGATATTGGCTGTCTGCTTGAGACAGTCACTCCACTGTTCTTCTGAGGGTTCCTTTTATCGCTAGAGACGGCAAGACCGACCTACTAACTGTATCTTCTACCGTGAAGAAAAGCTGGACCCGGCCAAATACAATTTAACTGTGTTGTAAGAGAGTCTAAGGCCAGTATGGCAATAAGCTAAGAAGGTCATAATATACGATGTCCTGTCGATGTCCTCCCATGGGTGAATGAGTGCAAATTTGCTATAAATGCTCCAGGCAATTTTGTAATTTCTAACCGTATTAACAGACCAAGACTTTTGCACGAGAGAATGCTGGAGAGGATAGCCCTACTTGTTCCTCCCCCTGCATGACCTGAAAGAAAGCATGGAGAATTAAAAACAAGACAGAGCAGCTGCGGCAAAAATTCTTTTTTTTTTTACTTCTTGGACCCTGGATGGAAGGGGCGACCGGGACATTGAGTTCTGAAACGCTTGTAGCGGGGGTGCAACAGACATTAGCGATTTAAAAGTGAACCTGAAGAACGTGACAGGCAACAGACATTTGATAAACATAAGCTTGAATAAATGTAACAGTCAATGGACATTCGGGATTAATAAATGTAAGCCTGAATAATGTAAGCAGGCGACAGACATTAGAAATTTAAAAAACTCAAGCCTAAGTAACGTAAACAGGCAATAGACCTTAGTAGTTAGTAAACGTAAGCCTGAATAACGTAAGCAGGCAACATACATTAATAGTTAGTAAACGTAAGCCTGAATAACGTAAACAGGCAACAGACATTAGAAGTTAGTAAATGTAAGCCTGAATAACGTAGAAAGGCAACAGACATTGGTAGTTAGTAAACGCAAGCCTGTATAACGTAGACAGGCAACAGACATTAGAAATTTAATTAACATAAGCCTGAATAACGCAAACAGGCAACAGACATTAGAAGTTAGTAAATGTAAGCCTGAATAACGTAGAAAGGCAACAGACATTGGTAGTTAGTAAACGCAAGCCTGTATAACGTAGACAGGCAACAGACATTGGTAGTTAGTAAACGTAAGCCTGAATAACGTAAACAGGCAACGGTAACCAATTAACGTAAGCCTGAATAACGTAAACAGGTAGCAGACATTAGAAGTTAGTGAACGTAAGTCTGAATAACGTAAACAGGCTACAGACATTAGTAATTAATAAACGTAAGCCTGAATAATGTAAGCAGGCAACAGACATTAGAAGTTAGTAAACGTAAGCCTGAATAATGCAAACAGGCAACAGATATTAGTAATTAATAAACGTAAGCCTGAATATTGTAAACAGGCAACAGATATTGGTAGTTAGTAAACGTAAGCCTGAATAACGTAAACAGGCAACAGACATTGGTTGCTAATAATTGTAAGCCTGAATAACGTGAACAGGCAACAGACATTAGTTGTTAGCAAATGTAAGCCTGAATAACGTAAACAGGCAACAGACATTAGAAATTAGTAAACGTAAGCCTGAATAACGTAAACAGGCAACAGACATTAGTTGTTAGCCAACGTAAGCCTGAATGACGTAAACTGGCAACAGACATTAGAAGTTTGTAAACGTAAGCCTGAATAACGTAAACAGGCAACAGGCATTAGTTGTTAGCAAACGTAAGCCTGAATAACGTAAACAGGCAACAGTAATCAATTAACGTAAGCCTGAATGACGTAAACAGGCAACAGACATTGGAAGTTAGTAAACGTAAGCCTGAATAACGCAAACAGGCAACAGACATTAGTAATTAATAAACGTAAGCCTGAATAACGTAAACAGGCAACAGACATTAGAAGTTAGCAAACGTAAGCCGGAATAACGTAACCAGGCAACAGACATTAGAAGTTAGTAAACGTAAGCCTGAATAACATAAACAGGCAACAGAAATTAGTTGTTAGCAAACGTAATCCTGAATAACGTAAACAGGCAACAGATATTGGTAGTTAGTAAACGTAAGCCTGAATAACGTAAACAGGCAACAGACATTGGTAGTTAGTAAACGTAAGCCTGAATAACGTAAACAGGCAATAGTAATCAATTAACGTATGCCTGAATGACGGAAACAGGCAACAGACATTAGAAGTTAGTAAACGTAAGCCTGAATAAAGCAAACAGGCAACAGACATTAGTAATTAATAAACGTAAGCCTGAATAACGTAAACAGGCAACAGACATTAGAAGTTAGTAAACGTAAGCCTGAATAGCGTAAACAGGCAACAGACATTATTAATTAGCGAACGTAGCCTGGATAACATGAAACAGGCAACAAACATTGGTAGTTAGTAAACGTAAGCCTGAATAACGTAAACAGGCGACAGATATCAATTAACGTAGGCCTGAATACAGTAGACAGGCGACAGAACAATAATAATTAATAAACATGAGCCTGAAACGTAGCAGGCAACAGACATGATGATTGATACCGTAGGCCTGAGTAACGTAAACCAGCGACAGACATTGAATAATAAACGTGGGCCTGAATAACGTAAACAGGCAACAGACATTAAAAGTTAGTAAACGTAAGCCTGAACAACGCAAACAGGCAACAGTAATCAATTAACGTAAGCCTGAATAATGTAAATAGGCAACAGACATTAGAAGTTAGCAAATGTAAGCCTGAATGACGTAAACAGGCAACAGACATTAAATAATAAACGTATGCCTGAATAGTGTAAACAGGCAGCAGATATCAATGAGCAATGAACGCCGCCTGAAAGACGTAAACAGGTGACAGACATTAATGATCGATAAACGTAAACCTGAATAAACAACCGGGCAAAAAACATTGGACAGAGTGATAAGCGTGAGCCTGACGACGTGACAGGCGGCAACATTGATAATTTGAAAACATGAGCCGGATGAATCTACCAAGTGATGAGAACTGATCAACCGTGAGTGGAAAGAAGATAACCCTCGCCTTTTTTTTTTTTTTCCTTTCCCCTTCCTTTTTTTTTTTATATTTATTTATTTACTTATTTATTTATTTTTTATTTTCCTCCCTTTAAGGTAACTGTACTCACATTCACGGACTGCCAGACTGCTGCCCCCGGCAATGGCAAAACAATGTTATTGAGCCCTAGCGCCTGCTCCAACTTGAGACCGACTGCGGACTAAGATACCTGTCATTTCTGCTGGCCAGAGGATGATGGTCACTGGCTGGACTGGAGCGTTAACTGGGGGAGCGCCGAAGCTGGTTGCTCCTGCAGCCCTTGTACCGGCGAGGGCCACCAGGGGAGCGGCGCCGGCCTGAGTACCGTTAATACGGGAATGGGGAATGGGGGATCTGGAACGGTGGGTTCTAGAGCAAGAGTGCTAGTCTGGAGCAGGAGCGGCTGGGACTGGAGCGGGAGTGGCCGCCGGGTCTGGAGCGGGAGCAAAATTGGCCTCGACTCTCGAAGGAGTGGCCATGGCGGCATCGGGGGGGTGGTGGGGTGGGGGAGCGGCTGTCTGGAGAACGGCGGCGTCTGCCGGGAGAGCAATACAGGGGCGGGGAGTAGAGATCGGGAAGTCCGGGGAAAAGCCGCGACGCATCGGTGTCTGATGCATGACCGACTCGGGGCAACAAATCAAGCACTTCGTAGCAGCGCCGCACGTCACAGGCCCTACGACATGACGTCATCACGCCCAACGCCATCTTACCTGTATTTCCCCCTTTTTTTTTTTTTTTGGGTAAAAACTAAAATACAGACGCAGATAGAAGACAAATTTCATTTTTGCTAATCATGACCCTTCACCAAGACATACAAAGTGAATAGTAAAACTTCCTTATTCCTGGTAGTAACTCACTCCTATTGTATTACTGGCTTCAGCTGAAGTAAATCAAAGCAGATTGTTTTGGCTAGCAAAGGCAAGGAGACCAAGCTGAGTGAATACGAACCGAGCCATGAATACAAACAGTAGCACAAAAACCAGCTTACCCAAGTGCCACAGTCCGCTCTTTTTTTTTTTTTGCAACAGAACCGCTCTCCAGTAAAAAAGTTATGCTTTAACAGAACTGTTGCTATCCCTTCATTATTCCTCCTGGCAATGCTGGTACAACATGGCAGCTGAGTGCCAGACAGACGGATCCAAGGGAGCATAGCCGGTAGGGTAGAGAATGCTGGAGGCAGACACCCCGTAGCTGTGACACTAGGAGCGGTGAACGAGAGACCAGGGTGGCGAACTAACAGACAGACGAAACAGCCACACCGTGCGAGACGGTGAGTGTGCCGCACGTGCAAGGAAGCCGATGGCGTGGCCGCGAGTGCAGGTAAGGAAAGCTCAAGGGGGGGAGGGAGATCAGAATGATCCGTGTGCTTTAAAGCTGCGGGAGCCCTACCCGACCTGCAAGCCCAGCCAGAAACAAACCCAGAGCGGCGGTTATCCTTGAGCCCGAGTTGCGCTTACCATAAGAAACTTTGGCTGGCTCAGGGCACCGTGCATCATGCATACTTATGAGTCGAGCGCACTTCAGCGTAGCTGCTGTTGGTGTGAGCTGCTTGGGTCAGGGATGAAAACACGCCGCCCCCCTGCACCTGAGAACTCACACCCGTGGGTGAGGTCGTGCCTCGTTTATGAAGTGCCTACGCCCCTCCCACAAATACAGGCTGACTCATCAGCCTTAACTACTTATCATCGCGACTGAGAGATCATTTGTATGCCGCGAGGTATTGTTTGATTTTATATATGATGATATTGTGTATTGCTGTCTGTATTTTGTATTTATTTATTTATTTTATTTAATTATGTGGGAAAACCGGAAGCGATACGTTTCCCTTGGGTCATGTGATCATGGACTATTTAAATTAGCGTTCGGGTGTATTTGAGTGTGACGCACCAGACGAAGCAAAGGCGAAACCTAAATCGGGCAAGTGATTTTATATTCTATGATCAAGTGTTTTATTTGTGGGTAAAATAAATTTCACTTTTTGAATACTTTTTTTTTTGCACTATGATCTGTACCTTTTAGAGGAAAATGTAATTGCTGGTTGATATCAAGATCGTGCACCGGAGATGCATCTGTGAAGTTGAAATATCTTCGGGAAGACCTTCTGTTTGTGAATTATTCCTCATTCAAGTGTAGCGCGGACCCACATGTATGTACTTTCTGGTGATTTTATTGGAGAAGGGACTTACTCCGACGAGATTGGGACTGCAGCTTATTTTACATTCCTGAGATCACACAGAAATTTTATTTTCTGTGTCTGAAATATCTTCAGGGAGTAATCTTTCAGTTTATTTGGAGCTCGAAAATGGAGAAAGTCAACAGGGAGACAAGGCATAAACAAAAAAACTTCAGAGGCAAAGGGATACCTAATATTTAGAAAATTCTGTACCTGCATTTCATTTCCCTGTGCTTCAGGATGATTTAAAGAACTGAGAATACCTGGTTTCCTAAAGTATGCAGCAGGACATTTGTTCCGGAAATGCCAATGGATACAAATTCCTTTAACAGTGCCAGTGTTGATTGTCCTTCCAAGGCAATATGTATTAATTGAGAAGATCATTTGACAGTACTCCCTAGAGAATTGTGAAAGAGACTGTTTGGATAATGCTAAAAAAAATAATTCAACATCTGAATAATAAGGAACAAATCTGTCCAGTCTCAAATTATACAGAAGCTAAGTCTTTGGAATGTTGGAAGCTGTGAAATTGCTCTTACCTCTTAAACTGTTTAAAAGACTTAGCCTGGATGGTAATGCAGGATTGTCTACCGACGAGAGAAGAAGTGACAGTGTTATGGATTAAACTTCTCTCCACGTAATGTCGAATTGTGAGTATGCACAGAACTTATGGAGGAGGGTGGGTGTGTTGCTGAAGCATACTTGTGATCTGGGCTTCTTGAAGCAAAAACTGGTAATGTATGGACTTTGTACTGTGCCACAGACAGGTAAGAAGCAGGTATTATGGACTATGGTGAACTGCTTAAAAAACGCATTGTGGAAAGTTTGTAATATTTTGCTGTTTAGGATAGACTATATTGATGAAAAAGAATGCATCAAACTTGCTTTAAGTGAGATTTATGTTTTCTATTGACGTGACAGAAAACATTTAGGTGTTAGAGCTGCTACATTGTGGAATATTAACAGTCGGACTGTGCTTCTTGAGTAACTTTTGATGAAATTGTTTGTCTTGTAAGTTTTTAGTTTTATAATAAAAATGTAAAGCTGGTCTTGCAGGTCTCATAGTGCACAAGGCTGCCATTGTAAGGTATGTTGACTGCACCTGTCTCATGGACAGGTTGTTGGCTTGAACATACCCGGCTTCTGGCATATAGCGTTTGTGTGATTGTTTGTTATATGTTATAGGTAATAAAGTTGCGCACACAATACATGCATATTACATTGCCAATTTTTTGCAATTGCAAATTTTTGAATTTGCTAATTTATGGTGCATATTTAGCTTAATATTTGTGAAATTTCACAAATTTGAATATTGCCTATGCCGCTCATCACTACTCACGCTGTGAATTGAACGGTTTTAGCACTAGAACTGTTCAATGCCAGATTTTAGCAGATTCAGTTAAAGAGAGTGAGCCAGCATTTTGCTAAGGGTATATGCCACTAGTTTATGCTGCCCTTTGTATGGTGATGAATTTTCTTTCATTGGGAAAGAAAGCAATTATAAAATATAGAGGTTGGCTAAGACAATTTACTAATTTCTACACATTCATATACATTTTCACCTCTACTATGCTGGCCTTTGTCTGTTACTATACATAGCTAGGGCAACATAGAAAAGATGACAGGTTCCTTTTAAGTTAATAGAGTTTGAAATAGTCTGTAGAATGTATGCCTAAAAGGTGCTGTGGATGGAGGGGGAAAGGGGGCAACAGGCTGTTTTTTCTAGGTCAACATATTTTGATAAAGGGTTTAAGGAGGTACCTTTTCAGCATAGTTCAGGGAGCAGTTTTGCTATGTATACCAATCTAATTTAGACAGAAAGAACAATATTTTGGTAAATCACCCTCAAATATGATGTGAACCTAGCCTTATTTTACACCATTATGTGCTGTCTATAAAACACTTACCAAACATAACTTTCAAAAACATGTAAGATATAGGTTAAAATTCTGAAAATAATGTATATGTTATAGTAACAGTATTTCTATTTTTTATGTTTTCACATAGTAAAAGCACCTCTGCCTCAAATTGTTACTGTGAATATGAGTATTACATTGACATTTTTTTTTTCTATTTATCAAATTGTGTAGAAATTACATTTCTTATGGGGGAATTGGCCAGCAATGCAATGTAAATATTATTACAAATGTAATCAGTTTGCATTACTATAGTTACTTACTATTTTGTGCCATATGTATTACATTTGTGTTGATGGATGTTCTTCAACAGACATCTATTAGATAGTGAAAAATTATTGCACTGAAAATGCATCATTTATCATGCAGATATATTTGTTAATGCTATATTTAAAATATAGCCACTAATTTATTAGAGCTGACATAAAACTTCAACATAAGATATTGGTTGGGAAGCTTTTCACAAAATATTGCATTTCTTGGATAAACAAAAAAACAATATAAACATAAAAAGGTTTATGGAGCCAATTATACAAAAGCTAAAGACGTGCCTTTATTAATGGTGGCCAAAAAGTAGTATTTCTCTACACAAAAGTAGTTTTTAAACCATTTAGAATGTTCACAAATAATGCTAAAGTAATTCACAGAGACACATGTATCATAGGTATTCTATACATAGTGCATGTTTTAACAACTGTATCAGTTTGGACACAAAATCTAGTATATTCATACACCCAGTCCGATAAGTCTGAAAAAGGCTTCTAAAAGAACTAAAGAAATGAATAATGCTATTATGGAGAGGGATAAATACTGTGTAAGAGCTAAAAGAACTAGCGGGCAGTGGTTTACCGAATTAAAGGCCAGAAACAGTGTTGCTAGGAACACTCATTTCTGATATGTGCCCTGTGTAATAGTGTCAAGGATCACCCAATGAATTATCAAAAGCATTTATGTTGAGAGAATCAAAGCATCCAAAGTCAAAAAAATTAACTCTTCAACTAATCCAGATTTCCTGGCGCTTCGTGGTAACAAATCAATCTTTTCCTAAACTTGCGGCAACATATGTTGCAAAGTGAAAGTAAGAAGCCCAGGAACAAGGGATCATCCATATTGCAGTGCATCCAGCTAATGGGAGAGACACATCTTCCTCACGGACCCCAACCAATGATTGAGCGAGTCCTTTTCTGAGGAAGGTATATAGATGATATTCTGATCATATGGCAGGGGTCCGTGGAGGAATTTGGATGTTTTGTTAATGACCTGAATAACAACAGGCTTAACATCAAACTTACATAAAAAACTAGCACTAAGGAAATTGACTTCCTGGACGTCCGTTTAACTGTTGGGAGGGATGGTTGGATTCTAATGGATCTGTTTAGGAAGGAAACTTCTGTCAATTCCCTCCTACATGCTGTGTCATCTCACCCTAGGAATTTTGTCAATAACATCCCGGTGGGACAGTTCCTCAGGATAAGAAGAGTGTGCTCCATGGAGGCAGCCTTTGAAACGCAAGCAGAGATTTTATGGGGACATTTTCAACAACGTGGCTACAAGGAGATGGATATCAGAAGGGCACATGAACGAGCAAAATTCACAGATTGGAATACCCTTTTGTAGTCCAGGGTCAATAAGGAGACACAAGCACAGAAGGAGAAGAAAATGAGATTCATCATGGAATATAATGGGGGTTCCAGAGAGGCAAGACCAGCTCTCTTAAAATACTGGGAAATCCTACGTATGGACCCTCAACAGTCAGGAAGTGTTGGTTTGTGGCTTTCTGTTACCTATAAGTGATCTAAGAATCTCTGAGATCTACTCGTGAAGAGTCACTACACAGGCCCCGTGATTGTGCGGTTTCTTTGGCACAAAGGGTCCGAAATGGGGGTGCAGACCATGTGTCGCTTGTATTGCGTGTAACAATGTGGATAAGGCTGATCAGTTCTGGAATATGTCTGGTACCCGAGAATATGACATAACCTACACGATTACCTGTACGACAGTGGGGGTAGTGTACTGGGCTATATGCCCATGTAAGAGGATATATGTCGGCATGACTTCCCGGCCCTTCAAACGCCAGGTAAGAGAACACATGTTGGCCATAGAAGCGGCTAAAGAAGCCCAGGAGATTGAATCCCTACTGCCCATCCCAAAACACTTCCGGGAAGTACACAACTCAGATGAATCAGTATTTAGATTTAGAGCCATCGATAGGGTTTTCATTTCTTCCAGGGGATGCAATTGGAAAAGGATTCTGGCCCAACAGGAAACTAAGTGGATTTACTTCCTGGACACCATGATACCTAAGGGCCTAAATGAAGTAAACAGCTTTGTAACCTTTCTCTAGGGGGTTTCTTTGGTCTGAATCCCCCCAAATGTTTTTATGTTGTTTGTACTTGATGTTATTATGTTTTTAACTAGTTTTCTTGTATGGGATTTGATTATTCCCCATATTGATGTGTGTATCCAGCCAGGTTGACTTACCTTGTTAGTTGTTTGAATCTTCAATAACTATACACCTACTTTCTTCCTAGAATATCCTGGTTCGCATGGATTACTGTTGAAAATTGAATAAAAAATTTTGGACACATGTGAAAGGAAAAGTCATGAGATGATGTCTAAATGAATAGAGAAAGAGAAAAAAAGAATGAAATAAGAGAGAATAATAATTAAAAAAAAGAAACAAGAGGGAGGAACGAATGGAAGGATATGGGATTTTTATGTGATGGACTAGGAATGTACGGAATCACTGTATTTAATTTCATATGTATATGATGGGTTTACAATATTTGCATAGATATAGATGGTTTCATAGCACAGGTATTATATTTATTATAATTATTGTTAGTATTATTTGATTATTAATTAACTATTAGCGTTATTCATTTATATATTTATAATCTATGATGAATAATTTTTCAATTTTTTTTTAGCACTTTTCACTTTTTTTCTGCATGTCATCACATTTAGCATGGCATTTTTGCACTTTATCAAATTTTTTGCACCCTTGTCACTGTCTGCACATAGCTATCCATATGATTGATTTGGTAGGATTGATAGGAATGGTATAATATTTAATATGTATGTATACTAGAGTAACTTGACCGCACTAATATTGATATCTGCTGATTATGCGGTCCATCCAAAGGGGTTCTCTGCTCTTAACATATCGTCCCTTGCCCTCTTTCAAAATGGTGGAACGGGTACTTCCGGTTCCGCTTTACATTGCGCTGGCTGCCCCTATCTAAAATGTGGGAATGAGTACTTCCGGTTCCGGAAATGCGGCAGGTGAGTTGCCGTGTCCCTGTGGGAGCTGGTGGAATACACCGGATATGACGGGGAGTGTGCACAGGTGTAGAGCGTGTACACAGATGATCCATATGTGATCAATGCTAAATGGGAGATAGGAGGGGTTTTGGAAATCTGGTGGGTATTTAAGCCTGGCTGGGACACATATGCAACATGTTTCCTGGAGGAAGCTGAAGGGCGAAACGTACACCGGGGAAGCGGTGGTGGTTCGCTAGCACTGCGGTCTGTCTTTATTTTAAATTGTCCCCCTTGTTTTTCGTTTATCTCCTGTGATGTATTCAATGCTCTGACATACCTGCCATCTGACTATTGCATTTGTGGCTTATATATACAGAATTGAGTCTTGTCCCTGTGGATTAAATGAGGTGGCTTTATCTTAGCACCTCCCATAGCCATTTTGACTTGCTTATTTTGATGGCATGTGTATTGGAGACATGAAGTTGCAAGGAGGGACTGATATTCATCATGTATTTGAACACATGTGGACTTTTTCTTATCTTATGTTCTTTTGACCATGTGATCTGTGCTGCTTTTGTTCCGCCGCCTACTGCCACATTGGGATCCAATTTTTAATGAGTATTATTATTATCATGTATTGTGTATAATTGTAATATTTTACAGATGTATATTGAATAAAGATGTAATTTAACATTTATTAGTGATGTGGTGTTGTGTTGTTACATTTGACTGGGACCATACACTTGTTGTGTAATATTGGGAATATTGTTTGGTGAATTATTAGTAATTCTATCTAATCAGCAGCTAGCCAGCCACTGTGATGTTACAGCTCTATTAAAATCCTAATGCCGCCCGGGCTCAGTCATTTTACAGTAAACTGAGCATAGGGAGAAACATGACAAGAGCTATGGACAGTGTTTAACAAAGCTTTGATTATAGAATCTTGGATAAGGAGACTGCAGGGACAGTGTAGGGAAATCATAGGGAGAGTTTTCACACACTGTAGGGAGAGCATAAGGAGAGGATAGGGATACTGCAGGGACAGTGCAGGCTGTATAATCAGAAGCTAAAAGGATCCATAGGAGACAGATCAGTTTGCATCAATCCCTACTCAGAGCTATCTAACTGAATAGCGTCCACCTTGTTTAATAGATAAGCAATTCTATTAATCCTTGCTTCACAAATTGGGTTGAATAAGCTGTCTAACTTAACTGTTATTGGATTGTCCCCCTTGTTTAATAGATATGCAATTTTATTATGCTTTGATTCTCAAATTGGCACTATTAAGTAGTGTAATTTAACTGTTATTGGGATATCCAACTTGTTTTATTGATAAGTAATTCCATTAGCCCTTAATTCTCAAACTGGGGTGAATAAGCTGTCTAATTTAACTCTTATTGGGGTACCCACCTTTTTAAATAGATAAGCATATCTATTATGTCTTGATTCTCAATTTGGGGTGAATAAGTAGTGTAATTGAACTGCTATTTGGGGGTGTCGCCCTGGTTTAATAGATACTCAGAGGTATTATATCATGATTCTCAAGTTGGGGTGAATAAATAGTGTAAATAAACTGCTATTGGGGTGTCCCA
Organism: Bufo bufo; assembly: GCF_905171765.1. Taxonomy (NCBI): domain Eukaryota; kingdom Metazoa; phylum Chordata; class Amphibia; order Anura; family Bufonidae; genus Bufo; species Bufo bufo. The sequence continues at coordinate 147,544,908 of NC_053396.1, read as the reverse complement.
CTTTTTAATAGATATGCAGATCTAATATGTCTTGATTCTCATATTGGGGTATAAAGTAGTGTAATTTAACCACTTCAGCCCCCAGTGCTTAAACACCCTGAAAGACCAGGCCACTTTTTACACTTCTGACCTACACTACTTTCACCGTTTATTGCTCGGTCATGCAACTTACCACCCAAATGAATTTTACCTCCTTTTCTTCTCACTAATAGAGCTTTCATTTGGTGGTATTTCATTGCTGCTGACATTTTTACTTTTTTTGTTATTAATCGAAATTTAACGATTTTTTTGCAAAAAAATGACATTTTTCACTTTCAGTTGTAAAATTTTGCAAAAAAAAACGACATCCATATAGAAATTTTGCTCTAAATTTATAGTTCTACATGTCTTTGATAAAAAAAAAAATGTTTGGGTAAAAAAAAAAATGGTTTGGGTAAAAGTTATAGCGTTTACAAACTATGGTACAAAAATGTGAATTTCCGCTTTTTGAAGCAGCTCTGACTTTCTGAGCACCTGTCATGTTTCCTGAGGTTCTACAATGCCCAGACAGTACAAACACCCCACAAATGACCCCATTTCTGAAAGTACACACCCTAAGGTATTCGCTGATGGGCATAGTGAGTTCATAGAACTTTTTATTTTTTGTCACAAGTTAGCGGAAAATTATGATTTTTTTTTTTTTTTTTCTTACAAAGTCTCATATTCCACTAACTTGTGACAAAAAATAAAAAGTTCTATGAACTCACTATGCCCATCAGCGAATACCTTGGGGTCTCTTCTTTCCAAAATGGGGTCACTTGTGGGGTAGTTCTACTGCCCTGGCATTCTAGGGGCCCAAATGTGTGGTAAGGAGTTTGAAATCAAATTCTGTAAAAAATGACCAGTGAAATCCGAAAGGTGCTCTTTGGAATATGGGCCCCTTTGCCCACCTAGGCTGCAAAAAAGTGTCACACATCTGGTATCTCCGTACTCAGGAGAAGGTGGGGAATGTGTTTTGGGGTGTCATTTTATATATACCCATGCTGGGTGAGAGAAATATCTTGGCAAAAGACAACTTTTCCCATTTTTTTATACAAAGTTGTCATTTGACCAAGATATTTATCTCACCCAGCATGGGTATATGTAAAAAGACACCCCAAAACACATTCCTCAACTTCTCCTGAGTACGGGGATACCAGATGTGTGACACTTTTTTGCAGCCTAGGTGGGCAAAGGGGCCCATATTCCAAAGAGCACCTTTCGGATTTCACTCCTCATTTTTTCCTGAATTTGATTTCAAACTCCTTACCACACATTTGGGCCCCTAGAATACCAGGGCAGTATAACTACCCCACAAGTGACCCCATTTTGGAAAGAAGACACCCCAAGGTATTCCGTGAGGGGCATGGCGAGTTCCTAGAATTTTTTATTTTTTGTCACAAGTTAGTGGAAAATGATGATTTTTTTTTTATTTTTTTTTTCATACAAAGTCTCATATTCCACAAACTTGTGACAAAAAATAAAAACTTCCATGAACTCACTATGCCCATCAGCGAATACCTTGGGGTCTCTTCTTTCCAAAATGGGGTCACTTGTGGGGTAGTTATACTGCCCTGGCATTCTAGGGGCCCAAATGTGTGGTAAGTAGGTAAATGACCTGTGAAATCCGAAAGGTGCTCTTTGGAATGTGGGCCCCTTTGCCCACCTAGGCTGCAAAAAAGTGTCACACATCTGGTATCTCTGTATTCAGGAGAAGTTGAGGAATGTGTTTTGGGGTGTCTTTTTACATATACCCATGCTGGGTGAGATAAATATCTTGGTCAAATGCCAACTTTGTATAAAAAAATGGGAAAAGTTGTCTTTTGCCAAGATATTTCTCTCACCCAGCATGGGTATATGTAAAATGACACCCCAAAACACATTCCCCAACTTCTCCCGATTACGGAGATACCAGATGTGTGACACTTTTTTGCAGCCTAGGTGGGCAAAGGGGCCCATATTCAAAAGAGCACCTTTCGGATTTCACAGGTCATTTTTTACAGAATTTGATTTCAAACTCCTTACCACACATTTGGGCCCCTAGAATGCCAGGGCAGTATAACTACCCCACAAGTGACCCCATTTTGGAAAGAAGAGACCCCAAGGTATTCGCTGATGGGCATAGTGAGTTCATGGAACTTTTTATTTTTTGTCACAAGTTAGTGGAATATGAGACTTTGTATGAAAAATAAAATAAAAAAAAAAATCATCATTTTCCACTAACTTGTGACAAAAAATAAAAATTTCTAGGAACTCGCCATGCCCCTCACGGAATACCTTGGGGTGTCTTCTTTCCAAAATGGGGTCACTTGTGGGGTAGTTATACTGCCCTGGCATTTTCCAGGGGCCCTAATGTGTGGTAAGTAGGTAAATGACCTGTGAAATCCTAAAGGTGCTCTTTGGAATATGGGCCCCTTTGCCCACCTAGGCTGCAAAAAAGTGTCACACATGTGGTATCGCCGTATTCAGGAGAAGTTGGGGAATGTGTTTTGGGGTGTCATTTTACATATACCCATGCTGGGTGAGAGAAATATCTTGGCAAAAGACAACTTTTCCCATTTTTTTATACAAAGTTGGCATTTGACCAAGATATTTCTCTCACCCAGCATGGGTATATGTAAAATGACACCCCAAAACACATTCCCCAACTTCTCCTGAGTACGGCGATACCAGATGTGTGACACTTTTTTAAAGCCTAGATGCGCAAAGGTGCCCAAATTCCTTTTAGGAGGGCATTTTTAGACATTTGGATACCAGACTTCTTCTCACGCTTTGGGGCCCCTAGAATGCCAGAGCAGTATAAATACCCCACATGTGACCCCATTTTGGAAAGAAGACACCCCAAGGTATTCAATGAGGGGCATGGCGAGTTCATAGAAATTTTTTTTTTTTTGGCACAAGTTAGCGGAAATTGATATTTTTAATTTTTTTCTCACAAAGTCTCCCGTTCCGCTAACTTGGGACAAAAATTTCAATCTTTCATGGACTCAATATGCCCCTCACGGAATACCTGGGGGTGTCTTCTTTCCGAAATGGGGTCACATGTGGGGTATTTATACTGCCCTGGCATTCTAGGGGCCCTAAAGCGTGAGAAGAAGTCTGGAATATAAATGTCTAAAAAATTTTACGCATTTGGATTCCGTGAGGGGTAGGGTGAGTTCATGTGAGATTTAATTTTTTGACACAAGTTAGTGGAATATGAGACTTTGTAAGAAAAAAAAAAAAAATTCTGCTAACTTGGGCCAAAAAAATATCTGAATGGAGCCTTACAGAGGGGTGATCAATGACAGGGGGGTGATCAATGACAGGGGGGTGATCAATGACAGGGGGGTTGATCAATGACAGGGGGGTTGATCAATGACAGGGGGGTTGATCAATGACAGGGGGGTTGATCAATGACAGGGGGTTGATCAGGGAGTCTATATGGGGTGATCACCACAGTCATTGATCACGCCCCTGTAAGGCTTCATTCAGACGTCCGGATGCGTTTTGCGGATCCGATCCATCTATCAGTGCATCCGTAAAAATCATGCGGACATCTGAATGGAGCTTTACAGGGGGGTAATCAATGACAGGGGGGTAATCAATGACAGGGGGGTGATCAGGGAGTCTATATGGGGTGATCACCACAGTCATTGATCATGCCCCTGTAAGGCTTCATTCAGACGTCCGGATGCGTTTTGCGGATCGGATCCATCTATCAGTGCATCCGTAAAAATCATGCGGACATCTGAATGGAGCTTTACAGGGGGGTGATCAATGACAGGGGGGTGATCAGGGAGTCTATATGGGGTGATCACCACAGTCATTGATCACGCCCCTGTAAGGCTTCATTCAGACGTCCGGATGCATTTTACGGATCGGATCCATCTATCAGTGCATCCGTAAAAATCATGCGGACATCTGAATGGAGCTTTACAGGGGGGTGATCAGGGAGTCTATATGGGGTGATCACCACAGTCATTGATCATGCCCCTGTAAGGCTTCATTCAGACGTCCGGATGCGTTTTGCGGATCGGATCCATCTATCAGTGCATCCGTAAAAATCATGCGGACATCTGAATGGAGCTTTACAGGGGGGTGATCAGGGAGTCTATATGGGGTGATCACCACAGTCATTGATCACGCCCCTGTAAGGCTTCATTCAGACGTCCGGATGCGTTTTGCGGATCCGATCTATCTATCAGTGGATCCGTAAAAATCATGCGGACGTCTGAATGGAGCTTTACAGGGGGTTGATCAATGACAGGGGTGTAATCAATGACAGGGGGGGTGATCAGGGAGTCTATATGGGGTGATAACCACAGTCATTGATCATGCCCCTGTAAGGCTTCATTCAGACGTCCGGATGCGTTTTGCGGATCCGATCCATCTATCAGTGGATCCGTAAAAATCATGCGGACATCTGAATGGAGCTTTACAGGGGGGTAATCAATGACAGGGGGGTGATCAATGACAGGGGGGTGATCAGGGAGTCTATATGGGGTGATCAGGGGTGATCAGGGGCTAATAAGGGGTTAATAAGTGACGGGGGGGGGGGTGTAGTGTAGTGTAGTGGTGCTTGGTGGGACTTTACTGAGCTACCTGTGTCCTCTGGTGGTCGATCCAAACAAATGGGACCACCAGAGGACCAGGTAGCAGGTATATTAGACGCTGTTATCAAAACAGCGTCTAATATACCTGTTAGGGGTTAAAAAAAACACATCTCCAGCCTGCCAGCGAACGATCGCCGCTGGCAGGCTGGAGATCAACTCTCTTACCTTCCGTTCCTGTGAGCGCGCGCGCCTGTGTGCGCGCGTTCACAGGAAATCTCGCCCATCGCGAGATGACGCATATATGCGTGACTCTGCGCAGGGCTGCCACCTCCGGAACGCGATCCTGCGTTAGGCGGTCCGGAGGTGGTTAACTGTTATTGTGTTGTCCCTTTTGTTTAATAGATAACTTATTTCAATAGGCCTTGATTCTCAAATTGGGGTGAATAAGCTGTGTAATTTTACTGTTATTGGGGTGCCCACCTTGTTTCTTAGATAAGCAATCCCATTAGGCCCTGATTCTAAAATTTGGGTGAATAAGCTGTATAATACTACTGTTAATAGGGTGTCCACATTGACATTGAATAACATATTTTACATATACAGTTACTATTGCTGTACACTATGTCCAACAGACAGGTGCCAGGCGCCTCTAATGGAACAGTCAGTGTCAAAAATATTGCTGAAGCCAGCAGAAGAAGCAGCAGAAGAAGGTTGGTGATAGCAGTAGCTGCAGCAACATGCCAGAGCTGACAGTGTCATCCAGCGGTCGTGTTTTGACCAGCAATCCAGCTGTCTTTGAATGGTTGACTCGGTCTTTAACAATATCTTAACTGATATCAGACACACACAGCCAGGAGTTGGCGGGTTCCTCTGACACCACATTTAGTTGGCATGGCAAAGAAACAAGCCCTGTGCCCACAACTGTCCTGAACCTGCCTCTTTTTTTTCAGCTCCTTCTGCTCAGGAAGTATTGTATGCTGCTGCCTCTGCTCCACTTTTCATCGAGGATGAGCTTATTGATGAGAGTCAGCAGCTACTGCACAGCCCAGATTTAGAGCTTCCTCCTCTAGATGTTCAATTAGTGATGATGAGCGTCTTGGAGCAGCATGTTTTGCCAGCGTTCAAAGACTCAGCCATGAGACTGATGAGGGCGACATAAATGAGGAGCAAACAGTAGTTTATGATGGTATAACTGATCTCATGTGGGAGCTGGATGAAGAGCGGGCTTCATTATCATCAGGTGGTGAGGGTGGCAGCTTGGGCGTAAAACAGCAGCATGGTGGTAGCGTGCAGCTAAGCCAGCAGGGTGCACGTGTGGCCATGAGTCAGCAGGGTGGCAGCAGTGTTTGATCTGAACAAAATCATGCCCTGGGTAGACCGTCTGCTACTCAGGAGCCTACCTGTCCAGAAACTACTAGCGGTGCATGGGTTCATAGAGGCAGAGTGTCAGTACACAGTGGTGGGGGTAAAATGGCATACTCACCGATTTGGACATTTTCATTAAGTTGCAGGAGGAAGTATTTAGGATCAGTTAGCAGAAGGGGAAATGGCTCAGTGGCATGGGAAAACCGTGGCGCTAATGTAGTGGTACAGCCTGACACAGCAACCGCTGCATGTCCCAGTGGCCCACGATTGCAAAAAGTCAACAGTATGTGTGCACTCATCCAATGGCACAGAAATGAACATTCTCCTGGCCTAGTTGCTGGTACTGCAGTCCCTCCCTTTTCATGTGGTTGAATCTGCCCATTTCAGAGAACTGTTGCGTTTTGCCAAACCAAGGTTTAGAATCCCAGGGAGTCCCTCCGAGTCCCTACTTGCACAAATGGACAGATGCATACTGAGTTACTTATATAGTGACAGCCATATTATCACAATTCGGCAGAAGGATAACTAATGGCTCTCCACCACCTCGCTACCGGGCCAAATTCTAAATGGTGGCCTTTTTTACACCTGCTGAGGGAGGATAAACTCAACTACTATAGAGACATTCTATGTTGTCAGTTGGTCACTGCCTATGTGCGCCATTGCCCATCCTCACAAAGGGCTGACCGGGAGGACCCTATGTGCTCACGCTGCACTGCCATGACTAATGGAGGAGGGGGGTGCAGGAGCAGCACCAGCTTCATCAGCAGTAACTTGAGTCTCTGGTGTCTGATGAACATGTTTCTTCACTCACCTACTGAAGAAACCAGCAGCAGGATATGGAACAGAATATAAACTAGCAGGTGGTGGCATACTTGGACTGCACCCTGTCACCCCAGATCCAAGATCCCCTTGATTACATGATAGCCAAACTTGAATTGTGACCTCAACTGGCCAAGTTTGCCTCGGACAAGCTTTCCTGCTCAGCCAGTAATGTAGCATGGGAGCGGATTTTAGTGCTTGGGGAAGGGACATAGTTACCCCAAAGAGGACATGCCTTTCAACACAAAATGTTGAGAGATTAACCTTTATAAAGATGAATCAGGCATGCATCAGAAAGGATTTCCACACACCGGTGCCTGATTCATCAGACTAAATCATTCTTGCAGTAATGTTCTGACTGCAGTGTGCTGACACACCAGAACATTAAGAAAAATCACCCTTTACTACTGGCCATGTGCTTCAGCTACTATTATGATGCTGCCACCCTCCTGATACCACACACCTGCTACCATCTTCTCCTACTGCCACCATCTTGTGCTGTTACTGCCACTGCTGTTGCCTCCCACCCCCCCACTCTGTGACTGGGCCACTATGTTGACTCCTCATGCTGTTGCCATCCTCACCAGGATGTTTTGAGAACACTAGTGTCCCTATTTGGCCTTGTTGACATCACAGTTTATTTTACAGTTCTCCTGATCCATCAGAAGAACATAAAAATGAAAAACACCACGGATACTGTCTTTGGAGAATCTATAAGGCCTCTATCACATGGTCAGTATTTTGCATCAGGATATGATCATGATTTGGAGGTCAAAAGCAGGAGTAGGTCCAAAACACAGAAGACATTCAAATATTTTCGTCACGTGTTATCTATGTTTTGGACCCACTCCTGTTTTTGCATTACCAATATTGATCAAATACTGATGCAAAAAACTGACCAAATACAGACCTTGTGATATGCATGCAGGACTTCTTTTTCATCTGAGAAAAAAAGATGTTGGAAGCAAATGGCCAAAACTTTGATCATTAGACCTCTATTAGACGGTCATTATTTTGCATCAGGATTTGATCAAGATTTGGAAGCTAAAAACAGTATATCCAAAACACAGAAGACATGCAAATATTGCCTTCACGTGTCATCTCTGTTTTGAGTTTCTTGGGTTGTTCTTCTGATGGATCAGAAGAAGGGAAAAATAAACATTGACATCACACTAACTTACTGCTGTCATGTCGTCAGTACTTGTATCAGTAGGTAACAGAACAGGTTCTCTAGCAATCTATGTGGAAACAATGGACGGTGTAAAACAAAACTGCTCTTTCATTCTATAATAGAATGAATTAATGTGGACACCTGATAAAAAGTGAAATGAGACCGCTCCTTTATAATTTAGTAGAATCAGTGGCTAACAGGTTAACTTGCAATCTATGTGGAAACAGCAGATGGTGCAAAATGAGACTACTCTTTCACTCTATAGTAGAATCTTGGGTCACTGCACAGTTAAGTACATTATACCTGACACAAACATTGATCTGTAAGGCTGAGTTCACATTTCAATTATTTGGTCAGTTAATTCCAGCAGTTACTGTATGGCGAGCCAAAATCAAGAGATAATCCTACTTACAGATAATGCATCATGAAAAGATCTGCACCCGTTCTTCGTTTTGGACCTGTAACTGACCAAATAAGTGAAGTTTGAACTGAGCCTAATAATGACACACGCTGATGCGCTTATCCATATACAGTATGTGACATGCCTGTCATACTGATGCACAGTAAGTGTTTGACAACCAGAAAGAACGAGCTATGCATGTTGATGCAATGTACAATGATGTACACTGAGATAGACTCTCCCTGCAGGTCCACATATACAGTAGATAATTTACCACGGTTCGTGACTAGGGATGAATGAACCCGAACTGCAAAATTCAGGTTCATACCAAACTTTGTGAGTTCGGGTACCTGTACCCAAACTCTGACTTTTTCACTGAAGTCCAGGTTTGGTGTTCGGGTTATTTTTTTATTTTCTGTTATAACATAGCTATATGGGAAAATAATAGCATGCTTACGACATAGTAACATAGTTTAAAAGGTGGAAAAAAGACATCTGTCCATCCAGTTCAACCTGTTATTCTGCAAGTTGATCCAGAGGAAGGCAAAAAATATATAAACCTGTGAGGTAGAGCTCAATGTTCCTCATTTTATAGGAAAAAAAAATATTTATGACTCCAATCAGGCAATTAGAATATCTCCCTAGATCAATGACCCTTCTCTAGTAACTATAACATGTAATATTATTACACTCCAGAAATATATCCAGGCCCCTCTTGAACTCTTTTAGTTTATTCACCACCACCTCCTCAGGCAGAGAGTTCCATAGTCTCACTGCTCTTACCGTAAAGAATCCCCTTGCATGTTTGTGTACAAAAATTCTGCGAAGCGTCCGAATCAAATTTTTGAAAGCTTCACTCATCTCTAGCATTAATGATACATAGTGTTGATCCAAAATCATCCTTTCAGGTCACCTGGACAACAGATCATTCTGTGTAAATAGGAACAATGGATCTGAATGGGGACAAATTTATTATTGTACTGTTCAATTGTTCCCATAAAGTGGCGGTAATTGCTTTATCTAACTGGAGAAAAATGTAGAGATACCATATATGATGTTATTTCTGAGACTATAAGGTTATGTTCCTGCTAAGTTGCCAAAATAACCAACAAAATACTGTTTTTGTAAAAATTGGTAATCAGTTCCTCTTGTCTTATGACAAAATCTAGTGAAGTGATGCAATCGTGAGTCATGTGACTGTTCAAAAGGTTTTCCAGGACTTACAACAGTCAGTGGGGATCTAAAACCTAATACCCTCACTAATCAGCTGATAAAGCCAGAAGAAGAAGACTTTATCCAATGTTTTCCTGCATGCTGCAGCTCAGCTTCAATTCAAGGGAATGGCTGCTGAGCTGCAATATGCCGGCACAACCCACGCCTATGATGAAAGAACCTTCTGCTTCTGGTTCCTTCCATTGTATATTTTCCGGCAATGTTGTTTGCCAAAAACATCTGATTGGTGGAGGTGCCAGGTGATGGACTCCCATCGATCTGAGGATGCCATCAATATCCTATAAAAGTTCTAGAAAGACCCTTTAAGCCATGTTGTAATTAACTGTAATTTTGGTGTCCAATTGACAATGCGGATCTGTGACATAATATTACTATGGCTGCAGCATCACTACTGCCTAGTCAATCAACAGGGGTAAAAGGGCTGTCAGGTACTAGAAAGGCTAAATTATATAGCAATTTTGTGATTTGTAGGGAAAGAGGAATAGAAAACCATGCATGACCTGGAACCTGGAGTCTGAAACAAGTAAAGGTTTTTTGTTTTTGTTTTTAAATAAAATATAAAGCTACGTTGATGATGTGTGCAATGCATGGAGCATGTGTTATTTAGCCCATGTTCAAAGCAACCAAGATGTTGCGCCTATTGTCGCTGACCACTTTACCTAATAGAAGTCAGCGGGGTGACCGCCAGTGGGATTTTTGCTGCTTGATGTACTTGAGTAGCTGTCTGTCGGTGTGGCTACTCTCTCCCGGGTTGATCAGCTCCAATATGGCGTGGCAACGCTTGACCTGACACATGTGATAGGAAGGAGGGTTAGTATGAGTAACCCTGTGCACATCTGCTGTTAGGGATGGAAATGTGTCCATGAAGGGGGAGGAGGTGGATAAGTGTCTGCTGTGGGGGGAGTTTAAATGACCTGGCCTCTTTCCAGGGTGCTGCATCACCGCTGCTGGAAAAAAAAAAAACACTGACCATGAAAGACATGTACAGTCCATGCCCTTAAGAGTTGCTCCAGGTATCCACCGTGGTGTGAACCTTGCCGCACAGCGAGAATCACAGGGGACAGTTTGTCAGGTGAGATTACAAGGCAGGGATGGCATTTCAGGAGAAATAATGCCAGCTAGCAATCTTCCAGTGAGGCTGAGCGTGCAACATTAGCTCCCTAAAGGCAGCAGACTTGACTAAATGGTATGGCAGCAACTTTGCCAGGTGTGAATTAAGCTTGCACACTGTTGGATTGAAAGGCGTAGAGTTATTTCCTGGCCACACATTCTGTTATCCATGTCTGATGATGGAGCGAAGGAGTCTGATCAGGAGAAGCCAAAAGGGATGCTGAATGCTGGATCAGAAAAAGGTGGGAACTCCTACCGCAGTGGCTGGCTGCCACCTCTGTTTACCCATGGGATGCGGTGGTGCCACTTCATGTGGTTTAATAGAGCTGTGGTGCCTATGTTTGTGTTTGCCTGCTCACATTTTATTTAGCTCCTGCATAGCTTGCACAAGTCAATGTTTTTGTATTCTGGAAGCATGGATAAAAACTGCCAGACAGGAGATACTCAAGCAGGAGTAGAAGAAGACAAGCTGGGCTTAGCTTTGGCATGTTATGGGCCTAACCCACCAACTATGTCAGTGGCATCATCAGGTCCCAAAGCAGATGTGGCCCTGGCTGTTCTTTGGGAGGTATGTGGCCTCTGCGCTTTATTGCTGCCGTCATCACCCTCTTCCTCTGATGTTTCCTTCTCTTCAGCACTCTGATCTGGCTCCCAGGTCCTGTCCAGCACACAATTATCATGGGAGTCCTCACCCTCCATTCCTGGTGGCAACGTGGGCCATTACTACTACCACCAACGTGGCTATGCCTGAGGTTTGCAGCTTTCTCCTCCATCTCTTCCTCAGAGAAGTACAAATGCTGACTGCTCTCACACAAGTTGTCAACAGGGAGACTCTCTTGACTATCTGCCATTGACTGGTGGAGTTTTCTTGCCACTTTTTAGGAAAAAGTAAGGTGTCTCTCTAGGAAGGGGCAGTGAAGGGAGGGAGGACTCCACTAAAAGCCTTATTTGCGGCTGCAAGGAGGAGGAGCAGGAGGAGGGTTGTGACCAATGGCTTCCTGGCATGGAGTCGGACTCTGAAATCACCTCCACATCATCCTGCTATGACTGAGAGGAGGAAAGAGCCATCCAATCCACTATCTCATCCTCTTTCTCCTCAACTATAATGTTTTGCCTTTTTGAAGCCATCAGGGACAACTGCAGCCTACTACCACTGCCACTACTTCTTGTGGCTGGACAAATAGTGCTGCTACTACACACATTCTGGCTCTGGGCCTCTCAGATAATGTTGTGCACTACTCTGTGTACTAGTGCAGTAAACAGGTATATATATTTTGCTAGTAGGGCTGAGCTAATCATGTATGGATTACTTTATCTGAACTCAATTCTTTTAAAAACAACGTTAAGACTATCAGCTATGTCATGCAGTAAAATGTATTGCCTTTGTGGAGGTCTCTCCGAAGTTTCAGCAAGTATCACGAGACTTACATTGTCTCGCCTCTATCACGTGTCACTTTATTTCTTATCGTAAATTACTGTATCAAAATACAAAGCCAAACTCGGCTTTGTGCCTCATTATTGAAGCCCAGTTTTCAAAAAGCTTCATATTTTGATACGGTAATTTATACAATAAACAAAATGACACATGATACAGGCAAGACAAAGTAAGTCTCGCAATATTTGCTGAAACTTCAGAAAGACCTCAGAATACGCAATACATTTTACAGTAGGACAGAGTCGATATTATTAACGTAGTTTTTAAAAGAATTGGGTTCGGATACAGCAATCCAAACCAGATTCTCTCAATCCTAGCTGCTAGTTTGAATATAATCAACAACACCCCAAAAAAATTATAATAATTGATTAAAAATGTGTGAAATAGGGAAACAGATTTGGGCCTAAATTTGTTATCATCCCAGATACTTTTTTGTGCTACCCTGTCTATTGGTTTAGTAATCATGTATATATGCTGCTAGGTTGAATATAATCAGCCCCAATAAAAAAAAAAATATATATATATATATATATTGTTAACGTGTTTGTAAACACGGAAATAAGGGGAAGCTGATTAAGACCTAAATTTGTTATCCCTCACAGATACTTTTGTGTGCCTAAACCACCGATATGCTGATATAATTAAATTAATCAAGCCCCCAAAGACTTAAATTCCCAACCCTGTGAAAATAGAATTCACCAAAACGGTCATTGATAGACACAGGTAGGTTGCTGCTATACCTTGTGTCTTGTAGTAATCAGTGATCACATATATATGCTGCTTTAATTAAATTTAACAATGCCAAAATAACTTTCAATTCCAACCATGTGGAAATAGAAAATACGCAAATGGGCGATTGAGGCGTGACACTCAATTTTAACTTAACACATAGGTAGACTGCTTCTATGCTGCACCTGCACTTCTGATAACAGGGACTGCCACATATCCTGTCTCCTTTGTCCCTTTCTGTCAGCTGCCCTGCTTCTCTCTATTGTACACTAGTGATGAGCGGCATAGGCAATATTTGAATTTGCAATATTTTGCAAATTTTTGGCTGAATATTTGCCATAAATTCGCAAATTCAAGAATTTCTGATCTCCAGTCACTGTTTACTTGATTGCAAAAAATCGGCAATGTAATATATTCACGATAAATTTGCGATAAATTTGCGATAAATTTGCAATTAGAATATTAAACACTATTCGCAAATACGAATATATAGCACTACATTCTAAATATTGGAGAATTCTCGAAGCGGCAATATTCACGCTCAAAACTATTGTACGCAACTCTCACAATTATTTTTTGGAATCCTAGACTTTTCTTAGCAATAAGCTTGATTGATTGATTGACACTGTCACACCCAACCACCCTCTTTCACAGCCCAGCACAGAATGGCTTTCTGCTCGTTCAGCTAGGGAATCTCTCTGTCTACTACAGCCCTGATTGGCTCATCCAGGCTGTGTGTCAGTCTGGGAGTCAAAGAGGACAAGTCCTGACCCCAACTTCCCTACAGGGTTATGTGAGAACTCTTCTTCTTCTTCTTCCCTAGTGCTTTTTTTTGCAGCCAATTGCACTATAATGGTGCTAAGTGGAGATTTTGCGGATTCATACAAAACAAAAAAATACCAAAGTTCGGACTAAACTCAGTTCAGTTCAAACTAGTTTGATTATCTTTAACCCTAGGCTCCAGCAAATCCACCTTCCGATCATAGATCCGAAGTCAATTTGTTCAAATACTTCGAGTTTAATGCTGTTTCTGCTCAGCATCAAAGTATTTGAATAATTCAACTTTGGATTTATGATCCGAAGTTTGATTCACTCAAGCCTACTTAACCCCTTTCCAGCCAGCACACTACATGTATGGTGCTCTGATCGGGTGGGAGCAAAAACTGAGCCCGCTCGATCATCGACAGGGGCCTGGCGGTTCCCAACTGCCAAGCCTCTGTTATATTTGCCAGCATCGGTGAATACACTAATGCTGCTGCATTAACCCCTTTTATACCACAGTCTTTACTGACTGTGGTATGTATGAAGTTTGTGGAGGGGGGGGTTCCCCTACTTGTCCCCATCGGGTCCCCGCACTGCAGTGACAGAGACCCTATGGCTGGGAGGGCAGCCTAATGACTTTCACAGGCATCTGGGCTTGCCTTCTATAGAAGGCTGTGAGACCCAGGGTAATACATTGACGTTCAATCCATTGCAAGTCACATATTGTATTACATTGTAGAGGTGATCGCATGATACAACCCTGTCAGGTGAACACCATAAAAAATCAATAAAAACTGTACCAAAACAGCCATTTTTGGTCAGCTTGATTACAAAAAGTGTAATACCAAGCGATCAAAAAGTTGTATGTACCCCAAAATGTTACCAATCAAATTGTCTTCTCATTTTGCAAAAAAAAGCAGCCCCTATCTAAGACAGTTATCTAAAAAAAAATCTTAAAAATATGGCTCTCAGAAAATTGCAATACAAAAACACGGATAGGGGGTAGGGTGTAGTGCACCCCTGACTGCCACCCACGCCTCTGTCCCTGCCTACTTGCACTTGCCCGTCCTAGATAACAGAGCGCAACTGGGCGGCGGTCCCTAACTTACGTAAGTGCGGGATGGACAAACAAGACAGAGAATACGGAACGTCAGATAGCAAAAGTCAAAACCAGGAAGTCACAGCAGAACCAAGGAGCAGGCACAGCGAGTCTAAACACGAGCCAGGAGTCAAACCAGGAGATAACAACAAGATACAAGGAGCGGACAAAGAAGAGTCAAAACATGAGCCAAGAGTCAATACCAGGAGATACCACAATACACAGGGAGCAGACAAGGATGAGTCAAACACGAGCCGAGAGTCAATACAAAAAATCAGAGGAAATAACGCAGCAGTATACACTAGGTAAGGACCTTAATCACAGGCAACCTGTGGCCAGCAGGCTGCCTGTTAAATAGTGAGGAGTAGAAGTGACGTGGCCAGTGTCACATGACTCGCTCTCCTGTATCCAGCTGAGCGCCGAGTGCTCAGCTCAGCGCTCAGACTCAACCCTGTTACCATGGGAGCGGAGGACGCCAGCCACGCTGGAAATTCATGTGCGGCCAGGTCCTCCCAGCCCCTTGTTATTCTGGAGACAAGGACGGAGCGCGTGTCCTTGTTTCGATCTACCTACAGGGAGCCGGCGACGCTTAGGAGAAGCATTGCAAAATCGCTTCACTGTGTAAAACTTGATAATAATAAGAAATAGATATATTAAGTATCACTGCATTTGTAACTAATGGCTCTATAAAAATTTTACATGATGTACCCTGTCATGGTAATGCTGTAAATAAAAAAAAAATTCAAACGCTGCCAAAACAGCCATTTTTGGTCACCTTGCCTCACAAAAATTATAATACCAAGTGATCAAAGAGTCATATGTAAAAATGTACCAATGATAATGGCAACAAAAAAATACGAAAAATGTATGATTGTCAGAAAATAGCTGTACTGGTAACTAAGAGACTGTTCAATACCAACATGGTGCCCATAAATCAATCCATCAAAATCTGTGCTTCAAAAGTGATATGGTGCCCCTATAGCAGTTTACGACCACATACGGGGTGTTGTCGTATTCAGGAGAAATAGGTAACACATTATGGGGTGCTTTTTCTCCTGTTACCCCTTGTAAAAAGGAAAAATTGGGACTAAAATAAATTATTGGAAGAAATTACATTTTTCATTTTCTAAATTCCGTAAAATTCCTGTGGAGTCAAAGTGCTTAGTATACCCCTTACTAAATTCCTTGAGGGGTGTAGTTTCCAAAATGCAGTCCTTTTTTGGGGATTCCACTGTAGGGGTACCTCAGGGTCTCTTCAAATACAACATGGTGACCAAAAACCATTTCAACAAAATCTGCTCTCCAAAACCCATATAGCGCTGCTTCCCTCCTGACCATTGCCATGTACACATATAGCAGTTTATGACTAAATATGAGGTGTTTCTGTAAACTGCAAAATCAGGGTAATGAATAATGAGGTTTATTTTGCTGTTAACCCTTCTTGTGTTGCAAGAAAAAATGGATTAACATAAAAAAAAATCAAATGGCACCTTCATTAGGGTTAATAACATTTATAATCAGTTTTGAATAATTTGAGGGGTGTAGTTTATAAAATTGGGTCATTTTTGGTTGTTTTCTATTAGGTGAGCCCCTTAAAAAAATAATAATAATAATAATAATAATAATTTGTGTTTAAAAAATGGTTTTGGAAATTTTCATGAAAATTGATTCTAAAATTCTAAGCCTTCTAACTATGGTGGAGTGAATGGAGCTTCTGATCATAGATCTGAAGTTGATTCATTAAAAACTTAGTTTCTAATGTTTCCGTACAGCATTTACAATGTGTTTTCTCCGTGTAGGAAAAGATTGTCTTGTCTGAAGTTGTGCGTTCAGCGGATTTAAAAACATTTTAAAACAGGAATACTATCGCGCAACTCCGGACGAGATGAAGTTTTCCCACACTGAAAAAATACATTGTAAATTCTGAACAGAAACAGCATTACAAACTAAGTTTTTTTAAAAGAATAGACGCTTGATCAGAAGCTTGATGTGTCACCAGAAAACAATCTCAAAATTGTTTAGACTAGTAAAAGCATTCCAAAGTTATTACCACATAAAGTGACACATGTCAGATTTGCAGGAAGGTGGGCAGGAAGGTGAAAACTAGCTTGGGATAGAAGGGGTTAATGTACATCAATATCTACCAATATAATATATGTCCCCAGTCACATTTAGTATAATACACATTTATACAAATATAAACTACTATACATATGACTGTAAAAGTTCACCTTTTCCATTGCCCTTCTGAAATATTATAAGATAACACTACATCATTTTCAGCATCTGACTGATATATGACAAAGTCATTCTGCATGCAATAGAAATTCCAGACTTGCTGACTGTAATATTTTAAAAGTGATACTGAGAGGTCCATAAATTATTTGAGGTTATTGCTTAGAAATGAATGCACATTATCAGATATACCTATAGTATGCTAGTATCAAGCAAGGATTATTTTTTTTTACCACAGCACTGCTTTATACAATATTGGCAGATTTAAACATGTAGTTCATATTTTGTAATAACATAATACATAAAGCAATTTGAATAAAGGTGGGGTATTTTCCTTCTGAAACCGTCATATATATTAATGTCTGGTCTGTGGAGATCAGACTATATGGAATACCACAAATGCCTAGGTTGCTATGTTACTCAAAGTATAGTACTTCTCCTGACCTACAGATGTTCAAAAATTACTGGAAAGTCATCTATACATTTATTGAATGTGGCAGTGCTGAAATATCACATACAGCAGGAGTGGCCAACCCGTGGCTCTTGAGCCACATGTGGCTCTTTGCTTCTTCAAGTGCGGCTCTAGCTGTGGACCCGGGAACAATCAGGCGGCTCACTCACCACCCCATGCTCAGATCTCTTTTCCTGATTGGGCACCGTAGCTCCAGCTCACTCTCCACTACGTCCTGATGCACACAGTGTGAGAACCTAGTACGTGGAGACACGGTCTATGGCCTGACGTTATGCTCATCAGGTCACATTGGAGAGCGTGTCAGATCTGCAGAGTAGCAGGTGCCCAGTGCCTGATCAGGAGAGGGAGATTTTTTTTAAATTATAGAAATGAACATGGGGCCCTGATCTAAGCATGGGAGGTTCTGATCTGAGCATGGGAGTGTTCTGATCTGGGCAATAGGGGTCAGATCTGAACAAGGGGGTCAGATCTGAGCATGGGGGAGGAAGATCTGAGCATGGGGGAGGAAGATCTGAGCATGGGGGGCAGATCTGAGCATGGGGGGTCTTGTTTGAGCATGGGTTGGTATGGTCTGAGCATGAGGGGTCATATCTTGGGGAGAGCTGAGCATGGGGAAAGATCTGAGCATGGGTAGGGGATATCTGAGCACTGAGGGTCTGACACAGGGAGTCTGACTTGTGTTGTCTGATCTGAGCATTGGGGGTCTGTATTGGAGGTCTGATGTGGTTTGGGGATCTTATTTTAGGTCAGATGAGGATTGGGGATCTGATTTAGGAGTCTGATCTGAGGTCTGATGAAAAATATATTTTTTCTTTTTTTCTCTGCTAATAAAAAATAAGAAAAAATATTTTTATCAGACTTCACATCAGATGAAAAAAAAAAAATTTCTCTAATTTTTCTTTGTTAAAACCTAGGTGCATCTTGTAGGTCGAAAAATACAGTGACGCTTGTGTAAATGTATAGCTTGTGGCTCCTGGCAGTCATACTTTTTTTTTGGGGCTCTTTGTGTCTGTAAGGTTGGCCCCCTAGACATACAGTCTCTTAGAGCAGTGCAATATTAAAGGGATTCTGTCAGCCAGATTTTAGCTACAGGGCTCTTCATATCATCATATCAGTCTTCTTGATCTAGATAAAAATATACTAGTTTTACCCCCACCTATCTTTTCATTTTTGCTTTTATTTATATGCAAATTACCTTCATAAGGAGCCCAAGGGGCTATCCCTCCGGCCGTTGCAACCCAGCCATGCCCCTTATCTTGGAGCCCAGCACCGCCCCGCTGTTAATTATTCACTCCTCTGCTTTTTTTCCCCAGTGAGCCGTAATCTCGCGCATGCGCCCTTGATACACACGTCCAGGCCTGCGAGGTGTCCTGGCAGCATCCTCATCCAGGGGTATTGCACATGAAAAGGAACATTATCATTTTTTGCCACTGTCTGTTTCAACAGCTAATAAACTCTTAGAACACCAGCACAGTAAGGCTGGGTTCACACCTGAGTGTTTTACAGCGCGTTCCTACGCGCTGTAAAACGCTCAACTGGCAAAAACCAATGTTTCCCTATGGGCATGGTTCTCACTTGAGCGTTTTACAGCACGTACGAACGCGCTGTAAAACGCCCTACGCCCCAAGAAGTACAGGAGCTTCTTTGGGGCGTATTATCGCGCGTATTGTGGCAGGTTTTCATTGGATTAATCACACAAACGCGCGTACTACGCGCGTTTCCAAAATACAAAAATGCCCCAAAATACGCCTCAAAAACGCCTGTTAAAAGCGCTTATCGAATACGCTCAGGTGTGAACCCAGCGTAAGTGCTACTTTTTTAACCCTTTAAAGGCTAGGCTAATTTTCATTTTCACATTTTCATTTTTTTCTTTTCTGACTTCCAAGAGCTATAACTTTTAAAATTGTCCATTTATATACACTCACCTAAAGAATTATTAGGAACACCATACTAATACGGTGTTGGACCCCCTTTTGCCTTCAGAACTGCCTTAATTCTACATGGCATTGATTCAACAAGGTGCTGATAGCATTCTTTAGAAATGTTGGCCCATATTGATAGGATAGCATCTTGCAGTTGATGGAGATTTGAGGGATGCACATCCAGGGCACAAAGCTCCCATTCCACCACATCCCAAAGATGCTCTATTGGGTTGAGATCTGGTGACTGTGGGGGCCATTTTAGTACAGTGAACTCATTGTCATGTTCAAGAAACCAATTTGAAATGATTTGAGCTTTGTGACATGGTGCATTATCCTGCTGGAAGTAGCCATCAGAGGATGGATACATGTTCTCATTCTGTTTACGCCAAATTCGGACTCTACCATTTGAATGTCTCAACAGAAATCGAGACTCATCAGACCAGGCAACATTTTTCCAGTCTTCAACAGTCCAATTTTGGTGAGCTCGTGCAAATTGTAGCCTCTTTTTCCTATTTGTAGTGGAGATGAGTGGTACCCGGTGGGGTCTTCTGCTGTTGTAGCCCATCCGCCTCAAGGTTCTGCGTGTTGTGGCTTCACAAATGTTTGCTGCATACCTCGGTTGTAACGAGTGGTTATTTCAGTCAACGTTGCTCTTCTATCAGCTTGAATCAGTCGGCCCATTCTCCTCTGACCTCTAGCATCCACAAGGCATTTTCGCCCACAGGACTGCCGCATACTGGATGTTTTTCCCTTTTCACACCATTCTTTGTAAACCCTAGAAATGGTTGTGCGTGAAAATCCCAGTAACTGAGCAGATTGTGAAATACTCAGACTGGCCCGTCTGGCACCAACAACCATGCCACGCTCAAAATTGCTTAAATCACCTTTCTTTCCCATTCTGACATTCAGTTTGGAGTTCAGGAGATTGTCTTGACCAGGACCACACCCCTAAATGCATTGAAGTAACTGCCATGTGATTGGTTGACTAGATAATTGCATTAATGAGAAATAGAATAGGTGTTCCTAATAATTCTTTAGGTGAGTATATATATATATATATATATATATATACTTTGGAGAATGAGGATGCAGCACACTGTTATAATCGGGTGCAAATCAGGCCGATGTGGACAAGCACCATGCACATGTGTTACATTGTATGATTGTAACACATGTGCACATAGCTTGAGAAAGACCGCAACAAGCGGTTGAAACGTCGCTGCTGATACTGGGTGAATAAACTGCACGTTTTCCTTTGAAATCCGTGGTGTGCTGCTGGCTTTCTTCTATTTCTATATATATATACATTAAGTTAAAATAACGGGCGCTAGAACAGTAGTGCATAAACATTAGAAGGAACAGTCGATCTTAAATGGCAAGGGAACTTGACCATATTGCCTTTTTGTGTCAAATTTGCTCGATTCAATAGATTTTAATTGTTTCAGCCCCAGAACAGTGTAACCTATAGTCCTCTGTGTGATCTCTGGAGACTGCCCTCCATACATAAACCATACTGGAAAATAGACCTCTCAGATACAAATTGGCACACAGTCTTCCACACGCTGCCCACACCGGTATGCTCTCAGTTTCCATATCGGGCACATCGAGTCTGGAGAAGAACACTGCGGTAACACAGCCTGCCGCGCTGTGTGCTGATTCCTCCAAGCCACAGGGCAGCAGGACTAGCGGGGTTTAGCAGCGGCACTCTCATCCTCCTTTTGTCAGTGAGGAAGCATGGTTACCGGCGCTCGCACGACCCATACATGATCAGCGCCACACACACACTGGGCTCCAGCCATCGGCAGCACCCAGCTGTCCTCTGCCCGTCTGAGCACAGAAACCAGTGAGGAACCAGCTTGCCTCAGCCCGGGTCTAGAAGTGTATCTGGCTCTGCTGCCGGGATGAGTTCCCCTCCTTTCGGTGATGACTCAGTCACAGTCTCTGGCTGCTGGCGAGGTCCTTGGCTGCTGCTTCCAGTGCGCAGTCCGGATCATCGATCACAGGTAAGGCTGCTGAATAAGCCTTTAACTGCGAGGTTTGACAACACACAGGTGTTAGTGTCCAACAGCCTGGGGCAGAATTCACCAGGAAGGGGCTGACAGGCACCAGGGAGCACCTGCACTGTTATCCAGCAGAGCAGAGAGTGTGCAGTCTGTTTTGAAGGCAATATGTGTTCTACAGTTACATAGAACTGCCGGTAAACTTACCCCACAAAACGAATGCAGCTGTGCTTCATCTTTGTGGATTTGACATAGAAAATCAGATCCTGTAGGTTCAAGAAAAACATACAGTAATCTGGTCCTATACAATGTAGTTGTCTGGAGGGGGAGAAGATTTCAGGGCTTCCTGTGAGAGATGGAGTAGATAGATAGATTATAGCATGATGGGAAGCATGTATATATCTATCGACCCCATCTCTCCCTGGAAGCCCTGCATCCTTCTCCCCCTCCAGACATCGGCATTGTATAGGACCGGATTATTGTACGTTTTTCATGAACCTAAAGGATATGAATTTCTGTGTCAAGTCCACAAAGATGAAGCAAAGCTGCATTCATTTTGTGGGGTAAATTTAACGGCAGTTCCATCTAACTCGAGAACACATGGTGCCTTCAAAACTTCACATGGTGCTCCCCGGTGCCTATCAGCCCCTTCCTGGTGAAGTTTACCCTGGGCTGAGTGACACTACCCCCCGTATGTAGCCATGCCTTGCAGTTAAAGGCTTATTCAGCAGCATGACCTGCGATCGATGATCCGGGCTGCGCACTGTAGGCAGCCGCTGAGGACCCCGCCAGCAGCCGGGGACCGTGACTGAGTCATCACTGAGGGAGGGGAACTGATCCCGGCAGAGTCGGGGACACTTCCAGACCCGGTGCCGAGGCAAGCTGGGTCTTCACTGGCTTCTGTGCTCAGACAGACAGAGGACGGTTAGGTGCTGCAGATGGCCGGAGCCCAGCTCGTGTGCGGCGCTGATCATGTATGGGTCGTGCGATTGGCGGTAACCATGCCTCTTCACAGACAAAAGAAAGAAGAGAGAGAAACTTCTAAACCCCGCCAGTCTGATGTCATCTGGCTTGGAGGAATCAGCAGACGGCGCGGCAGGATGAGTTACCGCAGTGTTCTTCTCCAGACTCGATGTGCCCGATATGGAAACTGAGAGCAGACTGGTGCGGGCAGCGTGTGGAGCTAATGTTGTACTAATTTTTTGTGGGCTGTACAAGCTTAAAATAAATTAGAAAAACAATTTTGTCAAAAGAAAATTTAACATTTTGTATGTATGGGAGCACATTCCTGCTCTAGACGAAGAACCTGCTGCTGTCAGAGGTGTCTAAGTTTATTTTTGGTGTTGCCCCCTTCTGGTGGGGGCGCATTCCTGGGAACGCATTCCTGCTGCAAACAAAGAACCTGCTGCTGTCTGTTCGAGCTATGTGTAGGCCTTAGACTCGACCATTACCATGTACCTGCTGCTGTCTGTCCTGATCATGCTGTTATGAGTAAGCTTTATACTTCACCGTTATCTTTACCTGCTGCTTCTGTCTGTCCTGATATTGATTAGTTAAGTGTCGGCCTTATACTATAGCGTTACCATTGCGTTGCTGCTGTCTGTTCTGTTCCTGCTGAGTTAGGCACAGCTATTTGTATGCCTTACACTACAGCGTTACCATTTTCCAGCTGCTGCTGTATGTCCTGTTATTACTGAGTTAGGACCACCTATGTATATGCCTTATACTATAGTGTTACCATTTACCTGCCGCTGTCTGTTCTGTTCCTGCTGAGTTAGGCCTAGCTATGTGTATGCCTTATACTACAGTGTTGCCATTTCCCTAGTGCTGTCTGTTCTGTTCCTGCTGAGTTAGGCCCAGCTATGTATATGCCTTACACTACAGCGTTACAATTTTCTAGCTGCTGCTGTCTGTCCTGATATTACTATGTTAGGTCCAGCTATGTGTATGCCTTATACTACAGTGTTACCATTTCCCTGCTGCTGTCTGTTCTTTTCCTGCTGAGTTAGGCCCAGCTATGTGTATGCCTACACTACAGCGTTACCATTTACCTGCTCCTGCTGAGTTTGGTTGAGCTAGGTGTAGGCCTTATACTATACCCTTAACAATTACCTGCTCCTGCTGTCTGTCCTGATCCTGCTGAGGACAACCAGCATGGACCACTTATTCGCCTTTGGACTTCGAGTATTAGAATTCTCTTAAACTGGTGCGCATGCTTCATTTTTGTGCATGTGCTTTGTTTATCATATATTGTCAATATATATATATATATATATATATATATATATATAGATATAGATATATTCGTTTGAATAAAATACAATTATGCTTCATTTACCCAAAAACGTTTTAGGTTTTTTATTTATTTCATTTTATATGTTATAATTTTGCTTTACTTGAGTTTTGGGCGCCCTGGTGTGGTTCTTACTTAAACTAGGTAGAGACCGTATGTGGGCTTCCTTTGTCAACAGGTCTTGTGCAGATAACATTGTACAGGACTGATTGAGGAACCTAATTAAATTTTATTATTTTATTATTTCTTGTTTGTTTCAGGATATATGTTTGAACATGGTGTTTTCTGTCGTCCTGAACAGGATGCCTGACTTCCATTTTGACCTATCCACATGGTTGGGTGTGACTGGCGTTATACTCATCCATGTGGTAATCCGGTTATGGGAATGGAGCGTTATTGCCACATGTATATATCTATATATACATTTACATTTTATATGACTTCTTGACAACTATTTTTATATAATCACAGCTTTTTACTTTGCAATATAAACTGTGGTATATATAATATTCTTGAAGCCTTGTCACCATTTTGGGGGTTATTTTTCTCATTTCCATGGTTGCTATCATGTGACTGCATAGACAGGATGCGTTTGTGGCTCAGCTTGCGTTAAATTTCAGGTGCGAACACATGATCTATTATAATGTGAACGCCCTATCTATGGACACTAGCGGCCTGTGTGTGTTCCTCCTTCGATAAGATCATATGTTTCTTTATGCAATGCTGATAAAGAAACGGGATGCTATATTGGATCCATGCTGGATAGTTCTTGGCCCCCTCCATTATTTTTTTATCTGTACACCTGATATTGTAATGACACAATTGGTTTTGGACATAATTTTGATTAATTATGTACATATTATGAATTCACATGAAGTTATTAATCTCTTCACAGTATTGTGGGGATTCGCTCTGGTAAACAGGATAAGCGGGCGCAGTACAGAGGCACCAACAAGTTTGTAAACCAAAAGTTCAGTGTTTATTCACACGTTAGAAAGTTCACACAACAAAAAAAAAAACACTTTCAAGCAACAAAAAAAAGTCACCTTACACTATTGGTGTCAGTTCACACCATGCAGGCTTTTCTGCCAACAAGAGACCATCAGCAGGCTTTAGTCCGCCTGTTTCCCCTCACATGGGTCTCAGCCCTCCACTCTGGCACAAGCCCCAGATCCCAATACAGAGATCTCCTCTGCATGAACCCAGCTCTGCATGAACCCAGCTGTCTTTTAAAGGCAGCTAGATGTTAACAAAAACCCGAACCAGCACCTGCCATCCAGTCTAGTGTTTGATCTTACCTGACTGCTAATTAGTCCAGCAGCACACACTGGGAGGAAAATATCTGCCTCCGCATACAATTCCCTAAAGGCTAGGTTTACACGACGACATTTGTTGTGCAACATTTTGTCGCACCAATGTCGCGCGACAATATTTATAATCATAGTCTATGGTGTTGAACTGCGACATGCTGCGAAAGCGACACAACAGTGGATTTTTCTGCGACTGTCGCGTCGCAATCGCAGTATGTCGCATTGCGACACCATAAACTATCATTATAAAAATTGCTGCGCGACATTGGTGCGACAAAATGTTGCACAACAAATTTTGCAGTGTAGTTGTGCCCTATCTGTCGCACGACACAAGTCGTTGTGTAGACCTAGCCTTACTGTATTACATGCCCCCTTTTTTCAACCTTGAGAGGGTGAACACATACATAAAAAGTGCACCCGGGACAGTGTCTCCGCGTTTCCTTGCAACCGGCCTGCTCTGTGCTCCACCGTGAACTCAAAGTTCTGCAGTGACCAGAGCCATCTGGTGACCCGGGACTTCCTCTCTTTGTCCAGGTGGTGACAGGCTGTGGCCAACCCTGTATCGTTCCTTCAGAGATGACTTGTCGCCAAGACACGGGCACCCAGTACAGCTTTAACCAGACTTTTGCCTGGGGCTCAGTGACAATATCACGGTGGGTTACGGAAGGGCGTTCAGGGAGGTCAGAGAACACATCTGTGTTACTACTAACGAACTCCCTGGCCCCCTGAGTCTGTTTAGCAGAAAAGTCTGTCAGTAATCTTTTCTGTGGCAGCCGCTTTCCCTGTAGCAGAGGGACCAGAATATCTTCCCCTAGATAAACAAGCCACGGGCTGTTCTCAGTACATGTCTCCCTAACCTTCCAAGGTTTTAGTAAATTGACATGGTAGACCTGCCTCGGCTTTTGCCGACCTGGCTGGCGTACCTTGCAATTTGTGTCTCCAACTTTCTCTGATGTTTTGTAGGGCCCCTGCCACCTAGCAAGGAACTTACTGTCGACAGGAGGCCCAAAAACCAAAATCTGATCTCCCCGGCTGCAGTTGAGAACCCCGGATGCTCGATTATAGGCCCGATTCTGGGCTGGCTGAGCTATTTTCCTATGCACCCCGTGTAGGCCTTATACTACCCCGTTACCATTTATATGCTGCTGCTGCTGTCTGTCCTGATGCTTTAGGCCGAGCTATGTGTAGGCCTTATACTACCCCGTTACCATTTACATGCTGCTGTCTGTCCTGATGAGTTTGGTCGAGCTATGTGTAGGATTCATCTTGTATTGTTTCTTTCCAAGCTATGTGTAGGCCTTATACTACCCCGTTACCATTTATATGCTGCTGATGTTTGTCCTGATGCTTTAGACCGAGCTATGTGTAGGCATTATACTACCCTGTTACCTTTTACATGCTGCTGCTATCTGTTCTGATGATTCTGGCTGAGGTAGGCCTTATACTACCCCAGTACCAGTGGCCTAGCGTGGGAGAGGGCCGGGGAACCGTTGCCCCGGGATCAAAATTTTAAGGGGCGCCAGCACGGATGCACCGCCAAATAGACAAAGTGAGGTGATCGCCCCAGGTGGCTCGGCCCTGCTCACAAGTGGGGGGCAGCGACAGGTCACAGGGAGATGAGTGCTTCTATTGTAGACGCGCTCATCCCCATAGTCATCTGTATCGCCGCCCTCAGGACAGCGGTAGAGATGGATGTGCTGCAGATCAGGGGAGGGAGAGGCGTCTCCCTTCCCCGTTCCTCTGATAGGCTGTAGGCCTAGTGCCTACAGCCTATCAGAGGCCGTTGCAGGCAGCACAATGACGTCATCATGCCACCTTTTTTATATGGTACAATACTGGCTACTGATGATTTGGGGGCCATCTATAGGGGGGACTTGTTACTAGCACACAATTGGGGGGCACTTGCTATTGGCCCATGATTGGGGGGGGGCATCTGTGGGAGGCACTTTTTACTGGCACATGATTGGGGGCATCTATGGGGGCACATCTTACTGGCACTTTATTGGGGGCACTTTGGGGGCATCTATGGGAGCACTTCTTACTGGCACATTATTGGGTGGCACCGTGGGGGCATCTATGTGTGCACTTCTTACTGGCACATTGTTGGGTGGCACTATGGGGGCACTTCTTACCGGCACATTATTGGGGGTATCTACTGAGGCCACAAAGAAGGAGTATTTTATATGGGGGCTCTGTATAGGGGCATTTTATACATGGGCACATTATGGCGGGTACTATGGGGAAGTGGAGAGAGGAGTACTATGGGGTCATCTTCGGGGGCACTAAAAAGGGGAAAATGAAGGCATCTACTGGGGCACTATATATGGGGCATTTTATACTCGCACATTTTGGGGGCACTAGTTCTTTTTAGATCCTTTAGGGACATATAGCATATTCTTTTAAATGGACAGGTTCCGGACGGGGTCGTCCTTGTTAGGACGAGTGCCCTGTGGTTAGGCTGCTACCTACATCTAGCATTAGGGTAATTATCGTTAGTCAGCCATAGGGCCTTTACAGGGACCCTGCACACATGTGTATCACTGCCTGACATCACTTTTTCATTTGTTTTCATATATGAAGAAGCCTCGATCGGATTTCTGTCGGTGGTGAACGATCCGCATCCTGTCCCGCGGTACCGGTAGGACAATTGGTTACTGGTGCCGCCGCACACTATTCTAGTGTATTTCTGTTATTTTCATTTGGGATAGACACCTAGGTGAGTCCTAGGGTTTATCAACATTCTCTATCCCAAGGTTTGTCATTGCACACTTTATCTAGGAATTTTCTTTGTTTTATCTGCATTATTAATAAACGTTATATTTTAGATTACCCACTTCTTGAATAATGCCCTTACTCTTGGTAATCTGGAATGCAGATCTTACACTGGTTTGACCTCCCTAATCAGTACTCATAGTTAGAGTTGAGCGAACACCTGGATGTTCGGGTTCGAGAAGTTCGGCCGAACTTCACGGAAATGTTCGGGTTCGGGATCCGAACCCGAACCGAACTTCGTCCCGAACCCCATTGAAGTCAATGGGGACCCGAACTTTTGGGCACTAAAAAGGCTGTAAAACAGCCCAGGAAAGAGTTAGAGGGCTGCAAAAGGCAGCAACATGTAGGTAAATCCCCTGCAAACAAATGTGGATAGGGAAATGAATAAAAATAAAAATTAAAAAAATAAAAATGACCCAATATCAATTGGACAGAGGTCCCATAGCAGAGAATCTGGCTTCACGTCAGCAGAGAATCAGTCTCTTCATGCCATAGCAAAGAATCTGGCTTCATGTCAGCACAGAATCAGTCTCTTCATGCCATAGCAGAGAATCTGGCTTCATGTCAGCAGAGAATCAGTCTTCATGTCATAGCAGAGAATCAGGCTTCACGTCACCCACCACTGGAACAGGCCACTGTCACACATTTAGGCCCAGGCACCCAGGCAGAGGAGAGAGGTCCCGTAACAGAGAATCTGGCCTGATGTCAGCGCAGAATCAGTCTTCATGTCATAGCAGAGAATCAGGCTTCACGTCACCCACCACTGGAACAGGCCACTGTCACACATTTAGGCCCAGGCACCCAGGCAGAGGAGAGAGGTCCCGTAACAGAGAATCTGGCCTTATATCAGCGCAGAATCAGTCTTCATGTCATAGCAGAGAATCAGGCTTCACGTCACCCACCACTGGAACAAGCCACTGTCACATATTTAGGCCCAGGCACCCAGGCAGAGGAGAGAGGTCGCGTAACAGAGAATCTGGCTTCATGTCAACACAGAATAAGTCTTCATGTCATAGCAGAGAATCAGGCTTCACGTCACCCACCACTGGAACAGGCCACTGTCACACATTTAGGCCCCGGCACCCAGACAGAGGAGAGGTTCATTCAACTTTGGGTTGCCCCGCAATATAATGGTAAAATGAAATTAAAAATAAAATTGAATGAGGAAGTGCCCTGGAGTAGAATAATATATTGTTAAGGGGAGGTAGTTAATATCTAATCTGCACAAGGGATGGACAGGTCCTGTGAGATCCATGCCTGGTTCATTTTTATGAACGTCAGCTTGTCCACATTGGCTGTAGACAGGCGGCTGCGTTTGTCTGTAATGACGCCCCCTGCCGTGCTGAATACACGTTCAGACAAAACGCTGGCCGCCGGGCAGGCCAGCACCTCCAAGGCATAAAAGGCTAGCTCTGGTCACGTGGACAATTTGGAGACCCAGAAGTTGAATGGGGCCGAACCATCAGTCAGTACGTGGAGGGGTGTGCACAGGTACTGTTCCACCATGTTAGTGAAATGTTGCCTCCTGCTAACACGTTCCGTATCAGGTGGTGGTGCACTTAGCTGTGGCGTGTTGACAAAACTTTTCCACATGTCTGCCATGCTAACCCTGCCCTCAGAGGAGCTGGGCGTGACACAGCTGCGTTGGTGACCTCTTGCTCCTCCTCTGCCTTCGCCTTGGGCTTCCACTGGTTCCCCTGTGACATTTGGGAATGCTCTCAGTAGCGCGTCTACCAACGTGCGCTTGTACTCGCGCATCTTCCTATCACGCTCCAGTGTAGGAAGTAAGGTGGGCACATTGTCTTTGTACCGGGGATCCAGCAGGGTGGCAACCCAGTAGTCCGCACACGTTAAAATGTGGGAAACTCTGCTGTCGTTGAGCAGGCACTGCAGCATGTAGTCGCTCATGTGTGCCAGGCTGCCCAGAGGTAATGACAAGCTGTCCTCTGTGGGAGGCGTATTATCATCGTCCTGTGTTTCCCCCCAGCCACGCACCAGTGATGGGCCCGAGCTGCTTTGGGTGCCACCCCGCTGTGAACATGCTTCATCCTCATCCTCCTCCACCTCCTCCTCATCCTCGTCCTCCTCGTCCTCCAGTAGTGGGCCCTGTCTGGCCACATTTGTACCTGGCCTCTGGTGTTGCAAAAAGACTCCCTCTGAGTCACTTCGAAGAGACTGGCCTGAAAGTGCTAAAAAAGACCCCTCTTCCTCCTCTTCCTCCTGGGCCACCTCCTCTTCCATCATCGCCCTAAGTGTTTTCTCAAGGAGACATAGAAGTGGTATTGTAACGCTGATAACGGCGTCATCGCCACTGGCCATGTTGGTGGAGTACTCGAAACAGCGCAACAGGGCACACAGGTCTCGCATGGAGGCCCAGTCATTGGTGGTAAAGTGTGTCTGATCCACAGTGCGACTGACCCGTGCGTGCTGCAGCTGAAACTCCACTATGGCCTGCTGCTGCTCGCACAGTCTGTCCAGCATATGCAAGGTGGAGTTCCACCTGGTGGGTACGTCGCATATGAGGCGGTGAGCGGGAAGGCCGAAGTTACGCTGTAGCGCAGACAGGCGAGCAGCGGCAGGGTGTGAACGCCGGAAGCGCGAACAGATGGCCCGCACTTTATGCAGCAGCTCTGACATGTCGGGGTAGTTGCGAATGAACTTCTGCACCACCAAATTCAGCACATGCGCCAGGCAAGGGATGTGCGTCAAACCGGCTAGTCCCAGAGCTGCAACGAGATTTCGCCCATTATCGCACACCACCAGGCCGGGCTTGAGGCACATCGGCAGCAACCACTCGTCGGTCTGTTGTTCTATACCCCGCCACAACTCCTGTGCGGTGTGGGGCCTGTCCCCCAAACATATGAGTTTCAGAATTGCCTGCTGACGTTTACCCCGTGCTGTGCTGAAGTTGGTGGTGAAGGTGTGTGGCTGACTGGATGAGCAGGTGGAAGAAGAGGAGGAGGAAGCTGAGTAGGAGGAGGAGGAGACAGGAGGCAAAGAATGTTGCCCTGCGATCCTTGGCGGCGGAAGGACGTGCGCCAAACAGCTCTCCGCCTGGGGCCCAGCCGCCACTACATTTACCCAGTGTGCAGTTAGGGAGATATAGCGTCCCTGGCCGTGCTTACTGGTCCACGTATCTGTGGTTAGGTGGACCTTGCCACAGATGGCGTTGTGCAGTGCACACTTGATTTTATCGGACACTTGTTTGTGCAGGGAAGGCACGGCTCTCTTGGAGAAGTAGTGGCGGCTGGGAACAACATACTGTGGGACAGCAAGTGACATGAGCTGTTTGAAGCTGTGTGTGTCCACCAGCCTAAATGACAGCATTTCATAGGCCAGTAGTTTAGAAATGCTGGCATTCAGGGCCAGGGATCGAGGGTGGCTAGGTGGGAATTTACGCTTTCTCTCAAATGTTTGTGAGATGGAGAGCTGAACGCTGCCGTGTGACATGGTTGAGATGCTTGGTGACGCAGGTGGTGGTGTTGGTGGTACATCCCATGTTTGCTGGGCGGCAGGTGCCAACGTTCCTCCAGAGGCAGAGGAAGAGGCCGAGGCGGCGGCAGCAGCAGAAGAGGCCGAGGCGGCAGCAGCAGAAGAGGTAGCAGGGGGAGCCTGAGTGACTTCCTTGTTTTCAAGGTGTTTACTCCACTGCAGTTCATGCTTTGCATGCAGGTGCCTGGTTATGTTGGCTCGGTCTCACCACTGCCTCTTCCTCCGAACTGTGAAAGTCAGTGGCACGACCTTTATTCCATGTTGGGTCTAGGACCTCACCGTCCCCTGCATCGTCTTCCACCCAGTCTTGATCCCTGACCTCCTGTTCAGTCTGCACACTGCAGAAAGATGCAGCAGTTGGCACCTGTGTTTTGTCATCATCAGAGACGTGCTGAGGTGGTATTCCCATGTCCTCATCATCAGGAAAAATAAGTGGTTGTGCGTTAGTGCATTCTATCTCTTCCACCCCTGGGGAAGGGCTAGGTGGATGCCCTTGGATAACCCTGGCAGCAGAGTCTTCAAACAGCATAAGAGACTGCTGCATAACTTGAGGCTCAGACAGTTTCCCTGATATGCATGGGGGTGATGTGACAGACCGATGGGCTTGGTTTTCATGCGCCATCTGTGCGCTTTCTGCAGAAGACTGGGTGGAAGATAATGTGAACGTGCTGGATCCACTGTCGGCCACCCAATTGACTAATGCCTGTACCTACTCAGGCCTTACCATCCTTAGAACGGCATTGGGCCCCACCAAATATCGCTGTAAATTCTGCTTTCTACTGGGACCTGAGGTAGTTGGTTCACTAGGACGTGTGGCTGTGGCAGAACGGCCACGTCCTCTCCCAGCACCAGAGGGTCCGCTAACACCACCACGACCATGTCCACGTCCGCGTCCCTTATTAGATGTTTTCCTCATTGTTCCCGTTCACCAAAATTTTGAGAATGGCAAATTTGGGAATAGTTTTTCAACCCAGAACAAAAAATGTGCTTTTACGGTCATTACAAATAACTTGACCAACTAAAACAGTACAGATTTGAGTGAATAGAAATGTGAGGCCTGTTTTTTTTTTGCGCTGTGTGACAGGTATAGGTTTAATCACAGAATTAGACTTGTATCTGCACGGTAGCGTGTGTGTTAGGTTTTTCTGAATGACACTATCAGCACCTTTAATGTAAGATATCCTTTTTGGGATAGATTTCAAGTAGGCCTCATATAGCAGAAACTAGTTATTTTGAGAATGGCAAATTTGGGAATAGTTTTTCAACCCAGAAAAAAAAGTGTGCTTTTACGGTCACTACAAATAACTTGACCAGCTAAAACAGTACAGATTTGCTTGAATAGAAATGTGAGACCTGTTTTTTTTTGCACTATGTGACAGGTATAGGTTTAATCACAGAATCAGACTTCTATCTGCACGGTAGCGTGTGTCTTAGGTTTTTCTGAATGACACTATCAGCACCTTCAATGTAAGATATGCTTTTTGGGATAGATTTCAAGTAGGCCTCAAATACCAGAAACTAGTTATTTTGAGAATGGCAAATTTGGGAATAGTTTTTCAACCCAGAAAAAAATATTTGCTTTTACGGTCACTACAAATAACTTGACCAGCTAAAACAGTACAGATTTGCTTGAATAGAAATGTGAGACCTGTTTTTTTTTGCACTGTGTGACAGGTATAGGTTTAATCACAGAATCAGACTTCTATCTGCACGGTAGCGTGTGTCTTAGGTTTTTCTGAATGACACTATCAGCACCTTCAATGTAAGATATGCTTTTTGGGATAGATTTCAAGTAGGCCTCAAATATCAGAAACTAGTTATTTTGAGAATGGCAAATTTGGGAATAGTTTTTCAACCCAGAAAAAAAAATGTGCTTTTACGGTCACTACAAATAACTTGACCAGCTAAAACAGTACAGATTTGCTTGAATAGAAATGTGAGACCTGTTTTTTTTTTGCACTGTGTGACAGGTATAGGTTTAATCACAGAATCAGACTTCTATCTGCACGGTAGCGTGTGTCTTAGGTTTTTCTGAATGACACTATCAGCACCTTCAATGTAAGATATGCTTTTTGGGATAGATTTCAAGTAGGCCTCAAATGCCAGAAACTAGTTATTTTGAGAATGGCAAATTTGGGAATAGTTTTTCAACCCAGAATAAAAAAAAATGTGCTTTTACGGTCACTACAAATAACTTGACCAGCTAAAACAGTACAGATTTGCTTGAATAGAAATGTGAGACCTGTTATTTTTTGCACTGTGTGACAGGTATAGGTTTAATCACAGAATCAGACTTCTATCTGCACGGTAGCGTGTGTCTTAGGTTTTTCTGAATGACACTATCAGCACCTTCAATGTAAGATATGCTTTTTGGGATAGATTTCAAGTAGGCCTCAAATACCAGAAACTAGTTATTTTGAGAATGGCAAATTTGGGAATAGTTTTTCAACCCAGAAAAAAAAATGTGCTTTTACTGTCACTACAAATAACTTGACCAGCTAAAACAGTACAGATTTGCTTGAATAGAAATGTGAGACCTGTTTTTTTTTTGCACTGTGTGACAGGTATAGGTTTAATCACAGAATCAGACTTCTATCTGCACGGTAGCGTGTGTCTTAGGTTTTTCTGAATGACACTATCAGCACCTTCAATGTAAGATATGCTTTTTGGGATAGATTTCAAGTAGGCCTCAAATGCCAGAAACTAGTTATTTTGAGAATGGCAAATTTGGGAATAGTTTTTCAACCCAGAAAAAAAAATGTGCTTTTACGGTCACTACAAATAACTTGACCAGCTAAAACAGTACAGATTTGCTTGAATAGAAATGTGAGACCTGTTTTTTTTTGCACTGTGTGACAGGTATAGGTTTAATCACAGAATCAGACTTCTATCTGCACGGTAGCGTGTGTCTTAGGTTTTTCTGAATGACACTATCAGCACCTTCAATGTAAGATATCCTTTTTGGGATAGATTTTAAGTAGGCCTCATATACCAGAAACTATTTATTTTGAGAATGGCAAATTTGGGAATAGTTTTTCAACCCAGAACAAAAAGTGTGCTTTTACGGTCACTACAAATAACTTGACCAGCTAAAACAGTACAGATTTGGTTGAATAGAAATGTCAGGTCTATTTTTTAGGCGCTGGGTGACAGGCTCAACTTGCCCCTGATGTAGTATATGGCCAAAAAATAACCACACTGTTGATGGTTAAATGCACTTGGGTGACACAGGCTCAGCCTGCACCAGATGTAGTATATGGCCAAAAAATTATCAGACTGTTGATGGTTAAATGCACTTCGGTGACACAGGCTCAGCCTGCAGCTGATGTAGTATATGGCCAAAAAATAACCAGACTGTTGATGGTTAAATGCACTTCGGTGACACAGGCTCAGCCTGCAGCTGATGTAGGATATAGCACAAAATAACCACACTATTGATGGTTAAATACACTTGGTGATAGCTTGTGCTGGCGCACCACAAGTCACAAAATGGCCGCCGATCACCCCAGAAAAAAAGTGATCTAAAAACGCTCTGGGCAGCCTCAAAAAAGTGAGCAAGTCAATATTAGCACTTCAATGATCCACAGCTGCAGATCGATCACAGAATGAAGTCTTTTGGAGGATTTAATCTGCCTAATCTCGCCCTAACATCGCAGCTGCAACCTCTCCCTATGCTTGAATCAGCAGAGTGACATGCAGCGCTACGTGACCCAAGCTTATATAGAGGCTGGGTCACATGCTGCACTGGCCAATCACAGCCATGCCAATAGTAGGCAAGGCTGTGATGGCCTCTTGGGGCAAGTAGTATGACGCTTGTTGATTGGCTGCTTTGCAGCCTTTCAAAAAGCGCCAAGAAAGCGCCGAACACCGAACCCGAACACAGACTTTTACGAAAATGTTCGGGTTCGGGTCCGTGTCACGGACACCCCAAAATTCGGTACGAACCTGAACTATACAGTTCGGGTTCGCTCATCCCTACTCATAGTTAATTAATCCCAGCAGGTATTGGCAATATGTGGCAGGGATCTTTATCTTCTGCTTACATGATGTGCCTGGAGTTCTCTACAGAATAAGTCGTCTGCTTATGGCTCTGTAATGTGGCAGGAATTTATATCTTCTGCGCTATCTTCTGCTGTATTGGGGACTTACTAGCTGAGGAGGAATTTAGCTTCTCCTGGTCTCTGGACGTTACTCACAGTTGTGCTCACAGGGTATGCTTCTTCCTGGAGTTCTGGGGATGGCTGCTTGCTTTCTACCAGCTGAGGCTGAAGGGTAGAGTTGAGCGAACTCGAACTGTAAAGTTCGGGTTCGTACCAAACTTTAGGTTTTTTGGCACCCAGACCCGAACCTGAACATTTACGTAAAAGTTTGGGTTCGGTGTTCGGCGCTTTCTTGGCGCTTTTTGAAAGGCTGCACAGCAGCCAATCAACAAGCGTCATACTACTTCCCCCAAAAGGCCATGACAGCCATGCCTAATATTGGCATGGCTGTGATTGGCCAACTGCAGCATGTGACCCAGCCTCTATTTTAGCTGGAGTCACGTAGTGCCGCCCGTCACTCTGCTCAGATTAGTGTAGAGAGAGGCTGCAGCTGCTGTGAGGGAGAGATCAGGGAGAAATCTTATCAAGAACTGCTTTTTTTACTCAGCGATCTACAGCAAATGTGTTTTGTGGGTGCAGTGCACAGTTTTTTTAAGCCTGCCCTGAGCCAACTACTGCTGAAAACAACATTTTTTTAACTTCAGTTTGTATCAATACATGATCGGCAGCCATTTTATGCAATGATAGTGCACCAGCACAGGCTATCTGCATGTCTGCAAGTCCAGAAATATAGCTTTTTGCTTACTGGAATTAAAAAAGACCTTTTATTTCATATAGTGCACATCTAGGATTAGACGTGCATAAGTGAGTGTCACATTTAGGCCAGAAATACGTCTTTTTGGTTACTGGGGTGAAAAAACCCTCTAATATACTGCACATCTGGGACTAGACATGCATAAGTGACTGTCACATTTAGGCCAGAAATACGGCTTTTTGGTTACTGGGGTGAAAAAACCCTCTAATATACTGCACATCTGGGATTAGACGTGCATAAGCGACTGTCACATTTAGGCCACAAATATGGCTTTTTGGTTACTGGGGTGAAAAAACCCTCTGATATACTGCACATCTGGGATTAGACATGCATAAGTGACTGTCACATTTAGGCCAGAAATACATCTTTTTGCTTACTGGGGTGAAAAAACCCTCTGATATACTGCACATCTGGGATTAGACATGCATAAGTGACTGTCACATTTAGGCCAGATATACATCTTTTTGGTTACTGGGGTGAAAAAACCCTCTAATATACTGCACATCTGGGATTAGACATGCATAAGTGAGTGTCACATTTAGGCCAGAAATACGGCTTTTTGGTTACTGGGGTGAAAAAACCCTCTGATATATACTGCACATCTGGGATTAGACGTGCATATGTGACTGTCACTGTCACGGCTGAGGATGGGAAAAACCCTCAGCCGTGCGATGACAGAAGATGGTGGCCGCTGCTAGGCCAGGACAGAAATCAGGGGGCAGGTCACCTCCTAATACGTCCTTAATTCTGACCCTGTCTTCTAGCCGTATCAGCCGACCCTGATGGTGGGAGGGCTCATACTTTGGACCCTTTAATCCTTACTAGCCCTCAGGGTGGCCCTGGATTAGGAGCAGGGTAAGACGACCTATTCCTCCAAGACACGGACGAACAAGAGTCTCACTGGCCAGACTGCAAAGGAAGGGGAACATAAACAGCATATGGCAATGGCAGGTAAATTAAACAAGTATAACACCTACCTGCCACAGACACACAGCCTGGAACCCATGTACAAGTGCTGCTGTCCACAACAACACAAACGGACACAGCACACACCAACATCACACAGGAACCCAGGAAACCATAGCTGCAATAAACAAAGAGACCACAGAAACATCTTCAAAACATCATACATAAACTTATGACAACAAGGGTGGCCCTCACTGGCAGATGGTATATAACCAGGAGATGTGACTCCAGCTAACCATGGCTGAAGTACCCCTCAGACTTCTGGCTTCCAGCAGGTGCTAAATAGCCCCAAGTGGCCACACCCACACACAGACACAAACAGTGTTCACACACAAGGAAGGGAGTTAACCCTTCCTACACCAGGCAAGGGAAGACTGCCACTTAAAGGGAAAGTGTACAAACAACAATCAAAGTGCAGCTGTTACCGCCGACAATGACATACGTGGCAACCATGTCCAGGGAAACA
Source organism: Bufo bufo (assembly GCF_905171765.1). Lineage (NCBI taxonomy): Eukaryota > Metazoa > Chordata > Amphibia > Anura > Bufonidae > Bufo > Bufo bufo. Next base: position 147,507,450 of record NC_053396.1, on the reverse strand, counting down.
GCCAGAAGGCTGAGACACTGCCGCCACATGTACACTACACCACACATTGCCAGGGGCAGCCGCAAGTGACCTAAAGTGTCACAATGCACACATACAACCTCGTGCACAACACACCGGGAGAGTGCACACATACAAAGAGAGGTTGCCAGGTGTACCCGCATGCACCTGACAGCAAGCTGCCTAGCAACAGCTCAGGCTGCTATACTGCCAAGTACAACCACATGTGAGGCAACAAACAAGCAGCCCTCACCATGTTGTTGACAACAAAACCAAAACCGCAGGCAACTGCATGCGGATAAGGAGTCACGACCATAACCATGGTCGTGACAGTCACATTTAGGCCAGAAATACGGCTTTTTGGTTACTGGGGTAAAAAAAAACTCTGATATATACTGCACATCTGGGATTAGACGTGCATAAGTTACTGTGAAATTTAGGCCACAAATACCACTGTCATAAAGAGTTTAAAAAATATAATAATTGAGTGCAATACCCTTTTATTGGCGGTTAATTATTTTTAACAGACTTAACCACTTTTTACTTTGCTTTGTGAACGCTAACTATGAGGCAAACATCTAATAAGGGACACAGTCATGGTGTTGGTGGAGCCTCTGGTGCAGAGAGAGGACGTGGCCGTTCTGCCACAGCTACACGTCCTACTGAAACTACTACCTCAGGTCCCAGTAGCCGCCAGAATCTACAGCGATATTTGGTCTGGCCTAATGTCGTTCTAAGGATGGTAAGGCCTGAGCAAGTTCAGGCGCTAGTCAATTGGGTGGCCGACAATGGATCCAGCACGTTCACATTATCTCCCACCCAGTCTTCTGCAGAAAGCGCACAGGTGGCGCCTGAAACCCATGCCCATCAGTCTGTCACATCACCCCCGTGCATATCGGGGAACCTGTCTGAGCCTCAAGTCATGCAGCAGTCTATTATGCTGTTTGAATACTCTGCTGGCAGGGTTTGCCAAGGGCATCCGCCTAGCCCTTCCCCAGGGGTGGAAGACATAGAATGCACTGACCACAACCACTTATGTTTCCTGATGAGGACATAGGAATACCACCTCAGCACATCTCTGATGATGACGAAACACAGGTGCCAACTGCTTCATTTTTCTGCAGTGTGCAGACCGAAAAAGGAGGTCAGGGAGGAAGACTGGGTGGAAGACGATGCAGTCGTAGACCCCACATGGAATGAAGGTCGTGCCACTGAATTTCAGAGTTCGAAAGAAGAGGCAGCGGTGAGACGGAGCCAACAGCGTAGCAAAAGCGGGAGCAGGGTGCAAAAGCAGAGCAGCCGTCGTCAAAACAGTTTGCCTGCTACTGGTCACCGTCACCAGGGACCGAGCACACCAAAGGCAGCTTCAAGGAGTTCCCTGGCATGGCAATTTTTTACACAATGTGCTGAAAGCAAAAGACCTGAGTGGTTTGCACGCTGTGCCATCAGAGCCTGAAGCGAGGCATTAAAGTTCTGAACCTTAGCACAACCTGCATGACCAGGCATCTACATGCGAGACACGGGCTGCAGTGGAGTAAGTACCTTCAAAACCAAGAAAGGGCTCAGGCCCCTCCTGCTCCCTCTTCTGCTGCTGCCTTGGCCTCTTCCTCCGCCTCTGGAGGAACGTTGTCACCTTCCGCCCAGCAAACAGAGGATGTGCCACCAACAACACCACCTCCGTCACCAAGCATCTCCACCATGTCACACGGAAGCGTTCAGCTCTCCATCTCACAAACCTTTGAGAGAAAGCGTAAATTCCCACCTAGCCACCCTCGATCCCTGGCCCTGAATGCCAGCATTTCTAAACTACTGGCCTTTGAAATGCTGTCATTCAGGCTGGTGGAGACGGACAGCTTCAAACAGCTCATGTCGCTTGCTGTCCCACAGTATGTCGTTCCCAGCCGCCACTACTTCTCCAGGAGAGCCGTGCCCTCCATGCACAACCAAGTATCAGATAAAATCAAGTGTGCACTGCACAACACCATCTGTGGCAAGGTCCACCTAACCACAGATACGTGGACCAGTAAGCATGGCCAGGGACGCTATATCTCCCTAACTGCACACTTGGTAAATGTAGTGGCAGGCCGTTCTGAAACTGATGTGTTTGGGGGACAGGCCCCACACCGCGCAGGAGTTTGTGGCGGGGTATAGAACAACAGACCGACGAGTGGTTGCTGCCAGTGAGCCTCAAGCCCGGCCTGGTGGTGTGCGATAATAGCCGGTTTGACGCACATCCCTTGCATGGCGAATGTGCTGAATTTGATGGTGCAGAAATTAATTCACAACTACCCCGACATGTC